>NC_083344.1:37151317-37495174 GCF_019175385.1 Lycium barbarum
TAACAACCTATCACCTTACCCTGTACCTTGCCGTTGAGTCTGGGCGGCAACTAACTGAGTAAGTAAATGAATTACCTCTTTTACATCTTGGCCTGAAGCATCCGATGGAGGAGCTGGAGCTGAGGCTCCCTCATGCTCCTCAAGAATAGGCACTGAATGAGAGGACTGAGATTGAGCCGCATTCTGGGACTCACTTTACTCAACAACCGTTGGCGGTGCTCTTTCAGCCCGCTTTCCTGCCACTATTTTGCCCTTTTAGGCTGCCGTAGCTTTTCTCTCTACTAGACACGCTCTTATATTAAAGACGGGGTAACCAAGGGCTCTAATACCAACTTGTCACGACCTATTTTGCCTAAGCCATGCGGGCACTTACCTTCCTACCTTCGTAAGCGAACCCTCAACCCAACAATGAATAATACATAAAAGAATGAAATTAAGCAACGGAATAGAATAAATACGTAAGTCTCGCGATATATATATATATATATATATATATATATATATATATATATATATATATATATATATATATATATATATATATATAAGTAGTAGAAAAGTGCGGAATGACTATAAACACCCCCAGGGTCTAGTCTGAATAACACAAGAGCATCTAAAGGGGAATAATACAATCTGGAATACTAATACATAAAGTGTCTATGTCTCTGAATAGAATGGGACATAAAGATAGAAAGTCTTCAAGGCAGCGG
Organism: Lycium barbarum; assembly: GCF_019175385.1. NCBI lineage: Eukaryota > Viridiplantae > Streptophyta > Magnoliopsida > Solanales > Solanaceae > Lycium > Lycium barbarum. The sequence continues at coordinate 37,152,028 of NC_083344.1, forward strand.
ATGGCCATGCTCACCCTGGAAACTCAAGAGAAAGCTGAAACGACAATCAGCCACGCATCACGGAAAGGGATCCGACCTGATACTCTACATTCATAAAAGAATGCAGCAAGTGCAGGTCAGTACAAACAACAGTACTGGTAGGCATCATCGGCCAACTAAGCATAGTTAACATAATTCAGATGATAAGGCAGATAAGCAAATAAACTAGAAAGTATAAGACAATGTAATCAATTCTAATCATCTGTCATCACCTATGTAAAGCATCTAATCCCAAATGTCCCAAGTTTGAATATATCCAATCCAATCCAATCCAACATCATAATACAACACCAAACACCTCAATCAAGTCATAATGCAATGCAATGCAATAATGGTATGATTGCATTGCAATGCTATGCAAATAGGGTGTACACATGTACTCCAGACAGAAATATCGACGTCCCAATAGCACAACCCAGTGTGACTCGCGAAGTCTAAGTGCCACCCATTCCGGATCTTTACCCAAGAGATAGACGGGACCCCGAATCCTTGCCTACGGGGGTTCTCACCGGCACCACTTTGGGGAACCCGCGGAGTCCATGCACTTAGTCAATCCACAATTTCGGAACATCAGACATCGGACTCTCACATCACTCAAGTAAAAGAGTTTCATCAAATATCAATTCACTCAATCCATGATTCCGACACGAACATCGGATATCGGACTCTCACGTCACTCAAGTAAAACTGAGCCCAGCTCATCAAGTATTTCATCAAGTATCATCAATATGCCAACAGTGTATGCGTGCAATGTATGAATCACATCAATAATCGTGCTCAATATCACCAGTACCAACAATGGGTACGTCAACAATATATCCGAATACAAATACTAACAGTGGGTATGCCAATAATATAACCGAATCACAAGTACCAATAGTGGGTACGCCAACAATATATCCGAGTACAAATACCAACAGTGGGTATGCCAACTACATCATAATCAAGATGATAAAATATAATCCAATATCTACCAATGACTTATGACATCAAGTCGGCACAATCGAACAATCAAATCACACAGGTGGCTAGCCCCAACACACAATCGGGCCCAACCTAAGGCGATATCCAACCCGACTTCATACCTGAAGGTTCACATGCTATCTCCAACAATATAATCTAAATATGTGCTTCGCTATACGAACTCTAACCAAAGGTAAGCCATAACTAACCTGGATGGCCGAACAGCAACACCAATAACTCACTCTTTTGCCATGCCTTTCCGCTGAACCTCAGAACCAAAGTAGTCTATATTACACCATGGGAAATTTCATGTCGACGTGTGGTGGATAGACTAACGCAGGGTGAGATGCATGCGATGTCCCTACAAGTAAGAAAGGTTACTTGGTGATTCTAATTAAGATTCCAAAGACATTTGGGGCAAGAGAAGGAAGTTCGTTGAGGAAAGCAAAGTATAAGTCGTGCTTTGGAAAGGTTTTGGAATGTACCGAGCTAATTTTGATCTAATAATGTCTTGAGGAAAATTTATAACGCTCCTTAGATTGTTAATGAAGTGTTAAACAAGTGCTAAGAAGGTTCCTGCCACGGCACGACTAGGGGCCCGCGACGAGCACCCGGTGCTATCCCACCCGGGCACCCCTTGACATACTTTCACATAACATCTAGGTGAGCCACATAGTAAAAACATACATTTCTATCCATCAATCATACTAGTCCCCTTTGGACAACAACCTCTTTATATCATCATAGGCATCTATGCCACATCAATATACATGGGCCGACGAGGCCAACAAAATGGTATACAAAATATAGGCCGACAAGACCAAACACATCTAACCACATACACATGTCTACGAGCATCTAAGAAGAGTATAACATATCACATAAACGGGACAGGACCCCGCTATGCCCATAATTATGTACATAAAATAATAAGTACCCAAAAGCTATGGCTCCGAAGGAAATGGAGCTTTGCTATGTAGTCTCTGAGAATGTAGCTATGGATCGAGCTTGTCTTCCTGTGCACCTGCGGGCATGACACAGCGTCCACAAACAAAAGGACGTCAGTACGAAGAATGTACTGAGTATGTAAAGCATGATCAACAACAATACAGAAGCATAATATACAACATATGAGACAACAAAGGATGGGAGATAATAATATCATCGTCATGGCACTTACTTGCTTTTCCACAAGGACAGCCCAATTCTATTGCGTATCCGTGTACATACATCCATATCCGTACTTATTTACCTTCACATTCATTTTCGTATTCGTATTCATGTTCCCATTCATATTCATATTCCTAGCGTCTACATCTCATATACATTGTTTATACATAGCCTTTGCACAATATTTACATATCCTTAGCATATTCGTACTCATATTGATGTCATATATATATATATAGCTTCTATATAGCTTTTGAATAGCGTACCCAACCATAAGGGATCGGTGTTTCATACATACTTGGCCAACCAAGGCTCAAGGTCATACATACCTGGCCCTACCAAGGCTTCAGGGTTATCCGTACCTTCTGCAGAAGTGTGCGCGCGTTACGTAATCATATACATACTCTATACATATTCATATATATACATTCTACCCGGCATCATAAGCTCGGGGTCTTATTATAGCCCTTCATAGGCACACATACATACAATAGCCCGTAGGCATCTTTAACATCATATTATTCTCATCATCATTACTATCATTATCACTATATTTGTTGTTATCATTACATCTATCTTATAGGCCTAATCGTCATATGAGGAACTTGGTACAGCCGTAACGTATCAAGCATCGTGAGCTTACTAGCTCGGAAGATCAAATCATTTGAAGAAATCATAGTCTTATAGAAGGTTTAGACGTTTGGCCAAAGAACCATGCCTTATGAAAGAAGGGTTAGTCTTACATACCTTTTCGTTCGACTATTTACCACTTGCACGTTCTCTTTCAACGGTTGCGTTTATACCTTCATTAAAGTCATACTGTCGTTAGAATTGACAACTAGCACACATGGCTAAAGCTAGAGAAAATCGGACAACATCTCCTTTATTTATACAACGTTCCTACATATCGTAATTCAATCCCCCAAACGTCAACAATACATTCACAATACCATAACAATGGCTATTAATCATTTACGTTAACCACATTATCTAGATTTCTCAATTCGCTCCCAATTCACCCATATTCATGGTCATATCACCCGACTTCGTCCATTCATATACAATGCCCATTTTCATGATCTTAACATCATTTATAACACATTCATATCACAACACAACAAGAATCATAGTTCAATTCAACCTATCTCTCAAAATGTCACTATTCATCATTCATGACCCATTTTTCTATACTCATCTAATGTCCAAGCATTTTAACTCTCAAATACCTTAAACAACGTATAAATACCATAAATCTTACCTTAGGTGTTGTAGGAACGAGCCTTGGTCGAAATACTTCAATTGAGCAAAAACCCTAGTTTTCCTTCAATTAGATTTTCTTGACTTGAATAATCTTAATGGGTTTCCTTACACTTGATTCACTTGATTTGTGTTGTTGATGACTAATATTCCTTGAAATCTTGTGGAATAAATGTAGAGAGATGTTTTAGAGAGAGGGGATGAAATGTGGAAAATGAAATAATAAACTTGGGTCCCTTATTTAATGACTTAAAATCTGGTCTGGAGTGAACAACACAGTGGTCGTAAACTTGGTTTACGGTCCGTATTCCAGTTTACGGACCATCCTTCGTGGTCGTATTTAATCATAACAGAACCATAAACTCAGGCTGAGACGTGGTGATTTACGGACACAGTTTACGGGCCGGGCCGTAAACCACTTTACGGTCCGTATTTCAGGTCGTATTTAACCATTTGATCATTTGGCTGAAAGTTGAAGTTTTGGAAGCCAAAATACGACATGGAAGTTTACGGGCAGTATACCACTTTACGGTCCGTATTTCATTTTACGTGCAACTGGCCAAAATGTAGATCTGCAACTTTCCACATTTTCAGAACGTATAATTATTCATTATGAAGCATAACCTATCTTTTATTGCAATTGCCTTCGGAATCTTACTTAGGGTCGTCAAATGTTATTTCTTACTCATGAAAATATCGGATACTCGTACTCCTCGCGGGTCCATTCACTTGGGCAACAATGGAGGATTTTTTTTCCGAGGTGTAACATTCTTCCCCCCTTAAGAACATTCGTCCTCGAATGTTAAAGTCTTCAGGGATTCTATAAAAATTTCGCTGGAGTCTCCCCTATAATATGGCACTACCATCCTGTCACAACAGCCCATAATATCGATGCCTCTCAGGGCCACAACATAAGAGCAATAGAATTTGGCCACACACGACCAAAAAGCATAAAAGGAAACATACCTACCTCATGATCTTGATATCTCATCTTGGATCTCCTCCAAGGGCTGAAACAAATGCGGGTATCGGGATCGCATTATTATATCCCGTATTTTGCATATTCGGAAAATTTGAAATAATTGGTACTAGTGAGAGAGATAGGGCAATATTTTGATCTTATTTAATATATATGTTGTTCATGAAAATATTGACGCGGAAATATGGAGGAAGGCTATGGGCAAAATTGGAATTTTGAAAATTAGTTTCATGAATTACAAATATGAACCATAAGAAATTGGGCTTGGAAAATTAAAAAAAAAAGGGGGGGGGGGGGGGGGGGGGGAGCCAAAGGGGGCCGGCTATATGGAACATGGGCCATGGCCCATGGAGAAAATTTAATCCAAGACTAATAAATAGAAAAAGGGGCATTATTATCCACCATTCTTCAAGAAAAGAGTGAGAGCACAAACAAAAGGGCCATTCGGCCGAACAAAGAGAAAAAAGGAAAAAAAATTGGAAGCCTTCCAACTTTGATCCAAAATTCCTTTCTTCTTGAATTCTTACTAAGTTCAAGACCCTCTTCAACGTGGTATAATTATTTAAGCGAGAAAACCAATTTAGTGGCAAGTGGAAATTTTAGAAAAGGTAAGAATTCTATCCTTTTTATGTTATGGGAGGCTTATACATATGTTGTAGTGAGTAGACTTGAATAAAAATCATGGAAATGTTGTGTATTGTGTGTGGGCCGTGTGGGTATGTGTGAGTGTATGTGGCCGTGTATGTGTGTGTAGTGTAGGGAAGATGAACTAATTTTTATGTAGTAATTTGGTTGTTGTTGATATGTATTCTATGATGAAAATGAGAATTTGATGATTCAAGTTGATGTTGTGATGATTGTGGGCTGTTTTGGAAGCCACCATGGTCATTAATGTAGTTCTTGTATTTGCGGGAATAACATTGCTAACGTATGAATTGCTAAGTGTGGTTCATGAATTTGAAAGATAGAAATGTGTTGTTATCGTCCTTGTTGGAATTGGAAGTTTCGGGTGGAGCATGATGTGTTGGTGGAATTGCTTAAATATTGAATAGATTCTTTGAAATGTTCTTGAATTGTATTTGAATGATCTCGGATTAGAAATGAATATGTGAGCGTTGATATTGGCTTGAATGTACGTAGTTGAATTGAATGTGATAAGCGACGTTGAGATAGAAGATTACAAATATTAGAATGCGCTTTAAATTGATTCTTGATGTTATTAGTATGGTTGTTGGTATTTTTGGTATGGTTGTTGATGAATTTGGCCGAGGTAAATTCTCGGGGATGTTGAATTTACACGGGAGATGCTGCCGAAATTTCTGTAGACAAGTACTAGTTAGAATTGAATTTCTAAGTACTTGTAGCTAATGTTTGGTAATTGATAACGTTATTGTAGATATTGGAGAGCCCGATACTTGAGTCGGGATTTGGTTAGCGAGCGATCGAGGTATGTGAAGCCTACCTTTCCTTCTTTTGGCATGATCCTTTTGAAATGAACAAAAATGTATATGTATGCTTATAAAGAAAATCCTACTCTTGGAGCCACTAGGATTGCTAACATCTTTGACTTCCATAAGCTATTTCATATGGCTAGATACATATTTGTGATATTCGAAGACTCTAGTTGTTATGTTTCTGAATGTTGTTCGAAAGAAAATCGAGATGACTAAAGTCTTTGATGAATATTTTGGTACGCAAATATAGTCCAAAAGTCTCCATTTGATTTGATCCATAATGTTATTCGAAAGTTTCCCCGTATGAATATTTGATCCATAATGATGTTCGAAAATTTCCTAATATGAATGATACTTGAATTTCCAAATTTGGCTTATGAAATACTTTTAGAAGGTTCTGTACTTCAAAAGCTCGTAACTTTCTCATACTAATTCCGATTGACCCGAGTCTTATTTTTGAGCCTTCAGATGTCGGTAAATATATTTCTCCATCGAGTTTTGAAATTTATTTATGTACTTATATGCATATGGTTTCCTCACTACTCCGCTCGTGCATACTACTATGATATCGTTCGCCGGATCCCGGGCCGGTTTTGTGATCGTGCGCACTATGTTATATTCAGCAGTATGATGTGTTACGGTTCCCGAGACCTCGCCACAGGGCCAGGTACCGCTTATATACGGCGTTATGATGTGATATGGCATATGATGTGTTCTGATGTTGTGATATATTATAATGATACAATATGTTCGGAGATTGTACGAATATTTGAAACCTTCTGGAGTATGATGTGTTGTGGCACCAGTGTCGGAGTGGCGACCACGTTCTTGAGCCCGATGCATGATTTTTTATTTGCATTATTTATGTTTTCAGCACAGGTTTTGATATACTAATTCTGGATCCATTTTCCGTACTTCTCACTTCAGTTCTGATTTGGATTACTGCATTTCATGCTTTACATACTCAGTACATATTTCGTACTGACCCCCTTTCTTCGGGGACTGCGTTGCATGCCCGCAGGTACAGACGTTCGTTCTGGTGACCCGCCAGTGTAGGACACTTATTCTGCTATTTGGAGTACTCCTTTGATCCGGAGCTCATATTTTTGGTATATATCTTTTGTTATACATGTTTCTGTATATATGACTATTTGGGGTACGGTGGGGCCCTGTCCCGTCATATGTTTCTGTTATGGTTTGTAGAGGCCTGTAGACATATATGTGGGTCATGGGTCATGTTTGGTCGATTATGTTTGTGATTTGTGCCTTAAGCGGTCCCGTTTGCTATTATGGCAAAAAAACGGCCCACATGTTTGTATATGTATGTATATTCGGGCGATATGTATTCTACCAGCCTGCCGGCTTTTGGTATGATATTTCTGTTACAGGTGACCGCTTAAGATGCCGTCTGTTTCTCAGTATCCGTATAATTAACGTATGTTAAAATTGAATAAGTCTTTGATATGTCGATCTGGTAAGCAAGTCTGTATGGGTGTCCTGTTAGGGCACTAGTCACGGCCCACGGGGTCGGGTCGTGACAAAAGTGGTATCAGAGCGATTTGTCCTCGGAATGTCTACAGGCCGTGTCTAGTAGAGTCTTGTTTATCGGTGTGTTGTGCACCACATCTATAAACAGGAGGCTACAGGACATTTAGGGTGTTACCTTTCTTTGGATCTTAGATCGTGCGATAGAGCTGTGCTATTAGGATGATTTCTTTCTGACCGATTGTTATGTTTACAGTGATGCCTCCGAAGAAGGCGACGGCTGCCCAGAAGGGAAAAGTAGTGGCAGGAGAGACCAGCCAGATACAGAGAGTTACTTAGGCTCGTTCTCAGACTATACCCGATATTGCACCCCAGTCGGAGGGTTCTGCTACACCCCCACCATTGGAGGAGCCTGGAGCAGCAGCCGCTGCCACCATGGATCAGGGGGGTTGCTCCACCAGTAGCCCCAGAGGCTCCAGCGCCCGAGCCTCCAGCACCCCAGCCAGGGGCGTAGGACAGGGCGATGAGAGAGGTTGTGCAGTTATTGACGACATTAGTAGCAGGGCAGGCTCGCAGACGCGGGCTAGGGGGTGATGATGGTGACAGACGTGATAGTTTGAGGGTCCGTGATTTCTTGACCTGTAATCCCCCAGAGTTCTATGGGTCTAAGCTCGAGGAGGACCCCCAGGATTTCATTCGACAGATGCAGCGCACACTGAGACTGGTCAGGGCTTCCGAGACTGAGTCTGACGAGCTGGCTTCACACAGATTATGGGACGTAGCGATTAATTGGTATGAGTCTTCAGAGCTGTCCAGAGGCGAGGATGCTCCTCCCGCTGTGTGGGATGAGTTTACATCAGATTTTCTCAGCTACTTTTTGCCTCCAGAGTTGCGGCGGGCGAGAGTTGACAGAATTTTACAGCGGAGGCAGAGAGGCAGGAGTGTCCGAGAGTACAACTTAGAGTTTGATTCTCTGGCCAGATATGCGCCCGCCATTGTAGCTGATATGGCCGACAGGATGTACCGGTACGTGATGGGTTTGGATCATTACTTGGTCGATAGCTGTATGGCGATGGCATCGCAGACTGGGATGGACATTGCCCGGTTACAGGCATATGCGCAAGGAATGGAGGAGCGGCACAGAGGGCGTCAGCCCGATAGAGACCGTGATAGGAGGCAGCCCAAGAGGGCTAGGTCATCTGGTTATTCTGGGGAGTCTCGAGGCGGGCAGCCTCAGTAGCAGTATAGCAGATATCCTCCTCAGTCAGGCCGGAGTGCACATTCACAGCCTACAGGTAGACGGTTTGATGGTGCAGGGCACTCAGGAGCAGGATAGAGTTCCAGAGCCTCAGGTTCGCAGGTGAGCAGAGGTTCCAGCCAGGCGAGGCCACCTATGCCTCGATGTTCTTATTGTGGGAGGTCTCACCTAGGAGAGTGCTATCGAGCTACAGGTGCCTATTTTTCTTGTGGCCGCCAGGGCCATATTATGAGAGATTGTCCATTGGCGGGTGGTTTTAGTGGTGCAGCTCAGCCGACGGGATCAGCTGCTGGTTCGTCTTCCACTCCTTAAGCTATGCGCCCTGCGGGGCGGGGTATGCCAGCACCAGCGGGCCGCGGTAGAGGCCGTGGCGGGGTTTCCGATTCTAGCGGTCCTTCGAACCGCATATATGCATTGGCTAGCCGACAGGATCAGGAGGCGTCGCCAAATGTGGTCACAGGTACATTATTAGTTTTCTCTCGAGCTGTATATGCATTGATCGATCCAGGTTCTACTTTATCATATATTTCTCCTCTCGTCGCTAGTAAAATTGGGATAACACCTGAACCTATAGAGCCGTTAGAGGTAGCTACGCCGGTCGGGGATTTTATTATAGCGAGACAGGTATATAAGGATTGTTCTGTGATTATATGTGGCTGTTGCACTAAGGCTAATTTGATAGAATTAGATATGATGGAATTCGATGTTATTATGGGCATGGATTGGTTAGCCTCTTGTTATGCTAATGTTGACTGTCAGAAAAAGGTAGTTCGCTTCCAGTTTCCAGGGGAACCAGTTATAGAATGGGCAGGAAATACAGCATCGCCGAGAGGTAAGTTTATTTCATACCTCAAGGCCAGGAAGATGATTCAGAAAGGGTATATTTATCATTTGGTCCGTGTGCATGATACTAAAGCAGAAACACCTACTCTCCAGTCAGTTCCGGTTGTTAATGAATTTCTAGATGTATTTCCGAACGAGCTTCCAGGTCTCCCACCTGAACGGGAGATAGAATTCACGATAGATGTATTGCTAGATACCCAGCCTATATATATTCCTCCTTACAGAATGGCACCTGCAGAATTGAAAGAATTGAAAGAGCAGCTGAAAGACCTATTAGAAAAAGGCTTCATCAGACCCAGTACGTCACCTTGGGGAGCACCGGTATTGTTTGTAAGAAAGAAAGACGGGTCGCTGCGGATGTGCATTAATTACAGACAGCTGAATAAGGTGACTATAAAGAATAAATATTTTTCGAAGATAGATTTGCGCTCGGGCTATCATCGGGTGCAGGTACGAGAGGCAGATATTCCCAAGACTGCTTTCAGGATCTGATATGGGCATTATGAGTTCAGAGTGATGTCTTTTGGGCTAACTAATGCTCCAGCAGTGTTTATGGATTTGATGAATCGGGTATTCAGGCCGTTTTTAGACATGTTTGTGATCGTATTTATTGATGATATTCTGGTTTATTCCCGATCAGCAGAGGAGCATTCAGATCATCTGAGGACAGTACTTGGCACACTTCGGCAACAGAAATTATATGCTAAGTTCTCCAAGTGTGAATTCTGGTTAACCTCAGTGGCATTCTTGGGGCATATCGTCGGAGCAGATGGTATTCGGGTCGATACACAGAAGATCGAGGCTGTACAGAATTGGCCTAGGCCTACAACACTGACAGAGGTACGCAGTTTTCTGGGATTAGCAGGGTATTACAGGAGGTTTGTGGAGAATTTTGCTTCTATTGCAGCACCATTAACGAAGCTAACTCAGAAGGCAGCAAAATTTCAGTGGACAGATGCTTGCGAACATAGCTTCCAGTTGCTGAAGGAAAAATTGATTACAGCTCCAGTTCTAACCCTTCCCGAGGGGCCAGATGGGTATGTTATCTATTGTGATGCTTCCGGTATTGGGATAGGTTGTGTACTAATGCAGCATGGTCGAGTTATAGCCTATGCTTCCCGGCAGCTCAGACCGCACGAGAGAAATTATCCTGCTCATGATGTGGAACTAGCCGCGGTAATTCATGCTTTGAAGATATGGCGGCATTACTTATATGGGGTTCATGTTGATATTTTTACGGATCACAAAATCCTTCAGTATATTTTTAAACAAAAAGAGTTGAATTTGCGGCAAAGAAGGTGGCTCGAATTATTGAAAGATTATGACGTCGACAATTTATATCATCCGGGAAAAGCAAATGTTGTAGCAGATGCACTTAGCCGCAAGTCTATGGGAAGTTTGACCGACGTGCATCCAGAAAGGAAAGAATTAGTTCGTGAGATTCATCAGCTAGCCAGTCTTGGGGTCCGTTTGGCCGACTCTGGAAATATTGGGGTTTCTGTTCGAGAAGTTGCTGAATCATCTATTATGGAAGAAGCAAAACGACGTCAGTTCGAGGATCCTATTCTGGTACAGTACAGAGATACGGCCCTTGATAAGGAAAAGACCCAGTTCAAAATTTCACCTGACGGGGTATTATTATATAGAGGCAGGTTATGTGTACCTAACGTTGCAGGGCTGCAGCGGCAGATTATGGGAGAGGCACATTATGCTCGGTATTATGTTCATCCTGGATCCACAAAAATGTACCATGATCTTAGATGTTTATATTGGTGGGATGGTATGAAAAGAGAAATTGCAGAGTTCATTGCTCAGTGTCCAAATTGCCAACAGGTTAAAATCGAGCATCAAAAGCCCGGTGGATTGTTACAGGAAATGGAAATTCCAGCTTGGAAATGGGAAATAATTAATATGGATTTCATTACAGGTTTGCCGCGCACTTCTCGGAAGTATGATTCTATATGGGTTATTGTTGATAGGCTGACAAAATCGGCCCATTTTCTTCCGGTCAGGACTACTTATTTGGTTGAGGATTATGCCCGGTTGTATATTAGAGAGATAGTAAGACTTCACGGAGTTCCTATATCTATTTTAACCGACAAGGGTGCCTAGTTTACGGCTAACTTCTGGAGGTCATTTCAGGACGGATTAGGGACTCAGGTGAGTCTAAGTACAACATTCCATCCTCAGTCTGACGGACAGGCCGAGCGCACTATTCAGACGCTGGAAGATATGCTACGGGCCTGTGTTATTGATTTTAGAGGTAGTTGGGATGGTCATTTGCCGCTTATTGAATTCTCTTATAATAATAGTTATCATTCCAGTATTCATATGGCGCAGTACGAAGCTCTATATGGTAGAAAATGCAGGTCTCCGATTGGTTGGTTCGATGTGAGTGAAACTAAGTTGATTGGTCCAGATATGATCCAGCAAGCAGTCGATAAGGTGAAACTCATTCGGGAGCGGTTATTAGCAGCACAGAGTCGACAGAAATCATATGCAGATAAACGACGTCGACCTTTAGAGTTCCAGATTGGTGACTGGGTATTTCTGAAAGTGTCACCTATGAAAGGTGTAATGCGATTCGGCAGAAAAGGAAAGCTCAGTCCGAGGTATATTGGGCCGCATCCGATTGTTCGAAAGATAGGCAAGGTCGCCTACGTACCATCCGATCTGGAAGCAGTACATCCGGTATTTCAGGTATCAATGCTCCGTAAGTGTATTGGTGATCCTTCCAGAATATTTTCCACAGAAGATATCCAGATAACAGAGGAACTATCCTATGAAGAACAGCCTGTAGCTATTTTGGATCGTCAGGTGAGGAGACTACGTACCAAAGATGTGCCTTCTGTTAAAGTCTTGTGGCGAAACAATAATAGAGAAGAAATGACATGGGAAGCGGAGGACGAGATGAAGAAAAAGTATCCTCACTTGTTTCCTATGCCTACAGGTAATCTAAATTTCTTAATTGGTTATATTGATTGGTAAATGATTTATATGCGCTGCTCATAAAAAGAAACTCCCCCGAAATGCGTGCAAGACCCTATAAGACTAGTTTAACATTCGAGGATGAATGTTCTAAAGGGGGGAGGATGTTATATCCCGTATTTTGCATATTCGGAAAATTTGAAATAAATGGGACTAGTGAGAGATAGGGCAATATTTTGATCTTATTTAATATATATGTTGTTCATGAAAATATTGACGCGGAAATATGGAGGAAGGCTAAGGGCAAAATTGGAATTTTAGAAATTAGTTTCATGAATTACAAATATTAACCATAAGAAATTGGGCTTGGAAAATAAAAAAAAAAGGGGGGGGGGGCAAAGGGGGCCGGTTATATGGAGCATGGGCCAAGGTCCATGGAGCAAATTTAATCCAACACTAATAAATAGAAAAAGGGCCATTATTATCCACCATTCTTCAAGAAAAGAGTGAGAGCACAAACAAAAGGGCCATTCGGTCGAACAAAGAGAAAAAAGGAAACAAAATTGGAAGCCTTCCAACTTTGATCCAAAAATTCCTTTCTTCTTGAATTCTTACTAAGTTCAAGACCCTCTTCAACGTGGTATAATTATTTAAGCGAGAAAACCAATTTAGTGGCAAGTGGAAATTTTAGAAAAGGTAAGAATTCTATCCTTTTTATGTTATGGGAGGCTTATACATATGTTGTAGTGAGTAGAGTTGAATAAAAATCATGGAAATGTTGTGTATTGTGTGTGGGCCGTCTGGGTATGTGTGAGTGTATGTGGCCGTGTATGTGTGTGTAGTGTAGGGAAGATGAACTAATTTTTATGTAGTAATTTGGTTGTTGTTGATATGAATTCTATGATGAAAATGAGAATTTGATGATTCAAGTTGATGTTGTGATGATTGTGGGATGTTTTGGAAGCCACCATGGTCATTAATGTAGTTCTTGTATTTGCGGGAATAACATTGCTAACGTATGAATTGCTAAGTGTGGTTCATGAATTTGAAAGATAGAAATGTGTTGTTATCGTCCTTGTTGGAATTGGAAGTTTCGGGTGGATCATGATGTGTTGGTGGAATTGCTTAAATATTGTATAGATTGTTTGAAATGTTCTTGAATTGTATTTGAATGATCTCGGATTAGAAATGAATATGTGAGCGTTGATATTGGCTTGAATGTACGTAGTTGAATTGAATGTGATAAGCGACGTAGAGATAGAAGATTACAAATATTAGAATGCGCTTTAAATTGATTCTTGATGTTATTAGTATGGTTGTTGGTATTTTTGGTATGGTTGTTGATGAATTTGGCCGAGTTAAATTCTCGGGGATGTTGAATTTACACGGGAGATGCTGCCGAAATTTCTGTAGACAAGTACTAGTTAGAATTGAATTTCTAAGTACTTGTAGCTAATGTTTGGTAATTGATAACGTTATTGTACATATTGGAGAGCCCGAGACTTGAGTCGGGATTTGGTTAGCGAGCGATCGAGGTATGTGAAGCCTACCTTTTCTTCTTTTGGCATGATCCTTCTGAAATGAACAAAAATGTATATGTATGCTTATAAACAAAATCCTACTCTTGGAGCCACTAGGATGGCTAACATCTTTGACTTCCATAAGCCATTTCATATGGCTTGATACATATTTGTGATATTCGAAGACTCTAGTTGTTATGTTTCCGAATGTTGTTCGAAAGAAAATCGAGATGACTAAAGTCTTTGATGAATATTTTGGTACGCAAATATAGTCCAAAAGTCTCCATTTGATTTGATCCATAATGTTATTCGAAAGTTTCCCCGTATGAATATTTGATCCATAATGATGTTCGAAAATTTCCTAATATGAATGATACTTGAATTTCCAAATTTGGCTTATGAAATACTTTTAGAAGGTTCTGTAATTCAAAAGCTCGTAACTTTCTCATACTAATTCCGATTGACCCGAGTCTTATTTTTGAGCCTTCAGATGTCGGTAAATATATTTGTCCATCAAGTTTTGAAATTTATTTATGTACTTATAAGCATATGGTTTCCTCACTACTCCTCTCGTGCATACTACTATGATATCGTTCGCCGGATCCCGGGCCGGTTTTGTGATCGTGCGCACTATGTTATATTCGGCAGTATGATGTGTTACGGTTCCCGAGACCTCGCCATAGGGCCGGGTACCGCTTATATACGGCGTTATGATGTGATATGGCATATGATGTGTTCTGATGTTGTGATATGTTATGATGATAAGATATGTTCGAGGATTGTACGGAGATTTGAAACCTTCTGGAGTATGATGTGTTGTGGCGCCAGCGTCGGAGTGGCGACCACGTTCTTGAGCCCGATGCATGATTTTTTATTTGCATTATTTATGTTTTCAGCACAGGTTTTGATATACTAATTCTGTATCCATTTTCCGTACTTCTCACTTCAGTTCTGATTTGGATTACTGCATTTCATGCTTTACATACTCAGTACATATTTCGTACTGACCCCCTTTCTTCGGGGGCTGCGTTTCATGCCCGCAAGTACAGACGTTCGTTCTGGTGACCCGCCAGTGTAGGACACTTATTCTGCTATTTGGAGTACTCCTTTGATCCGGAGCTCATATTTTTGGTACATATCTTTTGTTATACATGTTTCTGTATATATGACTATTTGCGGTACGGCGGGGCCCTGTCCCGTCATATGTTTCTGTTATGGTTTGTATAGGCCTGTAGACATATATGTGGGTCATGGGTCATGTTTGTTCGATTATGTTTGTGATTTGTGCCTTAAGCGGTCCCGTTTGCTATTATGGCCAAAACGGCCCACATGTTTGTATATGTATGTATATTCGGGTGATGTGTATTCCGCCAGCCTGCCGGCTTTTGGTATGATATTTCTGTTACAGGTGACCACTTAAGATGATGTCTGTTTCTCAGTATCCGTATAAATAACGTATGTTAAATTTGAATAAGTCTTTGATATGTCGATCTGGTAGGCAAGTCTGTATGGGCGTCCAGTTAGGGCATTAGTCACGGCCCACGGGGCTGGGTCGTGACCCTCCGCTTCCCATGTCATTTCCTCTCGTTTACTGCTTCTCACTAAAACCTTGACTGAGGCCACTTCTTTGTTTCTATGCCTCCGTACTTGCCTATCTAGTATAGCAATGGGTACCTCTTCGCAAGTCAATTTCTCTGTCACTAGCACATCATTTACTGGGACGATCCTAGTAGGATCTCCAACATATTTTCGAAGCATTGAGACATGAAAAACTGGATGGACTGACTCCAAATCCGGAGGTAGATCTAATTCATAGGCCACTTTGCCCACCTTGCGCACAATCTCTTAAGGCCCAATGTATCGGGGACTAAGCTTCCCCTTCTTGCCAAATCTCTTAACGCCCTTCATTGGCGATACTTTCAAGAACACCCAATGTTTCACTTGGAACTCTAAGTCTCTTCGACGATTATCCGCATAGGACTTTTGATGACTTTGAGCGGCCAACATCCTATCTTGTATGAGCTTGACTTTCTCTATGGCTTGCTGGACCAAGTCTGGCCCCATCAATTTAGCCTCTCCTGTTTCGAACCACCCGATTGGGGATCTACACTTTCGCCCATATAAAGCCTCATAGGGCGCCATTTGAATGCTAGAATGATAACTATTATTGTAATCAAATTCAATGAGTGGCAAATGATCATCCCAATTACCTCCAAAATCTATCATACATGCTCGCAACATATCTTCAAGAGTCTGGATGGTGCGTTCAGCTTGCCCATCGGTCTGCGGATGAAATGTCGTGCTAAGGTTCACTTGGGTCCCTAAACCCTCTTGGAAAGACTTCCAGAAATTAGCTGTAAACTGAGTCCCTCTATCAGAGATAATAGATACTGGAACACCATGGAGCCTCACTATTTCCCTAAGATAAAGCTCTACATAATCTTCTGCCACATAGGTCATTCTGACCGGTAAGAAATGAGTTGACTTGGTGAGTCTATCCACAATCACCCATATAGAGTCATACTTATGTCGAGAACGGGGTAAACCTGAAATGAAGTCCATGTTAATCACTTCCCACTTCCAAGTTGGGATTTCTATGGCTTGCAACTATCCACCCGGCTTTTGATGCTCGATTTTCACTTGTTGACAATTGGGACATTAAGCTACGAATTCCGCTATATCTTTCTTCATCCCATTCCACCAATATATAGACTTAAGATCATGATACATCTTCGTCGCTCCGGGGTGGATAGAATAGCGGGAACAATGGGCTTCCCTCATTATTTGGTGGCGTAAGTCTGCCACATCGGGAACACATAATCTTTCTCGACATCGGAGAACTCCGTCTCCTGAAATATCGAATGATGACTCCTCTTTCTGAGGGAGTAAGTCTCTGTACTGCATTAGCATAGAATCTTCGTATTGCCGCTTTTTCGCTTCTGCTATTAGCGACGAGACTGCCGAATTCTGAATTGTAGTTCCCCTGCTACCTGAGTCCACTACTCGAACTCCTAGGCTAGCTAACTGCTGGAGCTCACGAGCCATTTCTCTCTTCTCTTGTCGTACATCACATAAACTTCCCATAGATCTGCGGCTAAGAGCATCAGCTACAACATTTGCCTTTCTGGGGTGATACAAGATATCAAAATCATAATCTTTTAGCAATTCTAACCATCGTCGTTGCCGCAAATTCAACTCTTTCTGCTTGAAGACATACTGAAGGCTCTTATGATCTGTATAAATATCCACATGGACACCATATAAATAATGTCTCCATATCTTTAATGCATGAACCACTGCAGCCAATTCTAGATCGTGGGTCGGATAGTTCTGTTCATGTTTCCGTAATTGCCTTGAAGCATATGCAATCACCTTACCATGTTGCATCAATACACAGCCTAGCCCAACACCTGAAGCATCGCAATATACAACATATCCTTCCAATCCCTCTGGAAGTGTCAAGACTGGGGCAGAAGTCAACCTATCTTTCAATTCTTGGAAGCTACATTCACAAGCATCTGTCCATTGAAACTTTGCCTATTTTTGGGTCAACTTTGTGAGTGGTGCTGAAATAGAAGAGAAACCTTCAACAAATCTCCGGTAATATCCTGCTAAGCCCAAAAAGCTACGAACCTCCGTAGGAGTCGTGGGTCGTGGCCAAGTCTTCACAGCCTCAATCTTTTGGCTATCTACTTGAATACCATCGGCTGCAACAATGTGCCCTAGAAATGTTACTGAGTTTAACCAAAACTCACATTTAGAAAATTTTGCGAACAACTCTCGAGTTCGAAGAACTCCAAGGACAATACGCAAATGATTCGCATGCTCTACCTTAGATCTAGAATACACCAAGATATCATCGATGACTACAATCACAAACAAATCCAGAAAGGGCCTGAACACATCGTTCATCAAATCCATAAACACTGCCGGCGCATTTGTTAGCCCAAACGACATTACCCGGAACTCAAAATGCCCATATCTTGTCCTGAAGGCCGTCTTAGGGATATCTTTCTCCCTAACTCTCACTTGGTGATACCCGGACCTCAAATATATCTTTGAAAACCATTTGGCGCCTTGCAATTGATCAAATAAATCATCAATCCTCGGAAGAGGATATTTGTTCTTAATCATCACTTTATTCAACTGTCGATAATCAATGCACATTCTCAACGAGCCATCTTTCTTTCGGACAAACAATACGGGTGCTCCCCACGGGAACGAACTAGGCCTAATGAAACCTTTCTCAAGCAAGTCTTTCAATTGCTCTTTCAACTCCTTCAATTCTGCGGGAGTCATTCTATAAGGAGGAATAGATATAGGCTTAGTGCCTGGCAGCACATCAAAAGCAAAATCAATTTCCCGCTCGGGAGGAAGGCCTGGAAGTTCTTCCGAGAACACATCCGGAAATTCATTCACCACTGGAACTGACTGTAGAGTCGGTGACTCAGCTTCAACATCTTGAACTCGCACTAGATGATAAATGCACCCTTTTGTGATCATTTTCCTTGCCTTTAGATAGGAAATAAACCTACCTTTTGGTGATGTCGTATTCCCTTTCCATTCTAAAACTGGTTCTCCCGGAAATTGGAAACGAACCATTTTCATCCTACAATCCACATTGGCATAATAAGAAGCCAACCAATCCATGCCCATAATAACATCAAAATCCACCATTTCTAACTCATGCAAGTCAATCATGGTACGACGATCACAAATCACAATTACACAATTTTTATATACCCGGCTAGCTATTACCGATTCACCCACGGGTATAGACACCTCAAAAGGTTTGATTGACTCCGGTTCGACTCTAAATCGACCTGCAATATATGGAGTAACATAGGACAATGTGGATCCCGGATCAATCAAAGCATATAAATCATGAGAGAATACCGATAATATACCTGTGACCACGTCAGGAGAAGACTCCAGATCATGGCGTTTAGCCAAAGCATAAATACGGTGCTGGGGACCGCTAGAACTGGGAGCTCTCCCTCTGCCTCTACCATGGCCGACTGGCACCTGTGAACCTGGCCCCATAGGGCGCATAGAAGATGAAGATCCGGATACTAACCCTGAAGGCTGGGTCCTACCTCTACCATGAACCGAGGGGCAATCACGCAGAATATGGCCTGGCCGACCACATGAATAGCAACCATCTGAACCTGATCGGTATTGACCCCAATGCAACTTCCCACACTGGGGACATCGTGGCACGGGGGGCCTCACCTGACCTGAATCACCTCTAAACTGGGACCCTGAAGAACTCGGACTCGGCCCTGCACGAGCAGATCTATCAAATCTCTGGCCTGAAAACCGTGGAGGTGCACTGGTCATAGAATAGCCTGAATGCCTGGTAAACTGCTGCCTGTGCCCACCTCTAAACTCACTCATCGCACCCGATGATCTGGCCCTCTTGCTATGGCCCCTATCTTGCTCGCGTTCACTTCTTTGCTGTTGCAAGCTTTCTTCTAAGTTCTGAGCATGGGCCTGAATGCGCGCAATATCCATACCATCCTGAAGGGACACAGTCAGACATCTATCCATCAAGTGTGGCCCTAGGCCTTACACAAACCGGTGCACTAGGTCACCCATGTCTGCTACCATGGTCGAAGCATACCTAGCCAAGGAATTGAAGCGGAGACTATACTCTAGAGCACTCATACTACCTTGCCTCAAATTTAAGAACTTATCGGCTCTAGCTCGCCGAACTTCCGGAGGCATATAGTGCCAGAGAAAAGCATCAACAAACTCTTTCCATACCAGGGGAGGTGCATTGGCTCCCCGTGAAGCCATCCAAACTGTATACCATTGGATCAAGACATCTCTCAATCTATACGATGCTAACTCCACCGATTCGGTGTCCGAAGCATGTATCAATCGAAGCGTCCTCAACATACCATCGATGAAATCCTGAGGGTCCTCCTCCAGCTTTGACCCAAAGAATTCCGGAGGGTTTAAGGTAATGAAATCACGGGCCCTTGCACTAACAGCCCTATCACCTTGCCCTGTACTTTGCCTCTGAGTCTGGGAGGCAACCAACTGAGTAAGCAAATGTATGGCCTCTTTCACATCTTTGCCTGGAGCGTCCGGTGGAGGAGTCGGAAGTGCTGGAGCTGGGGCTGAGGCTCCCTCACGCTTCTCAGTAATAGGCTCTGTCTGGGAGGACTGAGATTGAGCCGCATTCGGGAACTCACTTTCCTCTACTACCGGTGGCGGTGCTCTTTCAGCCCGCTTTTCTGCCACCGTCCTGCCCTTTTGGGCTGCTGTAGCTTTTCTCTTTCTAGGCATTTCTGAAATACACAACACACGATTAAGGAACAAGAATTCCTTATATCATAGCTCTATCGCACGATTCTTATGAAGAAAGAAGGTCATTTATTCCTAAAATGTCTGCAGCTTCTTGTTTATAAGTGTGGCGCGCAACACACCCATAATCAAGACTCTACTAGACACGGCTCGTAGACAAACCCTAGGACTGAACTGCTTTTATACCACTTTTTGTCACGACCCGACTAGGGGGCCGCGACGAGCACCCGATGCTATCCCACCCGGGCACCCCTTGACATACTTTCACATAACATCTAGGTGAGCCACATAGTAAAAACATACATTTCTATCCATCAATCATACTAGTCCCCTTTGGACAACAACCTCTTTATATCATCATAGGCATCTATGCCACATCAATATACATGGGCCGACGAGGCCAACAAAATGGTATACAAAATATAGGCCGACAAGACCAAACACATCTAACCACATACACATGTCTACGAGCATCTAAGAAGAGTATAACATATCACATAAACGGGACAGGACCCCGCTATGCCCATAATTATGTACATAAAATAATAAGTACCCAAAAGCTATGGCTCCGAAGGAAATGGAGCTTTGCTATGTAGTCTCTGAGAATGTAGCTATGGATCGAGCCTGTCTCCCTGTGCACCTGCGGGCATGACACAGCGTCCACAAACAAAAAGACGTCAGTACGAAGAATGTACTGAGTATGTAAAGCATGATCAACAACAATATAGAAGCATAATATACAACATATGAGACAACATAGGATGGGAGATAATAATATCATCGTCATGGCACTTACTTGCTTTTCCACAAGGACAGCCCAATTCTATTGCGTATCCGTGTACATACATCCATATCCGTACTTATTTACCTTCACATTCATTTTCGTATTCGTATTCATGTTCCCATTCATATTCATATTCATATTCCTAGCGTCTACATCTCATATACATTGCTTATACATAGCCTTTGCACAATATTTACATATCCTTAGCCATACTTGGCCAACCAAGGCTCAAGGTCATACATACCTGGCCCTACTAAGGCTTCAGGGTTATCCGTACCTTCTGCAGAAGTGTGCACGCGTTACGTAATCATATACATACTCTATACACATTCATATACATACATTCTACCTGGCATCATAAGCTCGAGGTCTTATTATAGCCCTTCATAGGCACACATACATACAATAGCCCGTAGGCATCTTTAACATCATATTATTCTCATCATCATTACTATCATTATCACTATCTTCGTTGTTATCATTACATCTATCTTATAGGCCTACTCGTCATATGAGGAACTTGGTACAGCCATAACGTATCAAGCATCGTGAGCTTACTAGCTCGGAAGATCAAATCATTTGAAGAAATCATAGTCTTATAGAAGGTTTAGACGTTTCGCCAAAGAACCATGCCTTATGAAAGAAGGGTTAGCCTTACATACCTTTTCGTTCGACTATTTACCACTTGCACGTTCTCTTTCAACGGTTGCGTTTATACCTTCATTAAAGTCATACTATCGTTAGAATTGACAACTAGCACACATGGCTAAAGCTAGAGAAAATCGGACAGCATCTCCTTTATTTATACAACATTCCTCCATATCGTAATTCAGTCCCCCAAACGTCAACAATACATTCACAATACCATAATAATGGCCATTAATCATTTACGTTAACCACATTATCTAGATTTCTCAATTCGCTCCCAATTCACCTATATTCATGGTCATATCACCCGACTTCGTCCATTCATATACAATTCCCATTTTCATGATCTTAACATCATTTATAAGACATTCATATCACAACACAACAAGAATCATGGTTCAATTCAAACTATCTCTCAAAATGTCACTATTCATCATTCATGACCCATTTTTCTATACTCATCTAATGTCCAAGAATTTTAACTCTCAAATACCTTAAACAACGTATAAATACCATAAATATTACCTTAGGTGTTGTAGGAACGAGCCTTGGTCGAAATACTTCACTTGAGCAAAAACCCTAGTTTTCCTTCAATGAGATTTTCTTGACTTGAATAATCTTAATGGGTTTCCTTACACTTGATTCACTTGATTTGTGTTGTTGATGACTAATAATCCTTGAAATCTTGTGGAATAAATGTAGAGAGATGTTTTAGAGAGAGGGGATGAAATGTGGAAAATGAAATAATAAAACTTGGGTCCCTTATTTAATGACTTAAATCTGGTCTGGAGTGAACATCACAGTGGTCGTAAACTTGGTTTGCGGTCCGTATTCCGGTTTACGGACCGTACTTCATGGTCGTATTTAATCATAACAGAACCAGAAACTCAGGCTGAGACGTGGTGATTTACGGACACAGTTTACGGGCCGTAAACCACATTACGGTCCGTATTTCAGGTCGTATTTAACCATTTGATCATTTGGCAGAAAGTTGAAGTTTTGGAAGCCAAAATATGACATGGCAGTTTACGGGCCATATACCACTTTACGGTCCGTATTTCATTTTACGTGCAACTGGCCAAAATGCAGATCTGCAACTTTCCACATTTTCAGAACCTATAATTATTCATTATGGAGCATAACCTATCTCTTATTGCAATTGCCTTCGAAATCTTACTTAGGGTCGTCAAATCTAATTTCTTACTCATGAAAATATCGGATACTCGTACTCCTCGCGGGTCCATTTACTTGGGCAACAATGGAGGTTTTTTTTTCGAGGTGTAACAGTTCCATAAGGATTGGAGATCAAACGAGACGACGAGATTAACTTCAGAAAAATAGAGTTATACGACCACTTATACGGTCCGTATAACTTTATACGGTCCATATAAGGGGTCCGTATAACCTTACAAAAAAGGGTCTCCCTGATGGTGAAATACGGTCACTTATACGGACCGTATAATATTATAGGGAACATATAAGGGTCCGTATAACTCCCGTCGGACTGAGTATTTTTCGAGTATAAATATATGTTCCACTTCTAATTTTTCATTTTTCCAACTTCTCCACTTCTCTCAAGACCTCTAGAAGGTTCCACACATTTCACCAACATAAACTGTTACACCTCGAAAACTTTCCCATTGGTACGCTAGTAAACGAACTAGTGATGTGTGCGAGGAGTGCGAGTGTATAATGTTTCATGAGCAATGTGCGTATATGAACGAGAATTATTAGAATGAAAAGTCGAGAAATGTGAAAAGGTGAAAGTTGACAAAACTGCCCAGTGGTGGTAAAGTGCAAAATACAGACCGTAAAATGGAATACGGTCCGTAAACTGGTAGTCGTAAATTGCCATGCAAGGTTTCAACTTTCTGCCCAGTTGAGAAGTGGTAAAATACGACCTGGTGGACGGACCGTATAGTGATTTACGGCCCGTAAACCATGGTCGTAAATCACCATGCATGCAGCCAAAGTTTCTGGTTCTGCTTAAGGTTAAAAACGACCATGAGGGACGGTCCGTTAACTGGAATACGGACCGTAAACCTCCATGGACGACCACTGTACACCTCAGCACAGAATTTCAATTCATTAAATATGAGGACCAACACTTGTTTTATTTCATTTCTACATTACACCACTTCTCTCTAGAATAATCTCTCTACATTTATTTCATAGGTTTTCAAGGATTATAAGTCACCAACAACATAAACAAGTTAATCAAGTGTAAGCAAGCCATTAAATACCATTCAAGTCAAGAAATGCAAATGGAGAAAAACTAGGGTTTTGCTCAAAGTGAAGTATTATCAACCAAAGATTGTCCCTACATCATCTAAGGTAAGATTCATGATATTATATGTTGGTTAACATATTGGGGAGTTGAAATACTTGGATGGTAGAAGTATATACTAAAATGGTCAATGGAGGGCAAAATGAGGAATGTGGGTAATGTGAATGACTAATGGCTATTGTTATTATATTAATGAAGGTAGAAACTTGAGCATCGAAGGAGTACGCGCAAGTGTAGAATAGTTCGACGAGGAGGTATGTAAGGCTAACCCTTCTTTCATAAGGCATGGTTCCTTGGCCAAACTCTTAAATCCTCTATATGAGTATGTTGTAATCAAGTGATTGACACTCCGAGCTCATAAGCTCACGATCCTCGATACGTGCTACGAGTGTACTACGCACCCCATTTGACGAGTAGGCATAAGATAGAGACGTAGCGAAAACGATGATGATAGTGATGACGATGATAGTAATAATGATGCTAAAGGTGCCTACGGGCTATTATATTCACATGTGCCTATGAAGGGCTATAATGACACCCCGAGCTTATAACGCCGGGTAGGATATATGTATATGAATATGTATAAACTATGTATACGATTACGAAATACGCGCACACATCTGCAGATGGTACGGATAACCCTGAAGCCTTGGTAGGGCCAGGTATGAGTAACCTTGAGCCTTGGTTGGCCAACTATGTAAGAAACACCGATCCTATGAGGTCGGGTATGCTATGTAAATGCTATGTATATGAAATGACTATGTATATAATATGAATATGAATGTGATAAGACTAGGTATAAGGATACGAATAAGGACATGTATACGAATATGAGCACAAGTATGGTATGAGTACTATTATGGAATATGACTGATGACGTAGGTGTACTAATACGTATGAAAAATGGAAAGTCCTACGAAAGGCAGGTAAGTACTATGACGATGATATTATTGTCTCCCCTCCTATGCTATTTCATATGTGGTTCATTATGCTTGTATATCGATGTTGATCATGCTTTACATACCCAGTACATCTTCGTACTGACGTCCTTTTGTTTGTGGACACTGTGTCATGCCCGCAGGTGCTCAGGGAGACGGACTTGATCCATAGCTGCCTATTCGGAGATTTCATAGAAAGCTCCATTTCCTCCGGAGCCATATCTTTTGGGTACTTATTCTTTTGTGTATATAATCATGGGCATAGCGGGGTCCTGTCCCGCTCATGTGATATGTTATACTCTTCCTAGAGGCTCGTAGTTATGTGTATATGGTTAGACATGTCTGGCCTTGTCGGCCTATGTTTTGTATATCATTTTGTCGGCCATGTTGGCCCATGTACATTGATGTGGCATAAATGTCTATGGTGATATAAATGTACTGTTGTCCAATTGGGACTAGTTGATGAATGAATGGAAATGTATGTATAATTTTGTGGTTCACCTAGATGTAAGTATAAGAGTAAGCTAAGATGGTGCTCGGGTGGGCTAGCACCGGGTGCTCGTCGTGGCCCCGAGTCGGGTCGTGACATAAACCCAAGGTAAATCAAAGATCAAACACCTATAATTAGTGGAATCAAGTGCAAGAATGCTAGTTAAGGTTGCTAGGAGTCAAGAATCTCTTTAGAGTTGAAGCTAGGGTTTCTCCAAGTGGAGCTTTTTCATCCAATTCCCATTCCTACCTAATCAAAGGTGAGTTTTATGATCATTCAATGTTATTAAGAATATTGAATGGTTGAAAGACTTAGATTATGGAAGAAAGTAGAAAATGGGTTACAAATGTGAGAATAGTGGTATTCTTGAATGGTAGTTTGACATGAATCATGATTCTTGAGATGTTATGAGTGAAATCTTGTTATAAATGATACAAATAATGTTAAAGAAGTATTATATGAGAACGAGTACGGTGTTATGCCATAGCTATGGTCATGAACCATTTTGGTAAGGAATTGTGGAAATTGGATAATGTCGAACTTGACGAAGTTATTGATTATGATATTATGAATGTTGTTATTGATGTTTAGGAGTTGTTATATCACATGGACGAAGTTGTAGAAACAAAGGAAGTGTTGTCCAATTTTTGTTAGCCCTTAGTCGTCTTAACTTAGCTTCAAGTATGTTTTCGGTTATCTAATCTTAGTACGAATTCTTTTGAAGGTAGAATAGTGAACTTGGAAGGAAGCATTTAGTCGGCAAAGCTAGATAGGTGAAAAGGTATGTAAGACTAGTCCCTTCTTCTCTAAGGCATGATTACTACAACACAACTTCCTTTATCTTTCCATGACTCTCTTATATTCCGAAAACTATGAGTCTATGATTATTAAGAGCCTCTCATGAAATAGAGATAAGAGATGCGTTGTGAATATGACAATGATGATGATGAGTCTAACTCTAGAGATTCCAAAACTTATGATATGATATTCTTATGAAGCTAATGATTCATTGTTGTTAGACTCACCTTATAATGCTAGTTCCTTCAAGGTAAGGCATGATGACCATGACTACTCCATAATGGAATCGCGGGTTCTCGACCTTACGTTACCCCGATAGAGTTAGTGCTTGTCCTTGAGTTACTATGCATGCTTTATGATAAGTATATGATAATGAGATTTCACCGTGCCTATATGGCCGGGCAAACACCGCTAAGGCGGGCGGCATATACACCATGTCTAGATGAAATGGGCAGACACCACTAGTGGGCGGCATGAGATGGTTACCCCGGACGCGGGAGGCCTGGATGCGGGCTTATGTTGACCACACCGTACCTACATGGTCGGGCAACTTATATATGTATACTCGATATGGTGTTTTTTATAATGTAAGTTAGCATGCATTATTCTATCTTAAGTGACATTCATTTTAAGGTTGTTTCCTTACTTACTGTTCTCTTATCTCTCCGTCATGTTATTATTGTACGTGCCTTACAACTCACTACATTGTTCGTACTGACATCCTTTCTTTTGGACGCTGTGTTCATGCCCACAGGTAGACTGAGAGGCGGCCCCAATTCTTAGGAGCTTACTCAGCAGATTCACAGGAACACTCCACTATTCCGGAGGTGCAATTTGTTGATACATTCTTTTGTGTGTATATATATATATATATATATATATATATATATTTGGGCATGACGGGGTCCTGTCCCGTCCCTATGTCTCAGTACTCTAGTAGAGGCTCGTAGATACGGATGCGTGGGTAGTAGTTGTCTTAAGGATACATCAGTGTATATCATTTCGCAGCCGGGAGGGCTTATATATGTGTATATGTTGTTTTCGAGATTGTGTATGTTCAGGATGGGTATGATGATTAGCATAATGAGCGATGCTCGGTAGTCAGCTCTGGGTACCCGTCATGGTCCCCTAGTCAGGTCGTGACAAAAGTGGCATCAGAGCAGTTCCGTCCTAGGGTGTATCTACGAGCCGTGTCCAACAGAGTCTCGTTTATGGGTGTGAAGCATGCCACACTTATAAACAGGAGGCTGCGGGGCATTTAGGAAAAATGACCATTCTTCTTCTTATTAGATCGTGCGATAGAGCCATATTATAAGATTTTCTTTTCTGTGATTGTGCGTTATGATTTCTGTGATACCGGTAAAGAGGAAAGCTACAGCTGCCCAGAAGGGCAAGGCTACGACAGAAAAGGAGCCGCCAATGAATGTAGAAGAAGGTGAATCCCATAATGTGGCTCCATCTAATACCTCTCACACTCCGCCTATTCTAGAAGAACCAGAAGGTGTTTCTACTCTAGCTCTTATGCCTCCAGTTCCTCCACTGGGTGCTTCGGGTCAACAAATGACCGAAACTATTCAATTATTGACACAGCTAGTTTCCACTCAGGCTCAGCGGCAGAGCACGGGTCCAGGTGACAGGGAGACTAGTGCTAGGGCCCGTGATTTCATGAGTTTAAATCCTCCAGAATTTTTTAGGTTGAAACCGGATAAAGACCCGCAAGGTTTTATAGATGAAATATTAAGGACGTTGAGAATCATCCATGCCTCCGATACTGAATCCGTGGAGTTGGCATCTTATCGGCTCCGTGATGTGGCAGTTCTTTGGTATAATAACTGGATATCTTCAAGAAAGGAAAATGCACCTCCCCAGTTTGGCAGGAATTCGTAAACGCTTTCATCCGCCTCTATTTGCCACCCGAGGTTCAAAGGGCCCGACCTGACAGGTTTCTAAATCTAAAGCAAGGGAATATGAGTGCTCGGGAGTATAGCCTTCACTTTAATTCATTGGCCAGCTATGCTCCGACTATGGTAGTTGACATGGGAGATAGAGTACATAGATTTGTGAGTGGATTAGGGCCATATTTGTTCAAAGATTGCTTGACAGCTTCATTGCAAGAGGGGATGGACATCTCCCGTATTCAGGCCCATGCCCAAAAGTTAGAAGAGCAGCAACAACCACAGAGGGGAGAGCGTGATATTGATAGAGGACAGAGCAAGAGGGCAAGATCTGTCGGTGCTAGTAGTGAGTATAGAGGGGGTCAGCAGTAACAGTATTCCAGTTATCCGAGCCAGTCCGTGACCAGTGCACCTCCTAGGTTTGCGGGCAGAAGATTTGATCACCCTATTTATTTTGGTCCGGGTCAGAGTTCGAGAGTCTCAGGTCCTCAGTTTGGAAGTGATCCTAGCCAGCGGAGACCACCGGTGACGTGATGTAGCCAGTGTGGTAAATTACATTTCGGTCAGTGTCACCGAGGTTCTGATACTTGTTATGCCTGTGGTCGGGTTGGGCATATGATACGTGATTGTCCATCGATGGGTGGTAGAGTTGAGGCCCAGCCTACAGGATCAGCGGCTGGTTTTTCCTCGTCTGTGCGCTCGATAGGGCAGACTCTCCAGACTCCAGTAGGCCGCGGCAGGGGCAGAGGGGGAGCATCTAGTTCAGGTGGCACCCAACCCCGTATTTATGCTTTAACTGGACGACAGAATCTTGAGTCCTTTCCAGATGTGGTTACAGGTATACTATCCATATTCTCTCATGACGTTTATGCCTTGATTGATCCAAGTTCTACGCTATCTTATATTACTCCTTATATTGTTGGCCGCATTAGGGTAAAACCCGAGCCGATTAAAATTTTCGAGGTATCTACTCCGGTTGGGGATGTAGTAATAGCCAGACAAATGTATAAAAATTGTGTGATTATGGTATGTGGTCGTCAGACTAAAGCTGATTTGGTTGAGCTGAAAATGTTGGATTTCGATGTAATTATGGGCATGGATTGGTTGGCCTCTTGTTATGCTAAAGTTGATTGCAGAATGAAAATAGTTCGATTCCAATTCCCAGGAGAACCCGTACTTGAATGGAAAGGTAATACAGCATCTCTAAGAGGTAGGCTTATTTCCTACCTTAAGGCAAGGAAAATGATAGCTAAAGGCTATATTTATCATCTAGTCCGAGTTCATGACACTGAATTAAAGCCGCCGAATATTCAATCTGTCCCGGTAGTAAATGAATTTCCTGATGTATTTTCGGATGAACTTCCCGGCCTTCCTCCGGAAAGAGAGATTGATTTTGCCATCGATGTATTGCCGGACACCAAGCCTATATCTATTCCTCCTTACCGAATGGCTCCTGCAGAGTTGAAAGAACTGAAGGCGCAATTGAAAGATTTGCTTGAGAAAGGCCCAGTTCATCACCATGTGGAGCACCTGTCACGCCCCGAACCTGGGCCTGGACGTAACACGGCACCCGGTGCCTGACTGCATGTGACCGAGCGAACCAACTGGCTGACTGAATCAACATGTGATATCAAAACATAACTGAATATGGAAACAACTAAACACATGATGATATACTAATGGTCTGGCTGAAATTATAATGCGGAAATACTTAGACAATCTGAAATATATCTGACTGTGGCCAACATGGCTAAACCAAAACAATTGAACAACTGCCAACAAGGCTAACATAATAAATATCTAACTGTCTGAACTGTGTCTATGAAGCCTCTAAGAGTACTGAATAATAGAGCTGTCTATAAACTGAAATAACTGGATAGCTGACAACGCCCCGAAGGAATGTGGGGCTCACCAGTAGCTGATACGTGCACTCCTAATTAGCTGAGTCGTCAACCTGTGTATCGTTACCTGCATCGCGAGATGCAGGCCCCCAAGCAATAAAAGGGACATCAGCACATTTGAATTGTACTGGTATGTAAAGCAACTGAAGCAATAAAATACTGTTACTGAAACTGAAACTGATAACTGTAACTGTAATAGCAAGGAAGTAGAGATATGAATACTCCCTGCTCTGTATCTGAATCATCTGTATTATCTGTGTTTGTATATGTGGGGCCTCGGCCCAGTAATAAATGCACGCTATGGCCTCGGCCTAGTAGTGCGTCAGTCAATGGCCTCGGCCATGTATACGTATACACAAGACTGTGCTGTGCCCTCGGGCAAAATCACATATGTATAATTATGGTTAATTAATAAGGACTGAGACCATAACAACAATGAACAGTGTTGAACTGAAATAGACATGCTGGACTGAATTGAATACACTGACTGTTTCTGAGCATACTGAATTTCTAGACTGAGACTCATGTGGTAACAATACATAAGTCTATAAAGATTACGTGCTGAGTTCATGATATTCAAATTGATAACCATGAACGAATTCTGTAACTGCAACCCTAGAAGATAACAGTTCTACAACATACCATAAAACTAGGGCTAAACTGTATTCTGAGTCAAATTACTGACAAGTATGAAGAATGAGGCGTAGGGAGAATCATGAACATTCCCTAACGTAGATAGTTAGCCTCACATACCTTAATTCCTGCCTTTGAGCGTAATACAATGTTCGTCACCCCTTTCAACTTTGATATATATCAATACAAGCCAAAGGGATTCTATATTAGCAATAACATTCATGCTTTGGTCATCTAAGCATTTTATCAAACACTTGGTGGGCATGAAGCTCCACAACCCTCATTAATGGTGTTTTCTTTACCAAATCCCCATGCTATTACTTCTAGCTAATTCTACAATCTCAATTAGAAGTAATTAACATTATTCTTCATCACCCATATGAATACAACAATCCCAAGTCAACAATCCAACAACTCTAGCATAGTTCATATAATTCTCTTATCAAACCCATTTACTATTCTCCCAACAATTCATCAATTCACAACTATAAATAATTAGGGAGTAGAAACATTACCTTTTTGAAGTCCAATCCTCTTGAATTCGGGTTCTAGGGTTTCCACATCCAACAATAATATTCCAATCATAACCCTATGGATTTGAAGGGTTTTGGGGACTTGGATTCAACCTAGAATCATGATAAAACTTACCTTGGAAGGTTATTGAGGTTTGGGATTTTTTGTCTCTGAGTTTAGAGAGATTTTTCGTGGATGGGGTGTTGGGGAAATAAACCCCAACCCCAAATATAACAAGAAAACGCGTAAACCCGACTTTTGACCCGTAATTGACCTGTTTCGCGATGGTTCCGCGATGCGGGTGCATCGCGCAACATTCTGCAGCTAAAAACTCAGAGTTGCGCGATCGGTCCGCGAAGCGGGACCATCGCGCGCTCTCCCACGCGCCCTCACGCGCCCCGAGAAGCGACGGGTGTCGGTTCTGTACAGTGTTCGGTAAAATAGGCATAACTTCTTGTACATAGCTCCGTTCAAGACCCATAATATACCGTTGGAAGGCTATTTCAAAGGGCTACAACTTTCATCAAGGAAGTTTTCCCACATTCCAAATAAATAGAGGGGTTATGGTCGTTGGCAATAAGACCTTCTATAAACTCACTTGCAAACATGCCCCGTAGAGTGGCTTCCACTTTTCTTTGCCCAAAGACATTTCTTATGACTTAATTGGTTTTCAAAACACTTCCTATAACCCTCATATTGGTTCCATTATATTATCATCTTATGAGTCAAACTTTCGTCCGAAGTTACGAGGTGTTACAGCACCTGTCGTATTTGTGAGAAAGAAAGATGGTTCTCTACGGATGTGCATTGACTATAGGCAGCTGAACAAGGTAACGATAAAGAATAAATATCCGCTTCCAAGAATCGATGATTTGTTTGACCAATTACAGAGTGCCAAATGGTTTCCAAAATTGATCTAAGATCGGGGTATCACCAAGTAAGAGTTAGAGAAGAAGATATTCCCAAAATAGCTTTCATAACGAGATATGGCCACTATGAATTTCAGGTAATGTCATTTGGGTTGACTAACCTCCAGCAGTGTTTATTAATCTGATGAATAATGTATTCAGGCCCCTCTTAGATCTGTTTGTGATCGTGTTCATTGATGATATTCTAGTATACTCTCGGAAAGAAGCGGAACATGCAGACCATTTGCATATTGTCCTTGGGATTCTTCGAGCTCGCGAGTTGTATGCTAAGTTTTTGAAATACGATTTTTGGCTAAATTCTGTGACTTTTCTGGGCCATATCATCTCAGCTGATGACATTCGAGTAGATGTTCAAAAGATTGAGGCTGTGAAGACTTGGGCAAGGCCCATAACACCTACAGAGATCCATAGCTTCTTGGGATTAGCAAGCTATTATGTAAAATTTGTGGAAAGATTCTCTTCTGTTTCAGCACCATTAACGAAGCTAACTCAGAAATCAGTAAGATTTCAATGGACTGATGCCTGTGAACGTAGTTTCTAAGAATTAAAAGACAGATTAACTTTAGCCCCAGTCCTGACACTCCCAGAATGACCCGATGGTTATGTTGTGTATTCTGATGCCTCTGGCATTAGGATAGGCTGTGTGTTGATGCAGCATGGTAAAGTCATTGCCTATGCTTCTCGGCAGTTGCGGAAACACAAAAAGAACTATCCAACCCATGATCTTGAATTGGCCGCAGTTATTCATGCTCTAAAAATGTGGAGACACTACTTGTACGGAGTACATGTTGATATTTATGCAGATCACAAGAGTCTCCAATATATTTTCAAACAAAAGGAGTTAAATCTTCAGCAGAGGGGGTGGTTAGAACTACTAAAAGATTATGATGTGAGTATTTTATACAACCCCGGAAAGGCGAATGTAGTAGCTGATGCACTTAGCTGCAAATCAACGGGTAGTGTATGTGAGGTCCCTCCGGAGAAGAAAGAATTAATCCGTGAGCTTCACCAGCTAGTCAGCCTCGGAGTTCGTCTAATTGATTCGAGCAATGCAAGAATTGATATTCACAACCCAGCTATTTCGTCCTTAGATATGAAGGTGAGAGAGCGCCAATATGAACACCCTCAGTTAAGGCACTATAGAGATACATTTCCTAAGAGAGAGAAGTCGCCATTTGAATTTTCTACAGATAGAGTTCTTAGGTATCGACACAGGCTATGTGTTCCAGATGTTGTGGGGCTACATCGTTGGATTCTAGAAGAAGCTCATTACTCTAAGTAATCCATTCACCCGGGAGAGACAAAGATGTATCATGATCTTAAGCTAGTATATTGGTGGGATGGAATGAAGAAATACATAGTAGAATTTGTAGCTCAATGTCCAAATTGCCAACAAGTGAAAATTGAGTATCAAAAGCCAAGAGGATTGTTACAAGCCATGGAAATTCCATCCTGGAAATGGGAAGTGATAACCATGGATTTCATTGTAGGCTTGCCTCGTTCCCGGCGCAAGTATGACTCCACATGGGTAATTGTTGACAGACTCACGAAATCAGCTCATTTTCTTCCAGTCAGAACCACATATTCGGTAGAAGATTATGCAAGGTTGTATCTTAAGGAGATAATGCGACTTCATGGTGTCCTAATATCTATTATCACAGATAGAGAGTACAATTTACAGCTAAATTATGGAAGTCTTTCCAAGAAGGTTTAGGTACTCAAGTGAGACTTAGCACAGTGTTTCATCCACAAACTGATGGGCAAGCTGAACGCACCATTCAGACCTTGGAAGACATGTTACGGGCATGTGTGCTAGATTTCGGAGGTAGCTGGGATGATCACTAGCCTCTTATTGAGTTTGCATACAATAATAACTATCATTCCAGTATTCAGATGGCCCCGTATGAGGCTCTATATGGAAGAAAGTGTAGATCCCCAATTGGGTGGTTTGAAGTAGGAGAGGTACAGCTAATAGGTCCGGAGTTGATTCAACAAGCGGTGGAAAAGATCAAGGTTATCCGAGATCGATTATTGACAGCCCAAAGTCACCAGAAATCTTATGCGGACAACGGTCGGCGAGACTTAGAATTCCAAGTTGATGATTGGGTATTCCTGAAGGTATCACCGATGAAAGGCGTGATGATATTTGGTAAGAAAGTAAAATTAAGTCCTTGATACATTGGACCTTATAAGATTGTCTGCAAGATAGGCCAAGTAGCTTATGAACTGGACTTACCCCCAGAACTTGAATCGGTCCATCCAGTTTTCCACGTAACAATGCTCCATAAGTGTGTTGGAGATCCTACTAGAATCGTGCTTGTAGATGATGTTCAAGTTACGGAAAGGTTAGCTTATGAAGAGGTACCCATTGTCATACTAGATAGGCAAGAGCGGAAACTTAGAAATAAAGAGGTAGCCTCAGTTAAGGTCTTGTGGGGAAACAATAATCTTGAGGAAATGACTTGGAAAGCGGAAGAAGACATGAATTCCAAGTACCCTCAATTGTTTCCACCCCCGAAAGAGATTCAAAATAAGATGCCATTACCATAAGGTATGTAATGATTTCTTTTAATGATTTTGGTCGTGTGTGGCCATATTTTCTTGCTATTGTGTTGTAGCCCTGTGGGGCGATGTTATTGTGGGCTGCTGTGATAGGATGGTAGCGCCATGTTACAGGGGAAACTCTAGCGAAATATTTGTAGAATTCCCGAGAACTTAACATTCGAGAAAGAATGTTTTTAAAGGGGGGAAGAGTGTTACACCACTGGAAATTTCATGTCGACGTGTGGTGGATAGAATAACGCAGGGTGAGATGTATGCGATGTCCCTACAAGTAAGAAAGGTTACTTGGTGATTCTAATTAATATTCCAAATACATTTAGGGTAAGAAAAGGAAGTTCGTTGAGGGAGGAAAAGTATAAGCCGTGCTTTGGAAAGGTTTTGGAATGTACCGAGCTAATGTTGATTTAATAATGTCTTGAGGAAAAGTTACAACGCTCCTTATATTTTTAATGAAGTGTTAAACAAGTGCTAAGAAGGTTCCATAAGGATTGGAGATCAAACGAAACGACGAGATTAACTTCAGAAAAATTGAGTTATACGACCACTTATATGGTCCGTATAACTCTATACGGTCCGTATAAAGGGTCCGTATAACCATACAGAAAAGGGGATCTCCCTGATGGTGAAATACGATCACTTATAAGGACCGTATAATATTATATGGATCGTATAAGGGTCCGTATAACTCCCGTCGGGCTAGGTATTTTCCGAGTATAAATATATGTTCCCACTACTAATTTTCATTTTTCCAACTTCTCCACTTATCTCAAGACCTCTAGAAGGTTCCACACATTTCACCAACATAAACCCAAGGTAAATCAAAGATCAAACACCTATAACTAGTGGAATCAAGTGCAAGAATGCTAGTTAAGGTTGCTAGGAGTCAAGAATCTCTTTAGAGTTGAAGCTAGGGTTTCTCCAAGCGGAGCTTTTTCATCCAAATCCTATTCCTACCTAATCAAAGGTGAGTTTTATGATCATTCCATGTATTAAGAATATTGAATGGTTGAAAGACTTGGATTATGGAAGAAAGTAGAAAATGGGTTACAAATGTGAGAATAGTGGTATTCTTGAATAGTAGTTTGACATGAATCATGATTCTTGAGATGTTATGAGTGAAATATTGTTATAAATGATACAAATGATGTTAAAGAAGTAATATATGAGAACAAGTACGGTGTTATGCCATAGCTATGGTCATGAATCATTTTGGTAAGGAATTGTGGAAATTGGATAATGTCGAACTTGACGAAGTTATTGATTATGATATTATGAATGTTGTTATTGATGTTTGGGAGTTGTTATATCACATGGACGAAGTTGTAGAAACAAAGGAAGTGTTGTCCAATTTTCGTTAGCCCTTAGTCGTCTTAACTTAGCTTCGATGTATGTTTCCGGTTATCTAATCTTAGTACGAATTCTTTGAAGGTAGAATAGTGAACTTGGAAGGAAGCGTTTAGTCGACAAAGCTAGAGAGGCGAAAAGCTATGTAAGGCTAGTCCCTTCTTCTCTAAGGCATGATTCCTACAACATGACTTCCTTTATCTTTCCATGACTCTCTTATATTCCAGAAACTACGAGTCTATGATTATTAAGAGTCTTTCATGAAATAGAGATAAGAGATGCGTTGTGAATATGACAATGATGATGATGAGTCTAAGTCTAGAGATTCCAAAACTTATGATATGATTTTCTTATGAAGCTAATGATTCATTGTTGTTAGACTCACCTTATAATGCTAGTTCCTTTAAGGTAAGGCATGATGACCATGACTACTCCATAATGGAATCGGCGGTTCTCGACCTTACGTTACCCCGATAAAGTTATTGCTTGTCCTTGAGTTACTATGCATGCTTTATTATAAGTATATGATAATGAGATTACACCGTGCCTATATGGCCGGGCAGACACCGCTAAGGCAGGCGGCATATACACTATGTCTAGATGGCATAGGCAGACACCACTAGTGGGCGGCATGAGATGGTTACCCCGGACGCGGGAGGCCTGGACGCGGGCTTATGATGATCACACCGTACCTACATGGTTGGGCAGCTTATATATGTATACTCGATATGATGTTGTTTATAATGTAAGTTAGCATGCATTATTCTATCTTAAGTGACACTCATTTTAAGGTTGTTTCCTTACTTAATGTTCTCTTATCTATCCGTCATGTTATTATTGTACGTGCCTTATATACTCAGTACATTGTTCGTACTGACGTCCTTTCTTTTGGACGCTGTGTTCATGCCCACAGGTAGACTGGGAGGCGGCCCCAATTCTTAGGAGCTTACTCAGCAGATTCACAGGAGCACTCCACTATTTCGGAGGTGCCATTTGTTGATACATTCTTTTGTGTGTATATATATATATATTTGGACTTGACGGGTTCCTGTCCCGTCCCTATGTCTCAGTACTCTAGTAGAGGCTCGTAGATACGGATGTGTGGGTAGTAGTTGTCTCAAGGATACATCAGTGTATATCATTTTGCAGCCGTGAGGGCTTATATATTTGTATATGTTGTCTTCGAGATTGTGTATGTTCAGGATGGGTATGATGATTAGCATAATGAGCGATGCTCGATAGTCAGCTCCAGATACCCGTCATGGCCCCCTAGTCGGGTCGTGATAGTCTAAGCATAATCGAATTCTAGATTAGAAATCATGAAGAATGATACTAATATTGCCACTATTCAAATTAGGTCAATTCTAGCCCTAGAAATTGGGGAAATGGGCCCACAAGGGCAAAATGGGGAAATTTGGAAGCAAATTATCAAACTAAGCACTAGGTAATCATAACCCAACCACTAATTGTTAATTTAACTCAAGGATTAGCCAAATTTCTTATTTCAAGCAAAACCTTCAAATTGGGTATAAACCCTAATTTCGAAATTCAACACTAGGAATGGAAGGTATATGATTAATAAGCTTAGATTCATCAAAATCTAACATAAACATCATCAATTTATCATTACCAAGCCTAGAGAAAGTGTTAATCAAAAACCCTCTTCCAACTTCCATTAATAAGGGGTTATTAAAGGGAAGGGGAAAATATAAGATGATTATGATTTAAGGAAGAGTAAAGGAATAAGCAAGATTTACCTCCAAGAATCTCTTCCAAATATCCCTAAGAACAGTTCCCTCAAGCTCAAATATCGAGATGGGAAATAATGAGGGTCTAAGGGCTTTTAACACTTTATTAATTTTACAAACTACCCGTCACCCGCGTTTGCAGCGCTGGGACCGCCCCAGCGGTGCCGCTTTAGCGTCACTCGACCGCTTCAGTGGTAATGGAAAAATCCCATTGACCGCTCTAGCGGTGCCGCTGCCGCAGTGCTAGTGCCGCCAAAGCGGGCACCAAACACAAGAAAACTCTCCCAAGTATCGCAATTTGATCCGATTTCCGACTAATTCCCGAGGCCATCTGCTCGCATACCATACATATAGCCACACATAAAAATATGCTACGAACGCGCCCGTGGCCTTAGAATTCGCAACAGAGGTCTCGTTGACCGAGTCAACTCCCGATGCCTTAATTCTAATTTCTCAACCCAAGTCCCAAAATGCATCCGAGTGTATTAGGAACTGAACCAAATACACACACAAGTTCTAAACGACCATCCAGGCCTCTCAAAAAATCGACGAATTCCGAAAAAGGTTCGTTTACCCAAAAGTCAACTTTGGGTCTACTATTTTTCACTTTAAGCCTATATTTCACAAAATTTGCCCGAATCCGATCTAGACGCCTTAGGAAGCGTGTCAACGGTCCCCTCGGGTCAAAAGTGAGCTAATCAATGCTCGAGAAAGGGTGAAAATGCCGAAAAGACTATAACGACAAAACGTGTCGTTACATTGTCTTGCATTGCACTTATACATATGTATTTACTTTCATTACCGCGCCACACTATAGTTGGCCGGGCAGGCACATAGATGTGCACCTAGATGTATTTCTTTCATTACCGTGTCGTGTAAGATACAGCCAGGCAGGCACGTAGCTGTGCATACCACTGATCAGTTGGGCAGAGATGATGATATGATGATGAGCTCACCCCACAGAGGGATATATATTATTATGCGATACGATATGTGTTACACCCCGAAAAAATTTCCCGTTAACATACAGTGAATAGACTAACGAAGGGCAAGACGTATACGATGTTTTAATAAGTAAGAAATAACATTTGATGATTCTAAATGAGATTTCAAAGACATTGGATGTAGGAGACGAAAGTTGTTAAGGAAAGCAAGGTATATGTTGTGTGTCGGGCAGGATGTATGAGTATCGAATTAATGATGGCTTAATGGTGTCTTGGAGAAGAGTTATAACGTCCCTTAGATTGTTAATGAAGTGTTAAACAAGTGTGAAGAAGGTTCCATAAGGATTTGAGATCAAACGAAGTGACGAGAACAAAATCGAAGAGAGATAGATTATACGACCAATTATACGGTCCGTATAATATTATACAGTCCGTATAATGGTCCGCAGAATCATCACAATGAAGGTCCCTCACTGATGGGATTATACAGTCACTTATACGGATCGTATAAAATTATACGGACTGTATAATGTGTCGTATAGTGGTCACAGAATGAGTTGTTGCTGGGATAATTTTACGGTCACTTATACGGACCGTATAAGTGTCCGTATAATTTAGTCGGGACAGAATTTTAAGTTTTTAAATAAGGGACCCAAGTTCATTATTTTTATTTCCCATCTTCTCATTTTCTCTCCACACCTCAAGAACCCTCTAGAAATCTCTCCACTCTTCATCTACAATAATCCAAGTGAAACTAAGGATCAACTTCATCAAATCAAGAGAAACAAGTGCAAGAAACTCACTAGGGTTCATCTAAGGCAAGAAATCTCATAGGAAGTGGAACTAGGGTTTTGCTTAAGTGAAGTATTTCCACTTAAAGCTCATTCCCACACTATCAAAGCTAAGTTTTATGATCACTTCATGTTGTTTAAAGTATTGAGAAGTTGAAACACTTGAATTGTAGAAGGAGATAGAAAATGGGTTATGAATGTAAGAATGGTGTCATTTTTGAGTAGTAGTTTGGAGTGAATCATGAATATCGATATGTTGTGATTGTAAGTATGCTATAAGTGACATTAAGAATATGGGATAAGCATTATATGTGAGAAAACGCAATAGAGAACTATGACCACGATTATGGAGGAATTGAAGTGAAATTGTGAAATGTGGATAATGTAGATGAATGATGATTGTTGTTTATAATATTGTGAATATTGTTATGGATGTTTGGGAGTTGATATGTAAAATGAGGAAAGTTGTATAGATGAAGGAAATGCTGCCCAATTTTCTCTAGCTTTAGTAAGCACGTTCTTATAATCGTTTAGCTAATGTTAATACGAACTCCCTTGAAGGTAAAGACGTGAGCATTAAAGGAGAACGATCAAGCGGTAGAACAGCTAAAGGAAAAGGTATGTGAGGCTAGTCCCTTCTTTCTAAGGCATGAATCTTATGACAAGATCTTCCCTTCTTCTCCATGAATTTGCTACATTTCGGAAAACTGAGAGTCTATGTTCATGAATAGCCATATGAGTTAAAAATAAGAGATATTATGAACATGATGATGATGAGCTTAAGTCCAAAGATTCTAGAGTTCACGATATGATGTTTCTACAAAGTTAATGATGTTAACTACGATCCATTGATGTTGTTTATTGTATACACTCACCTTATATGCTAATTCCTTCGAGGTGAGGCAGAATGCTTATGAATGCTCCAAAATGGAATCGGGGGTTCACAACCTTACGTCACCCTGATACAGTATAGTTGTCTTTGCGTTCTATGCATGCATTATGACAAGTACATGATGATGATATTACACCGCGCCTATATGGCCGGGCAGACACCGCTAAGGCGGGCAGCGTATACACCATGTCTAGGTGGCATAGGCAGACACCACTAGTGGGCGACATGAGATGGTACCCCGGACGCGGGAGGCCTGGATGCGGGCTAATGATTATCACACCGTACCTATATGGTCGGGCAGCTTATACATATATGCATACATGATATGATGATGATTATTGTTACACCTCGGAAAATTTCCCGTTGGTACGCAAGTAAATGAACTAATGAGGTGTGCGAGGAGTGCGAGTGTATAATGTTTCATGGGAAATGTATGTAAAGGGATGTGGATGATTAGAATGAAAAGTCGAGAGATGAGAAGAATTGAAAGTTGGAAAAACTGCCCAGTGGTCGTATATTGCAAAATACGGACCGAAAGTGCAATACGGTCCGTAAACTGGCAGTCGTAAACTACCATGCAAAAGCTTCAGCTTTCTGCCAGTGGTCGTAAAGTGCAAATACGAACCGTAAACTGGTATACGGTCCGTAAACTGCCAGGTCGTAAACTGGCATACCAAACTTCAACTTTCTGCCAGCTGAGGAAGAGGTATAATACGACCTGGTGGACGGACCGTAAAGTGATTTACGGCCCGTAAACCATGGTCGTAAATCACCATGCATGCAGGCCAAAGTTTCTGGTTCTGCTTAAGCTTAAAAACGACCACGAGGGACGGTCCGTAAACTGAAATACGGACCGTAAACCTCCATGGACGACCACTGTTCACCCAGCATAGATTTTTCAATTCATTAAATATGAGGATCAAGACTTGTCTTATTTCATTTACAACATTACACCACTTCTCTCTAGAACTTCCCTCTACATTTATTTTATGAGTTTTCAAGGATTATAAGTCATCCATAACATTAAGACAAGTACATCAAGGATAAGGGAATCATCAAGGATCATCCAAGTCAAGAAATCCAAATGAAGAAAAACTAGGGTTTTGCTCAAAGAAGAGTATTATCAACCAAAGCTTGTTTCTACAACTTCTAAGGTAAGATTCATGATTTTTACAAGATGTTTGAGGTATTGGAAAATTAAAATACATGGATTGTAGAAAATGTGGTCAACTAGGTCATGAATGATGAATAGTGACATTTTGAGAAATAGTTTGAATTGAGTTATGAATGTTGTTGTGTTGTGATATGAATGTGTTATAAATGGTATTAAGATCATGAACTAAACACTTTAGACGAATGGACGAAGATGGGTGTTATAATCATGAATGTGGGTGAATTAGAGGCAAATTGAGGAATTCTAGATAATGTGGATAATGTGAATGACTAATGGCCATTGATATGATATTAATGAAGGTATAAACGCTAGCATTGGAAGGGAACGTGCAAGCATAGAATAGTTCGACGGAAAGGTATGTAAGGCTAACCCTTCTTTCATAAGGCATGGTTCTTGGCCAAATTCCTAAATTCCTCTATATGAGTATGTTGTCTTCACATGGTTGACATTCAGAGCTCATAAGCTCACGACCCTTGATATGTACTATGCTTATACTACGTTCCTCGTATGACGAGTAAGTCTATAATGTAAATGTAACGATAATGATGAGGATAGAAATGGTGATGAGAGTAAAATGAGACTAGAGATGCTTACGAGCTACAATATATGTGTATGTGTGCCTATGAAGGGCTATAATAAGACCCCGAGCTTATGATGCCGGGTAAGACTATATGTATATGACTATGTATAAAGTATGTATACGATTACGAAACGCGCGCACACCTCTGCAGAGGGTACGGATAACCCTGATGCCTTGGTAGGGCCAGGTATGTATGACCTTGAGCCTTGGTTGGCCATGTATGTATAAGACACTGATCCCATGTGGTCGGGTATGCTATGTAAATGCTATGTATATGAAATGACTATGTATATAATATGAATATGAATGTGAAAAGACTATGTATAGGAATACGGATAAGGACATTTATACGAATATGAGCACAAGTATGGTACGAGTATTACTATGGGATACGAACGACGCTGTATGCAAGTAAGCGACATGATGATGATATTACTGTCTCCCCTCCTATGCTATCTTCATATGATATCTATTATGCTTCTATATTGATGTTGATCATGCTTTACATACTCAGTACATTCTTCGTACTGACGTCCTTTTGTTTGTGGACGCTGCATCGTGCCCGCAGGTGCACAGGGAGATAGATTTGATCCTTAGCTGCCTATTTGGAGATTTCATAGAGAGCTCCATTTCCTTCGGAGCCATATCTTTTGGATACTCATTCTTTTGTGTATATAATTATGGGCATAGCGGGGTCCTGTCCCGCTAATGTGATATGTTATACTCTTAGAGGCTCGTAGACGTGTGTGTGTGTGGGTAGATGTGTTTGGCCTTGTCGGCCTATGTTTTGTATATCATTTTGTCGGCCACGTTGGCCCATGTATATTGATGTAGCATAAATGCCTATGATGATATAAATGTGCGGTTGTCCATATGGGACTAGTTGACGAATCAATGGAAATGCATGTATAATTATGTGGCTCACCTAGATGTAAGTATAAGAGTAAGCTAAGAGGGTGCTCGGGTGGGTTAGCACCGGGTGCTCGTCGCGGCCCCGAGTC
This sequence comes from Lycium barbarum, assembly GCF_019175385.1. NCBI lineage: Eukaryota > Viridiplantae > Streptophyta > Magnoliopsida > Solanales > Solanaceae > Lycium > Lycium barbarum. The sequence goes on from NC_083344.1 coordinate 37,195,088, forward strand.
GGGTCGTGACAAAAGTGGTATCAGAGCAGTTCAGTCCTAGGATGTGTCTACGAGCCGTGTCTAGTAGAGTCTTGGTTATGGGTGTGTTGCGCGCCACACTTATAAACTAGAAGCTGCGGACATCTTAGGAATATATGAACTTCTTTCTTCATAAGAATCGTGCGATAGAGCTATGATGTAAGAAATTCTTGTTCTTAAATCGTGTGTTGTGTATTTCAGAGATGCCTAAAAAGAAAAAGGCTACAGCAGCCCAAAAGGGCAAGACGGTGGCAGAAAAGCGGGCTGAAAGAGCACCGCCACCGGTAGTAGAGGAAGATGAGTCCCAGAGTGCGGCTCAATCTCAGTCCTCCCAGACAGTGCCTATTACTGAGGAGCACGTGGGAGCCTCAGCCCCAGCTCCAGCTCATCCACCGAATGCTTCAGGCCAAGATGTGAGAGAGGCCATTAATTTGTTGACTCAGTTGGTTGCGGCCCAGACTCATAGGCCAAGGGCAGGGCAAGGTGACAGGACTGTTAGTGCAAGGGCCCATGACTTCATTGTGATATGAATGTGTTATAAATGGTATTAAGATCATGAACTAAACACTTTAGACGAATGGACGAAGATGGGTGTTATAATCATGAATCTGGGTGAATTAGAGGCAAATTGAGGAATTCTAGATAATGTGGATAATGTGAATGACTAATGGCCATTGATATGATATTAATGAAGGTATAAACGCTAGCATTGGAAGGGAACGTGCAAGCATAGAATAGTTCGACGGAAAGGTATGTAAGGCTAACCATTCTTTCATAAGGCATGGTTCTTGGCCAAATTCCTAAATTCCTCTATATGAGTATGTTGTCTTCACATGGTTGACATTCAGAGCTCATAAGCTCACGACCCTTGATATGTACTATGCTTATACTACGTTCCTCGTATGACGAGTAAGTCTATAATGTAAATGTAACGATAATGATGAGGATAGAAATGGTGATGAGAGTAAAATGAGACTAGAGATGCTTACGAGCTACGATATATGTGTATGTGTGCCTATGAAGGGCTATAATAAGACCCCGAGCTTATGATGCCGGGTAAGACTATATGTATATGACTATGTATAAAGTATGTATACGATTACGAAACGCGCGCACACCTCTGCAGAGGGTATGGATAACCCTGATGCCTTGGTAGGGCCAGGTATGTATGACCTTGAGCCTTGGTTGGCCATGTATGTATAAGACACCGATCCCATGAGGTCGGGTACGCTATGTAAATGCTATGTATATGAAATGACTATGTATATAATATGAATATGAATGTGAAAAGACTATGTATAGGAATACGGATAAGGACATGTATACGAATATGAGCACAAGTATGGTACGAGTATTACTATGGGATACGAACGACGCTGTATGCAAGTAAGCGACATGATGATGATATTACTGTCTCCCCTCCTATGCTATCTTCATATGATATCTATTATGCTTCTATATTGATGTTGATCATGCTTTACATACTCAGTACATTCTTCGTACTGACGTCCTTTTGTTTGTGGACGCTGCATCATGCCCGCAGGTGCACAGGGAGATAGATTTGATCCTTAGCTGCCTATTTGGAGATTTCATAGAGAGCTCCATTTCCTTCGGAGCCATATCTTTTGGGTACTCATTCTTTTGTGTATATAATTATGGGCATAGCGGGGTCCTGTCCCGCTAATGTGATACGTTATACTCTTAGAGGCTCGTAGACGTGTGTGTGTGTGTGGGTAGATGTGTTTGGCCTTGTCGGCCTATGTTTTGTATATCATTTTGTTGGCCACGTTGGCCCATGTATATTGATGTAGCATAAATGCCTATGATGATATAAATGTGCGGTTGTCCATATGGGACTAGTTGACGAATCAATGGAAATGCATGTATAATTATGTGGCTCACCTAGATGTAAGTATAAGAGTAAGCTAAGAGGGTGCTCGGGTGGGTTAGCACCGGGTGCTCGTCGCGGCCCCGAGTCGGGTCGTGACAAAAGTGGTATCAGAGCAGTTCAGTCCTAGGATGTGTCTACGAGCCGTGTCTAGTAGAGTCTTGGTTATGGGTGTGTTGCGCGCCACACTTATAAACTAGAAGCTGCGGACATCTTAGGAATATATGACCTTCTTTCTTCATAAGAATCGTGCGATAGAGCTATGATGTAAGAAATTCTTGTTCTTAAATCGTGTGTTGTGTATTTCAGAGATGCCTAAAAAGAAAAAGGCTACAGCAGCCCAAAAGGGCAAGACGGTGGCAGAAAAGCGGGCTGAAAGAGCACCGCCACCGGTAGTAGAGGAAGATGAGTCCCAGAGTGCGGCTCAATCTCAGTCCTCCCAGACAGTGCCTATTACTGAGGAGCACGTGGGAGCCTCAGCCCCAGCTCCAGCTCATCCACCGAATGCTTCAGGCCAAGATGTGAGAGAGGCCATTAATTTGTTGACTCAGTTGGTTGCGGCCCAGACTCAGAGGCCAAGGGCAGGGCAAGGTGACAGGACTGTTAGTCCAAGGGCCCATGACTTCATTGCTTTGAAACCCCCGGAATTGTTTGGGTCAAAACTGGAGGAGGATCCCCAGGACTTTATTGATGGTATGTTAAGGACGCTCCGGTTGATACATGTTTCAGACACCGAATCGGTGGAGCTAGCGTCATACAGATTGAGGGATGTCTCAATCCAGTGGTATACGGTTTGGATGGCTTCGCAGGGAGCCAATGCACCTCCGCCGGTATGGCAAGAGTTTGTTGATGCTTTTCTCTGTCACTACATGCCTCCAGAAGTTCGGCGAGCTAGGGCCGATAAATTCTTGAATCTGAGGCAAGGTAGTATGAGTGCTACAGAGTATAGTCTCCGCTTCAATTCCTTGGCTAGGTATGCTTCGGCCATGGTAGCGGATATGGGTGATCGGGTGCACCGATTTGTGAAAAGCCTAGGGCCACACTTGATGGATAAATGTTTGACTGCGTCCCTTCAGGATGGCATGGATATTGCACGCATTCAGGCACATGCTCAGGAATTAGAGGAACACCTACAGCAGCGGAGAAATGAGCGTGAGCAGGATAGGGGCCATAACAAGAGGGCCAGACCTTCGGGTCCGAGAAGCGAGTCCAGGGGCGGACACAGACAGCAGTTTCCCAGCCATTCAGGCTATTCTATGACCAGTACACCTCCACAGTTCGCGGGGCAGAGATTTGACAGATCTACTCGTTCCGAGCCGAGTCAGGGTTATTCGGGGTCTCAGTTTAAAGGTGATTCAGGCCAGCCAAGGCCACCCGTACCACGATGTTCTCAGTGTGGAAAGTTGCATTGGGGTCAGTGCCGAACAGGTTCAGTCACTTGCTATTCATGTGGTCGGCCAGGCCATATTATGCGTGATTTCCCCTCAGTACATGGTAGAGGTAGGACCCAGCCATCAGGGTCGGTAGTCGGATCTTCGGCATCTGTACGCCCTACGGAGCCAGGCTCACATGCGCCAGTCGGCCATGGTAGAGGTAGAGGCAGAGCTCCCCGTACTAGCGGTCCTCAGCACCGTATTTATGCTTTGGCTGGATGCCAGGATCTTGAGTCTTCTCCTGATGTGGTCACAGGTATATTATCGGTATTCTCTCATGATGTATATGCTTTGATTGATCCGGGCTCCATATTATCATATGTTACTCCATATATTGCGGGTCGATTTATAATTGAGCCGAAGTCTATCAAACCTTTTGAGGTGTCTACACCCGTGGGTGACTAGGTAATAGCTAGCCGAGTATATAGGAATTGTGTGATTGTGATTTGTGATCGTCGTACCATGATTGATTTGCATGAGCTAGAAATGGTAGATTTTGACGTTATTATGGGCATGGATTGGTTGGCTTCTTGTTACGCCAATGTTGATTGCCGAATGAAGATGGTTCGTTTCCAGTTTCCGGGAGAACCAGTCTTAGAATGGAAAGGGAATACGACATCACCAAAAGGTAGGTTTATTTCCTATCTAAAGGCAAGGAAGATGATCACGAAAGGGTGTATTTATCACCTAGTGCGAGTTCAAGATGTAGAAGCTGAGTCGCCGACCCTTCAGTCAGTTCCGGTAGTGAACGAATTTCCGAATGTGTTCCCGGAAGAGCTTCTAGGCCTTCCTCCCGAGCGAGAGATAGATTTTGCGATTGATGTGTTGCCAGACACTAATCCCATATCTATTCCTCCCTATAGGATGGCACCCGTAGAGTTGAAAGAGTTGAAGGAGAAATTGAAAGACTTGCTTGAAAAAGGCTTCATTCAGCCTAGTTCATCCCCGTGGGGAGCACCCGTATTGTTCGTCCGGAAGAAGGATGGCTCCTTGAGAATGTGCGTTGATTATCGGCAATTAAATAAAGTGACAATTAAGAACAAGTATCCCCTCCCGAGGATTGATGATTTATTTGATCAATTGAAATATGCCAAATAGTTTTCAAAGATTGATTTGAGGTCCGGGTATCACCAAGTAAGAGTTAGGGAGAAAGATATCCCTAAGACAGCTTTCAGAACAAGATATGGCCATTTCGAGTTCCGAGTAATGTCGTTTGGGCTAACTAATGCACCGGCAGTGTTTATAGACTTAATGAACAATGTATTCAGGCCTTTTCTGGATCGATTCGTGATTGTATTCATCGATGACATCCTAGTGTATTCTAGATCCAAGGCAGAACATGTGGATCATTTGCGAATTGTCCTAGGAGTTCTTCGAGCTCGAGAGTTATTCGCGAAGTTTTCCAAATGCGAGTTTTGGTTGAACTCAGTTGCATTTCTGGGCCACATTGTTGCAGCTGACGGTATTCGAGTCGATAGCCAAAAGATTGAGGCAGTGAAGACTTGGCCAAGGCCCACGACCCCTACGGAGGTTTCCTAGCTTTTTGGGTTTAGCAGGTTATTACAGAGGATTTGTTGAGGATTTCTCTTCTATTTCTGCAACGCTCACCAAGTTGACTCAGAAGTCAGCTAAGTTTCAATGGACAAATGCTTGCGAGCGTAGTTTCCAAGAGTTGAAAGACCGACTGACTTCAGCCCCATTCTTGACACTTCCAGAAGGATTGGAAGGATATGTTATTTATTGTGATGCTTCAAGCGTTGGGCTAGGCTGTGTATTGATGCAAAATGGTAAGGTGATCGCGTATGCTTCTAGACAATTACAGAAACATAAGCAGAATTACCCTACCCATGACTTAGAATTGGCCGCGGTGGTCCATGCTTTAAAGATATGGAGACATTACTTATATGGTGTCCACGTGGATATTTATACAGATCATAAGAGTCTCCAGTACATCTTCAAGCAGAAAGAGTTGAATTTGCGGCAACGACGATGGCTAGAGTTGCTAAAAGACTATGACGTCGAAATCTTGTACCACCCCGGAAAGGCAAATGTTGTGGCTGATGCTCTTAGCCGTAGGTCGATGGGAAGTCTAAGTGAGGTACGACCAGAAAAGAAAGAGATGCCCCGTGATCTTCAGCAGTTAGCTAGCCTAGGAGTTCGAGTGGTGGACTCAGGTAGCAGCGGAGCTACTATTCAGAATTCAGCAGTTTCATCGTTAGTAGCGGAAGTAAAAGAGCGACAATATGAGGATCCCAAGCTAATGCAGTACAAAGATACACTCCCTCAGAAGGAGGGGTCATCATTTGAGATTTCGGAAGACGGAGTTCTCCGATGTCGAGGCAGGTTATGTGTTCCCGATGTGGCAGGTCTACGCCATCAGATTTTGAGAGAAGCTCATTGTTCCCGTTACTCCGTTCACCCTGGAGCGACGAAAATGTATCGTGATATTAAGACTATATATTGGTGGAATGGGATGAAGAAAGACGTAGCGGAATTCGTAGCTCAGTGTCCTAATTGCCAACAAGTGAAGATAGAACACCAAAAGCCGGGTGGCTTATTGCAAGTTATAGAAATCCCAACTTGGAAGTGGGAAGTGATTAATATGGATTCATTACAGGGTTACCCCGTTCTCGACATAAATATGATTCTATATGGGTGATCGTGGATAGGCTCACAAAGTCAGCGCATTTCTTACCGGTCAGAACGACCTATATGGCAGAAGATTATGCCAAGCTTTATCTTAAAGAGATAGTGAGACTCCATGGCGTTCCGGTATCTATCATCTCCGATAGAGGGACTCAGTTTACAGCCAAGTTTTAGGGGTCTTTCCAAGAAGGTTTAGGGACCCAAGTGCGCCTAAGCACGGCGTTTCACCCACAAACCGATGGGCAAGCTGAACGTACTATTCAGACTCTTGAAGATATGTTACGGGCATGTATGATAGATTTTGGAGGAAATTGGGATGACCATTTGCCACTCATTGAGTTTGCTTACAATAACAGTTACCATTCTAGCATTCAAATGGCACCGTATGAAGCTCTATATGGGCGAAAGTGTAGATCCCCAATTGGGTGGTTTGAAACCGGAGAAGCTAAGTTGATAGGGCCAGACTTGGTCCAGCAAGCAATAGAGAAAGTTAAGCTCATACAAGATCTGTTGCTAGCGGCTCAAAGTCGTCAGAAGTCCTATGCGGATAATCGTCGAAAAGACTTAGAGTTCGAAGTGAAAGATTGGGTATTCTTGAAAGTGTCGCCAATGAAGGGCGTGATGAGATTTGGCAAAAAGGGGAAGCTCAGTCCCCGGTATATTGGGCCATACGAAATTGTGCGCAAAATAGGCAAAGTGGCCTATGAACTAGATCTACCTCCAGATTTGGAGTCAGTCCATCCAGTATTTCATGTCTCGATGCTTCGGAAGTGTGTTGGAGATCCTACGAGGATCGTCCCAGTGAATGATATTCAAGTGACAGAAAAGTTAAATTATGATGAAATACCCATTGCCATATTAGATAGGCAAGTACGGAGGCTTAGAAACAAAGAAGTGGCCTCAATTAATGTTCTGTGGAGAAATAACAATCGAGAGGAAATGGCATGGAAAGTAGAAGAGAATATGCGATCCAAATACCCACATTTATTTCAGCCCTTGGAAGAAGTCCAAGATGAGACGTCAAAATCATAAGGTATGCATGTTTTCCTTTTATACATTCAGGTCGTGTGTGGCAAAATTTCTAGTGCTGTTGTATTACTGCCCTGTGAGGCATTGTTATTATGGGTTGTTGTGACAGGGTGGTAGTGCCACACTACAGAGGAAACTCTGGCGAAATTTTTATAGAATTCCCCAAGCCTTTAACATTCGAGGATGAATGTTCCTAAGGGGGGTAAAATGTTACACCTCGAAAAATTTTCCGTTGGTACGCAAGTAAATGAACTAATGAGGTGTGCGAGGAGTGCGAGTGTATAATGTTTCATGCGAAATGTATGTAAAGGGATGTGGATGATTAGAATGAAAAGTCGAGAGATGAGAAAAATTGAAAGTTGGCAAAACTGCCCAGTGGTCGTATATTGCAAAATACGGACCGTAAAGTGCAATACGGTCCGTAAACTGGTAGTCGTAATCTGCCATGCAAAAGCTTCAGCTTTCTGCCAGTGGTCGTAAAGTGCAAATACGGACCGTAAACTGGTATACGGTCCGTAAACTGCCAGGTCGTAAACTGGCATACCAAACTTCAACTTTCTGCCAGCTGAGGAAGAGGTATAATACGACCTGGTGGACGGACCGTAAAGTGATTTACGGCCCGTAAACCATGGTCGTAAATCACCATGCATGCAGGTCAAAGTTTCTGGTTCTGCTTAAGCTTAAAAACGACCACGAGGGACGGTCCGTAAACTGAAATACGGACCGTAAACCTCCATGGATGACCACTGTTCACCCAGCACAGATTTTTCAATTCATTAAATATGAGGATCAAGACTTGTCTTATTTCATTTACAACATTACACCACTTCTCTCTAGAACTTCCCTCTACATTTATTTTATGAGTTTTCAAGGATTATAAGTCATCCATAACATTAAGACAAGTACATCAAGGATAAGGGAATCATCAAGGATCATCCAAGTCAAGAAATCCAAATGGAGAAAAACTAGGGTTTTGCTCAAAGAAGAGTGTTATCAACCAAAGCTTGTTCCTACAACTTCTAAGGTAAGATTCATGATGTTTACAAGATGTTTGAGGTATTGGAGAATTAAAATACATGGATTGTAGAAAATGTGGTCAACTAGGTCATGAATGATGAATAGTGACATTTTGAGAAATAGTTTGAATTGAGTTATGAATGTTGTTGTGTTGTGATATGAATGTGTTATAAATGGTATTAAGATCATGAACTAAACACTTTAGACGAATGGACGAAGATGGGTGTTATAATCATGAATGTGGGTGAATTAGAGGCAAATTGAGAAATTCTAGATAATGTGGATAATGTGAATGACTAATGGCCATTGATATGATATTAATGAAGGTATAAACGCTAGCATTGGAAGGGAACGTGCAAGCATAGAATAGTTCGACGGAAAGGTATGTAAGGCTAACCCTTCTTTCATAAGGCACGGTTCTTGGCCAAATTCCTAAATTCCTCTATATGAGTATGTTGTCTTCACATGGTTGACATTCAGAGCTCATAAGCTCACGACCCTTGATATGTACTATGCTTATACTACGTTCCTCGTATGACGAGTAAGTCTATAATGTAAATGTAACGATAATGATGAGGATAGAAATGGTGATGAGAGTAAAATGAGACTAGAGATGCTTACGAGCTACGATATATGTGTATGTGTGCCTATGAAGGGCTATAATAAGACCCCGAGCTTATGATGCCGGGTAAGACTATATGTATATGACTATGTATAAAGTATGTATACGATTACGAAACGCGCGCACACCTCTGCAGAGGGTACGGATAACCCTGATGCCTTGGTAGGGCCAAGTATGTATGACCTTGAGCCTTGGTTGGCCAAGTATGTATAAGACACCGATCCCATGAGGTCGGGTACGCTATGTAAATGCTATGTATATGAAATTACTATGTATATAATATGAATATGAATGTGAAAAGACTATGTATAGGAATACGGATAACGACATGTATACGAATATGAGCACCAGTATGGTACGAGTATTACTATGGGATACGAACGACGCTGTATGCAAGTAAGCGACATGATGATGATATTACTGTCTCCCCTCCTATGCTATCTTCATATGATATCTATTATGCTTCTATATTGATGTTGATCATGCTTTACATACTCAGTACATTCTTCGTACTGACGTCCTTTTGTTTGTGGACGCTGCATCATGCCCGCAGGTGCACAGGGAGATAGATTTGATCCTTAGCTGCCTATTTGGAGATTTCATAGAGAGCTCCATTTCCTTCGGAGCCATATCTTTTGGGTACTCATTCTTTTGTGTATATAATTATGGGCATAGCGGGGTCCTGTCCCGCTAATGTGATATGTTATACTCTTAGAGGCTCGTAGACGTGTGTGTGTGTGGGTAGATGTGTTAGGCCTTGTCGGCCTATGTTTTGTATATCATTTTGTCGGCCACGTTGGCCCATGTATATTGATGTAGCATAAATGCCTATGATGATATAAATGTGCGGTTGTCCATATGGGACTAGTTGACGAATCAATGGAAATGCATGTATAATTATGTGGCTCACCTAGATGTAAGTATAAGAGTAAGCTAAGAGGGTGCTCGGGTGGGTTAGCACCGGGTGCTCGTCGCGGCCCCGAGTCGGGTCGTGACAAAAGTGGTATCAGAGCAGTTCAGTCCTAGGTTGTGTCTACGAGTCGTGTCTAGTAGAGTCTTGGTTATGGGTGTGTTGCACGCCACACTTATAAACTAGAAGCTGCGGACATCTTACGAATATATGACCTTCTTTCTTCATAAGAATCGTGCGATAGAACTATGATGTAAGAAATTCTTGTTCTTAAATCGTGTGTTGTGTATTTCAGAGATGCCTAAACAGAAAAAGGCTACAGCAGCCCAAAAGGGCAAGACGGTGGTAGAAAAGCGGGCTGAAAGAGCACCGCCACCGGTAGTAGAGGAAGATGAGTCCCAGAGTGCGGCTCAATCTCAGTCCTCCCAGACAGTGCCTATTACTGAGGAGCACGTGGAAGCCTCAGCCCCAGCTCCAGCTCATCCACCGAATGCTTCAGGCCAAGATGTGAGAGAGGCCATTAATTTGTTGACTCAGTTGGTTGCGGCCCAGACTCAGAGGCCAAGGGCAGGGCAAGGTGACAGGACTGTTAGTGCAAAGGCCCATGACTTCATTGTGATATGAATGTGTTATAAATGGTATTAAGATCATGAACTAAACACTTTAGACGAATAGACGAAGATGGGTGTTATAATCATGAATCTGGGTGAATTAGAGGCAAATTGAGGAATTCTAGATAATGTGGATAATGTGAATGACTAATGGCCATTGATATGATATTAATGAAGGTATAAACGCTAGCATTGGAAGGGAACGTGCAAGCATAGAATAGTTCGACGGAAAGGTATGTAAGGCTAACCCTTCTTTCATAAGGCATGGTTCTTGGCCAAATTCCTAAATTCCTCTATATGAGTATGTTGTCTTCACATGGTTGACATTCAGAGCTCATAAGCTCACGACCCTTGATATGTACTATGCTTATACTACGTTTCTCGTATGACGAGTAAGTCTATAATGTAAATGTAACGATAATGATGAGGATAGAAATGGTGATGAGAGTAAAATGAGACTAGAGATGCTTACGAGCTACGATATATGTGTATGTGTGCCTATGAAGGGCTATAATAAGACCCCGAGCTTATGATGCCGGGTAAGACTATATGTATATGACTATGTATAAAGTATGTATACGATTACGAAACGCGCGCACACCTCTGCAGAGGGTACGGATAACCCTGATACCTTGGTAGGGCCAGGTATGTATGACCTTGAGCCTTGGTTGGCAGAGTATGTATAAGACACCGATCCCATGAGGTCGGGTACGCTATGTAAATGTTATGTATATGAAAGGACTATGTATATAATATGAATATGAATGTGAAAAGACTATATATAGGAATACGGATAACGACATGTATACGAATATGAGCACAAGTATGGTACGAGTATTACTATGGGATACGAACGACGCTGTATGCAAGTAAGCGACATGATGATGATATTACTGTCTCCCCTCCTATGCTATCTTCATATGATATCTATTATGCTTCTATATTGATGTTGATCATGCTTTACATACTCAGTACATTCTTCGTACTGACGTCCTTTTGTTTGTGGACGCTGCGTCATGCCCGCAGGTGCGCAGGGAGACAGATTTGATCCTTAGCTGCCTATTCGGAGATTTCATAGAGAGCTCCATTTCATTCGGAGCCATATCTTTTGGGTACTCATTCTTTTGTGTATATAATTATGGGCATAGCGGGGTCCTGTCCCGCTAATGTGATATGTTATACTCTTAGAGGCTCGTAGACGTGTGTGTGTGTGGGTAGATGTGTTTGGCCTTGTCGGCCTATGTTTTGTATATCATTTTGTCGGCCACGTTTGCCCATGTATATTGATGTAGCATAAATGCCTATGATGATATAACTGTGCGGTTGTCCATATGGGACTAGTTAACGAATCAATGGAAATGCATGTATAATTATGTGGCTTACCTAGATGTAAGTATAAGAATAAGCTAAGAGGGTGCTTGGGTGGGTTAGCACCGGGTGCTCGTCGCGGCCCCGAGTCGGGTCGTGACAATTATGGAGTAAGCAGCATGCATTATTTCTTTTATAATTGATAGTCAGTTACAGGTTGCTCCTCATTTGATGCTTCCTTATTTCATTGACATATTGTTATTGTTGATGCCTTACATACTCAGTACAATGTTCGTACTGACGTCTGTTTTCTTTGGATATTGTGTTCATGCCCACAGGTAGACAGGGAGGTGATCCAGACTCGTAGGAGCTACTAGCAGACTTGAGAGCACTCCATTGTTCCGGAGGTACCATTGATTTACTCTGTTGTGTATACATATGTTTTAGGCATGACGGGGTCCTGTCCCGTCCATATGTCTAGTACTCTGGTAGAGGCTCATAGATACGCATGTGTGGGTAGTATGGTCTCATGATTTTACCCAAGTGTATATATATATATATATATATATATATATATATATTGATAGCCGAAGGGCGTATGTATATAATGGTAACTATGTTTCAATGTGAAAAAAAATGGTTTTCTTATGATTTGAGTGTAAGATTAATGAATGAACGCTTGATGTGTACGATGAGTAATGGTATGAGCGGTGCTCGGTGATTAGCCCCGGGTACCCGTCATGGCCCCTAGTCGGGTCGTGACAATATGTTATAAGCCTCCACCGTGAGGAATGATTTTTACGAGCATACAGTTATATTCACGTTGTGGTTATGATTGCCCTCAGCGGCTTGTTTCAGAGTTCAGGTTGCCTCTATATCTCCCCTCTTATTATTTATATTTTTTATGCTTACACTTACCGCCCTACATACTTCGTACTGACGCATTTTGTGCGCTATGATCATGCCCACAGGTACAAGTAGACGGATTGGTGTACCTTTCTCAGTAGGATACCAGAGTTCAGCAAGGATGTTCGCACTCCATTCTCCGGAGTTGCTGGTCAGAGTCATTAAATAAGATGCATGCGTATATATGAGTATGGATATAGGTACGTCGGGGCCCTGTCCGGACCAATTAATGCATATTAGTGCTCTTAGAGGCTTACGGAGTATCAGTCAGTGTACAGGTGTTGTGTTTGGCCTTGCTGGTCTTCTGACTAGTTGTATTTCTTGGTTGTGGCCTTTTCGGCCCTAGTTATACATATATGCATTGTTGGGCCTTTTCTGCTTACAGGTTGTCATGATATACTTCTTGTAGTTGTTATCAGCGGTCTTGTCGGCCTATGATTCATGTTATAGAGTTTAGATATCACAGTTGGTTCGCTCGGCCCTTCAGGTGTCGGGTGCCTGCCACACACCCCCCCCTCCCTGTTGGGGTGTGACAGTTGTCACACCTAACAATGGTAGGGCATGACGGGCTCCCGACTTTCATCGGAGTCGAGCGAACCCTCAGACATACGCTCTATCAAAACCTGTCATTTCAAAAACTTTTAAGAACATAAAACTTTTCCCAATAGAAATCATTATCTTTATAACGATTATGAAAACTTTCAAGCAAATAAGTACTTTAAACTAATTGAAATCATCTAAATTACATACTCTTTTAAAATCCACAAATGACTCAACTGACATCACTGATGTGGCATAATTTTACGCCACAATTGATGCTTTTCGGCAATAAGTGTAACTTGTTTTTAAGCAAAGTCTACGTGATTTAATGTGTTTTTTAGTGGATTTCAGGTATCTGAGTGTTTTGATGGCCAAAGTCGAAGAAATGGAGAAAACAAGAGTCACTGAAGAGGCAATTTGACGGGGCAGTTTGACGGACCGTAAAACTCTTATACGGACTGTCAAATTGACCGTATAGTGGTCACAGTGAACAATGATAGACGAACCAATTATACGGAACATTTATACGGTCCGTAAAACAGTTATACGGACCGTCAAATTGTATCGTATAATGGTCACAGTGAACAATGATGGACGAACCAATTATACGGAACATTTATACGGTCCGTAAAACAGTTATACGGACCGTCAAATTGTATCGTATAGTGGTCACAGTGGGCATGATCGACGAGCCACTTCTGCGGGACATTTATACGGTCCGTAAAACAGTTATACGGACCGTCAAATTGTACCATAAAAAGGGTGTGATATTTGACGAATGAGAGGAAGAAACTTTACGGTCCGTATAACAATTTTACGGACCGTAAACTGAAACGTAAACCAAGCCGACGGGCAATTGTGTCTTTTCACTTCTCACGATTTTTGCTCCTATAAATACTTAATTGTAGGGTTCTTGTACACAGTTTTTGCCACAGACCTCAGTTTATTATTTCTTAGCATAAGTATTTATATTTTTGAGCTCTTGTGGAGATTACAAATAATTGCAAGTAATTTCTCAAGTCCATTAAATCAATTGTAAGCTTTATGATTCTCATTATTTCTCATTGTTCTTCTTTCTTTATGAGTAGCTAAATTTCCTTACTAGGGTTGTGAACCCAATGATGGGTGTTTTGTGATTGGGTTTTGTGATTGATATACATATAATGTATTATTAGGGTTTGATTATTCTTTATTCTTCATTCATAATTAATGGTTGCAAACATTAATTAAAGCCATAAACCTTGATTTATTTGGAAAAATAATTAGGGTTGGTAAGAATAGTCAACAAGAACTCAAAGCTTTAAACTTTGTTTAATAAATTCCCTTAGGAATAAGAGGAATTTACTTGGCATAATTAATCGTTCTTCATGGTTACTTTCTTATATTTGGAAAAATCATAGAAAAACATAATCTTTATTTATTGGGAAATAGTAGAGATTCACATAGAGATTAAGTGCATTCATATAATGATCCATTTGAAGTATATCAAGATCAATACCCATGATCATACACCCTATCTAACGGGGACACAACCTTAGTTTCGTTTACCATAAATTTCCACCAAAGAAATAGTTATAACTTAGTTATAGAAAAGACCAACTTTTACCAACATTATCGGATTAAGACATTAGACCTAGAACTTAGCATCTACGACTTTAGTAACCTTTTCACACCATATTCCCTGTGGGATTCGACCCCAACCTTGTTGGGTTACTATATTTGACAACGTCCGCATTACACCATTAAGAGGGGTAATTTGAGCGTATCAAATTTTGGCGCCGTTGCCGGGGAGTACGGTTTTGAAATTACTAAATAGTGTTTGCTTTGATTAAAGTCTTTTGCTTATTCCATCACACCTTGTTTGCTACTTTGTGTAAATAAGGTGAACATGAATCGACATCAGCAAAATCAACGTGCTGAAAACCAGGGAAATCTGGTGAACAATCAGGCGAATGAATCAGACGATGAGAATATTTTTGCTGAACTTGTTCCAGAGGAGGACTATGCATCTCCTATTGTTCAGCCTCGAGTTGGGGCTGCTACTGTGAGAATTGATTCCTCTCTATACCAGTTGTTGAAACTTGAGGGATACTTTCGGAATTCTACCGAGAATGACCCTCAACGTCATTTGCAGAATTTTGTGGATGTGTGTGCTAATCACATCCAGAACAATGTTCCACAAGATGCTATTCGGTTGAGGTTATTCAAATATTCATTAGCTGGAGAGGCAAGAACATGGTTTGAGAAGCTGCCCCGAAATTCGATTACTTCATGGGTAGAAATGGTAGCTGCCTTTCTCAGAAAGTGGTACCCCCCTAGCAAAAAGGCTGAAATTCGTGACAAGATATATGAGTTTAAGCAACGACAGGGGGAACAACTATATGAAGCCTGGGAGAGATTCAAAGAGTATTTGCAGAGGAGCCCAAATCATGGTTTTCCGGAAAATATATTGATGGAGAAGTTCTACCGAGGGTTAGATCCAGTGACACAGTCAGTAGCCAACAACGCAGCTGATGGGTGTTTTATGAACAAGACCTTTCAACGAGTGACCACCATACTTAACAAACTGACAACTCATAATCAGGCTTGGCATTCGAACAATGCTGATGTGGTGTCGTATGGTAATGCTATGCTCCAGAATATAGTGAAGGAGAATCAGGACACCCAACAAACATTGGCAGAACTTGCAACAAATATTTCCTTGCTGACGAAAAAGTTTGATGAATCTCAAATAAAAAAGGTACATGTTTGTGAGGATGATGCAGTTTTGCCGAAAGGGATGTTCCATGCTCAAGATGGTCCGTTCCTTGATGGGCCACCGATGCAGGTTGAAGATGCCAATTATGTTAATAACTCTCAAGGGGGATATCAAAGACAGAATTACCAAGGTGGCTATCAGACTCAGAATCAATGGAGACCTCAGCAAGGTCAAAGTGCTTACAACAACTCTGGGAACTACAACAATAATTATGGTGGTGCGAACCAAGGGAGCTACAACAACAACAACAATTTTGGGAACAAGAGTTCCAATCCTTATTTACCACCGAAAGGGCAGTCATCAGAGCAGGGTAGTTCGAAAGTTGAAGCAATGCTTGAGAAGATTTTGGCTAATCAATCGAAGTCTGAAAGGACTTTATCTGGGCTGGCAGAAAAAGTGGGTTCCCATACAGCGGCCATTCAGAAGCTTGAGTCGCAGATGAGGGATATTTCTAGGGAGCAGCACCTTCCAAAAAAAGGGAGCACTTCCGAGTGATACTATTCCAAATCCCAAGAATGGGGGAGGCGGTATAGACCGTGCTTTTGCCATCACTACTAGAAATGGTAAAACAATACAGGGGGCTGCTGAAAAGGTGATTGATCCTGAGCCGATAGATGAAGAGAATGAGGTGCAGTCTGAAGCACCCATCACTGCTGATGAGATTGTTATTGACAAGAAGGGTGAGGATATTCCAGAGATGGTGAGGGAAGCTGATAAAACGAGCAAGCAAGCCATAAAAGGAGCTCTCCGCCCTTTGACACAGCTGTTCAAATCTAAACCTCATTTTCCTCAGAGGTTGGCAAAGAAGAAAGAAGATGCTAAATTTGAGAAGTATTATGATCAACTGAAGCAGTTATCTCTAAATTTTCCCTTCTTGGAAGCCGTCAAGGAGATGCCCGGTTTTGTAAAATATTTGAAGGATTTGCTGACCAAGAAGAAGACGGTTCAACATGAAACCGTGAGTTTGACTCATACTGTGAGTTCCATCATCTCAACCACATTTGTGCAGAAAAAGGGAGATCCTGGGGCGTTCACCATTCCTTGTTCTATTGGGCACTATGATTTTGCTCGTGCCTCGTGTGATAATGGGGCGAGTATAAATTTGATGACCCTTGCTATTTATAAACAATCAGGTTTGGGGATGCCAAGGCCGACTACGATGAGACTGCAAATGGCTGATAGGTCTATTAAAAGACCTGTTGGGGTGGTGGATGATGTCATTGTGCGGGTTGGTGAGTTTATGTTGCCCGCTGATTTCGTGATTCTTGACTGTGCTGTTGATCGGGACATTCCTATCATTCTGGAGAGACCTTTCCTTGCTACAGGGAGGGCTTTGATGGATTCTGAAAAAAATGAAATAAAGTTCCGAGTCAACAATGAAGAAGTAACCTTTCAGGCTAGCAAAGGGATGAAGTTACCAAGTGCTTACGAGAGTATTTCGGTAATTGATTCATTCGATGTTGTTAATGAAGCAGTGGAGTTCAAAATGGAAGAAGAGAGTTTGGGTGAGGCTTTGGCTGGTATTCTGATGAATTTCGATGCTGAAGACATGGAAGGCTATGAGGAGACAGTTAATTCACTTGTTGGGTTGGGCTCTTACACATACCACCCAAAGAAGCTGAGTCTCGATTTGGAAAATAGAACAACTCCTCCAGCAAAGCCATCGATCATTGAGCCACCTAAGTTGGAGCTTAAGCAGCTCCCATCACACTTGAAATATGAGTTCCTTGGTCCCGACAATACATTACCGGTGATTGTTTCGGCCTTATTGACTGAGGAGCAGATTGTGCAGCTTTTGGAGGTATTGAGGGAATATAGGCGTGCTATTGGTTGGACCATAGCAGATATTCGAGGTATCCCATCTGGGATCTGTGAGCACAAAATTCAGTTGGAGGACGGCAGCAAACCAAGTGTAGAGCATCAGAGGCGACTAAACGAGAACATGCAAGAGGTTGTCAAGAAAGAGATAATCAAATGGCTAGATGCAGGCGTGGTTTTCCCTATTGCTGATAGTAAATGGGTGAGCCCGGTCCAATGTGTTCCTAAGAAGGGCGGCATCACTGTTGTACCGAATGCTAAGAATGAGTTGATCCCGACCAGAACTGTCACAGGTTGGAGAGTTTGCATGGATTATCGCAAGCTCAACACAGCAACGAACAAGGACCATTTCCCTGTGCCCTTCATTGATCAGATGTTGGATAGACTAGCAGGGCGTTCTTATTATTGTTTCCTTGATGGTTATTCGGGTTACAATCAGATCAACATTGCTCTGGAAGATCAGGAGAAGACCACGTTCACTTGTCCTTATGGGACATTTGCATTCAGCCGGATGCCTTTTGGTTTGTGTAATGCACCAGCGACTTTTCAGAGGTGCATGATGTCAATCTTCTCCGACATAGTAGAGGATTTCTTGGAGGTGTTCATGGATGATTTTTCCGTGGTGGGTGACTCATTTGATGATTGTCTTGGCCATCTGGGTCAAGTGCTAAAAAGGTGCGAAGAGACCAATCTGGTGCTGAACTGGGAGAAATGCCATTTTATGGTGAAGGAAGGAATCTTCCTCGGTCACAAAATCTCAAAAAGGGGAATCGAGGTCGATCAAGCAAAAATTGATGTGATCTCCAAACTTCCTCCACCTATCTCAGTAAAAGGCATCCGCAGTTTCTTGGGGCATGCTGGGTTCTACAGGCGCTTCATCAAAGATTTCTCTAAGGTTGCCAATCCTTTGTGCAAGCTTCTTGAAAAAGAGGCTAAATTTGTGTTTGATGAGAAGTGCCAGAAGGCGTTTGAAGAGTTAAAAGTGTGTCTCACTACTGCTCCTATTATTATTGCTCCTGACTGGTCCCTACCATTCGAACTGATGTGTGATGCTAGTGGTTTCGCAATAGGTGCTGTGCTTGGGCAGAGGCACAATAAAATTATGCACCCGATCTATTATGCTAGCAGAACGCTGAATGCTGCACAGATGAATTACACAGTGACGGAGCAAGAGCTGCTTGCCATTGTGTTTGCTTTCGAAAAGTTTCGGGCCTATTTGTTGGGGTCCAAAGTTGTGGTTTATACTGATCATGCAGCCTTGAGATACCTCATGGCAAAGAAGGAAGCAAAGCCGCGACTGATCAGATGGGTGCTACTACTGCAAGAATTCGATTTTGAGGTAAAAGACCGAAAGGGCACTGAAAACCAGGTGGCTGACCATCTCTCTCGGCTTGAAGAAGCTGGGAGACCGTCTGATGAGCTTGATATAGATGATGCTTTTCCAGACGAGAGGGTGTTGGCGGTGTCAAATGAGTAGCACCATGGTATGCTGATTTTTCCAATTATTTGGTAACAGGTATAGTTCCCGATGATATCAAAACTTACCAAAAGAAGAAATTCTTGCGGGATGCTCGGCAGTACTATTAGGACGAGCCTTATTTGTTCCGCATATGCGCTGATAACATCATTCGGCGTTGTGTTCCAGAAAGTGAAGTGATGGAAATTCTAAAAGCGTGCCATGCTCTCCTGTTGGGGGTCACCATAGCGGAAACCGAACTGCAACTAAGGTACTTGAATGCGGCTATTACTGGCCGACCATTTTTCACGATGCTAATATATTGGTTCGGTCCTGTGATCAATGTCAGCGGCAAGGGAATATCGGAAAAAGGTAAGAAATGCCTATGAATTTTGTTATGGAGGTAGAAGTGTTCGATGTCTGTGGGATTGACTTTATGGGACCCTTTGTGAGCTCGGGTGGCATGAAATATATCTTGGTTGCTGTGGACTATGTGTCAAAATGGGTAGAAGTGGTGGCTTTACCTAATAACGAGGCCAAGAGTGTCATGGGGTTCCTCAAGAAGAACATATTTACTCGTTTTGGTACTCCGATGGCTATAATCAGCGATGGTGGATCACACTTTTGTAATAGAGCTTTCGCGGGATTGATGGAGAAATATGGTGTAAAACATAGGGTGGCAACACCTTATCACCCTCAGACAAGTGGACAGGTTGAAGTATCCAATAGGGAGATCAAAAGTATTCTAGCAAAAACTGTGAATGCAAATAGAACTGATTGGGCCCGTAAGCTCGATGATGCTCTATGGGCATACCGGACTGCGTTCAAGACCCCGATTGGGACTTCACCCTTAAAGCTTGTGTTCGGAAAAGCTTGTCACTTGCCCGTGGAGCTTGAGCACAAGGCTATGTGGGCGCTGAAGAAACTGAATATGGATTGGGAGGAAGCAACCAAGCTCAGGTTGTTCCAACTAAATGAGATGGATGAATTTCGGTACCAAGCATATGAGAGCGCAGCACTTTATAAAGAAAGGATGAAGCAATACCATGACAAGAAGATCCTGAATCGAGAGTTCTATAAGGGTGATCTTGTATTGTTGTTTAACTCTCGATTGAAGTTGCTGCCTGGTAAGCTTAAATCAAGGTGGTCTGGTCCGTTTGAGGTGGTAGGTGTTTCACCCCATGGAGCAATTGAGTTACAGTCCGGAGATGGTACTCGGACATTTAAAGTGAATGGGCAGAGATTGAAGCACTATCACGGTATGATTTCGGAAGACAGGATTGTTGACAGATATAGGTTGAAGCACCTCGGAACGAACAATGATCTGGTGCACCAAGATAAGGAGTAAATGATCACCACCGTCGTGATGCGACGTTAAATCAAGCGCTTCTTGGGAGGCAACCCAAGTGTATTATTTATTTTCATTTAGGTTTCTAGTTGGATATAGGATAATGTTTGTTTTGGTGCAGAGTATGAACAAGTGGAAAAGAACCGTTAGACGGTACATTCGACGGACCGTAGAATGGACCGCTTAATGGTACAAACAAAACCTGCTCACTGTGATGTGTTTACGCTGCATTTGACGACCGTATAAATTTTTACGGTCCGTCAAATGTAAGCGTAAAACCGTCACAGTAAAGGATGCCATTTTGTTGTTCCCAGGTAAGCCGTAAAACGTTTTTACGGCTCGTAAAACGTTTTTACGATCCGTAAAACGTTCAAAAAAAAAAATTAGTTTATCTGATAAGGAATATAAAGAGTTGGCTGAATTTCATTTTTCATTCCCCATTCAAATACCGATCCAAATCCTTTAATATCCCACTTCCCCCACCCACAAATTCGTTAAATCCTTCAATCCTTACACCCCACGTCCCCTCTTTCCCTTCTCCATTTAACTCCCTTTCTTTCCCTTAGCTAAATTCCCAGCCGTCTTATATTTCAAATTTTGGGGTAAAAATAATTGTTTTTGCTAGTTGTCTTCACGAGCCCAAGGTTCCGCTTGGGAAATTAGTGATTGTGTGCTGTATTACGAACTTCAACAAGCCAACAGGTATGTGATTCTATGTTCCTATGATCATAAATGGGAATTATGTCTCATTATTGATAATATATGTCGGGATTTGGGTGTGTGCATAAATTTGGCTATTTGTGAACTCATAATTGATGATCTGATGGGTTGGAGGGCATTTCAATGATTTTTTTCAAGCCTTTGGAGTCAATCACTGAGATGCCCGCCAACTGTTCGATGAAATGCCAAAAAGGAAAATCGATAACGAAAAGGGGTGAAGTCTGAGTAACCCCGGCTTTTTCTGAGTTCCACGAGGGGGCTGGAATGTATAATCTTGTCTGTGAATTAAAGAATCGAGTGTAACAATGAACAACATGCACTGAGTGGAAGAATTCGACTACAACTTTGACGGACCGTAAAATTTTTGACGGTTCGTCAAGCTGTGTCGTCAAAATTTTAATGAGACTATCACGTACTGTGACCAGTTGACGGTTGGTTTGACGATCCGTAAAATTTTTCTACGGATCGTAAAACTCATCGTCAAATGATCCCAACAGACAACAATCACTGTGACAATTTGACGGTAGGTTTGACGGACCGTAGAAATTTCTACGGACCGTAAAACATAACCGTCAAATGATCCCACCAACACATTTGACGCTTTAAATTCCTTGCAACTTGTGCACTTCACATATAATTTGCAGGCGATACTTACTTGCTTTCTACAGGTATGCCTCCCAAAGTTCGAGGAAGTGGTCCAACCACGTCACAAGGTAGGGACAAAGCTCAAAGTCGCCGACGCATTCGTGATGAGCCCGACCAAGGAGAAAGTAGCGCAGGGGATGACGAACCACTGGCAGCAAGACTCACTAGATCTAAGGGTGCTACTCAGGTACAAGTGTCCTCCCAGTCTGAAGAGAAGGACACTTCCACATCATCTAGCAGCTCGGAATATGAGGTGGAGGCTGCCCGGCTGAAGGAAATCCGAATGAAGGAAAAATCAGAACACAGTGTTAGGTTTTCCGTGTCGGGTTCAAAGGAAATATACGAGCAGGGGCTTGAAGAAAAAGAAGGGGGTAGCCCGAAGAAAAGCATCCATGAGGAGAAACGAATTAGCCTAGACAGACTGGCGGGTTTTCCACGGCTTCTTGCTACTCTTGATCACCATCAGTGGCACTTCATTAGCCACCCTCCAGGGGAGTACATCTCATCCCTAGTTCGGGAATTTTATGCTAACTATGCGGCGGAAATGAAAAATACCTTCAAGCCGGTTCAGCTTAGGAAGCAAAAGCCACCCCCGTTGACAGAGGTGACAGTCCGAGGCAAGAGAATAAATATTTCTACTGAGACGATCAATCATTTCTACTTTGGCCCCGACTATGTACCACCTCCAAACACAGATGAGCTTCAATACAGATTGGGTGGTGATCGGAACGACAAACGGGATGATTTACCATGGGTTGCGTCGGTGATAGCAAGGGGTTCCCCTGCATGGAGTAAAAACACCTCGTTACAAATAAAGAAAGCAGATTTGTCCGTGGAAGGAAAATTTTGGTGGAGCGTGTTGATTCATAGGTTGTACCCCAGTCAGGCGGATAATGTGTTGACGGTTTAGCGGGCCATACTAGTAGCGGCCATCATGTCAAGGTACAACATAAATGTAGGAGAGTTGGTGGTTCAACAAATTCACCACAGAGCAATGACCAAGGAGTTGTCACTAGCATATCCCTGCCTCATTACAGCGCTGTGCTTACGGGAAAATCTAGATCATTATGCACATCGAGATCATCGGTTAATAGCCAAGAGTGTGTATGACCTTTGGAAGAGTCGAGATGGGGACATCCACCTTACTCCAAATGTTCCTATAGAGCTAGCAGCTGGGCTGCCTGCTCCAGCATCACAGGGAAGTGAGCCTGCAGCTCCCGAGACATCGCAGGAGAGGCTGACTGCCACAAGCACATCAGATCAGCTCGTTTCGGGCATCGCAGATGCATCTACAGGGCCCTCCTCCCAGGCCGCTCCAGCTATTCCCAGCACTCCTACCTCTCAGAGCAGCCATGTGGCCTCAGTTTCGACAGCTTTTCCTGGCGGTGTTATGATACAGTTTAATGCTCAAAATTTCCATGATGCGTTTGTCAAAGCAGACAGGGCAGACCGCCAAGTTGCTAATTTAATGGGACAGTTACAGGGTTATATAGATAAACGGGTGGCAGCAGCCTTGGATCCCGCAAGGAAGAAGTGGGAAGATTCCCATAAACTCATTCATTCTAGGATCGATGGACTTGAGCGGCGGATTTTGAATCTTGAGAAGGTAGGCCCTACAGTCGATCTAGGGACAATGCAAACAGAATTGATGCAACTGAAGACAGATGTGCTAGCATTGAAAGTGAAGGAGGGATTTGCATTTGCAGCCCCGCCACAAGCACAGACGCTAGATTTAGCATCTCTGTTGCCTGTTGTCGACTTGCTGGGAGATGAGTCCCCACCTCGGGCCACCAGCAAAAGGCCTAGGGAGGATGGGGAGACTGATGATGAGGAGGATGCCAGTGATGAGGACGAGCAGTTTCGAAAGGTTCAGCGACTCTCTCGTGAGGAGACCCATTTTACAGGGGCGTCATCCAGCCATGCCCCTCCTGTTGAGATGACAGGCAGTGCTATGAGTCCAGGGGGGCAACCACGCTCTCGGGGTCCAATAGGGTCAGCAGTTGGTACTACCGTTCCAGCGGCAGAGCAGGCACTGGACACCACTACTGAGGTGACGAGACATCAGGACAAGCAGGACGCCTATAGCGTTTCAGGTAGCCATATCCCTTTGGTTTACTTATTTTCATGCTTTGGGGACAATGCATGCTTCTTTAGTTGGGGGTGGGACTACTTCATAGTAGTGGAGAGTAAATATGTGTTTAGGCACCCCTTCGGCTTTCTTTGCCAGAGTTCTTTTCCTGAAGGGGATTTTCATTTTGTTGAAACTGGCATGTTTAGGATGTTGCTTAGGTTAAGTAGAGTAATTTTGGCTTATTTGGTATTACTTGGTAACTAATGGCATGTATTGTGGTTTGTTGGAAATTTTGGACCCCTCGAAATTTTGGAAAACGCATACTTAGAACAGGATTGATTCTTTATATGACATTATTATTATTGGGGTATTGTGTGTGATAAATGACTACTTATGAGGTCACAAGTGTAAAAATAATTGTCCTTATGCCAATGTGTGTGTGAGTTGTTAGTTTGATTCTGTTTATGCATGTATAATCTAGAACTTGCCCGGTTGGTCTTGTATGAAATCCGAAAGTTAGTTTGGTTGTGAGATGATCTTAGGCTTTCTTTGTTGAATAGTCACTTTGCCTAAATAAGCCTTACCAAAAGTGTTAAACACCCTTAGTTTCCCTTTTGAGCCTTTTTGACCTTTTTCTTGGCTAGCCAATTATGAAACCTTACCCTTTGTGAAATTAATCCATCTTCGCACCCGTTCCCTCCTTGATGCTACTAGTTAGATGAGGCAAAATGCCTAAGTTGGGGGTGAATTAAATGTGGAGTACATGTTAAAAACATAAGTTGGTGGTGGTGGAGTTTGCTAGTGGAGATTCGATGTGGTAGTTGCGTATATATATATATATATATATATATATATATATACATATATATATATAATAAAAAAATAAAAAAATAAAAATAATAATAAAAATAAAAAAATATAAAAAAATAAATCAGAAAATTGTTGTGAAAAAGATTTGTAAGTTGGTTAGGAGTAAAACCACATCGAGGTCGAAAACTGAAAGAAAATAAAGGGGTGGAAAGAAAAGAGGCAAATTAAGTTGACAAGATGATTGTAGTGTTCAAGGAGGGTGAGTCACTAATATCCAAAAAGTATCCGACCCGTCCCTAAACCTACATTACAAGCCGAAACAAGTCCTAATGTGATCACGACCGAACGAGCCTAGGATGAAAACATAGAAAATAAGGGCAAGCCAATGGTATTTGCATGTGTAGATATGAATTTCTTTATGAGTGTGAGTGTTTTTCTCTTCTCTTTCGTCTTCGTCCCATTCTTGTCGTATATATGTGTGTTGGGACATTCTTTGGTCTATGTGATGGCATAAGGATGAGACGTGAACAAAATAAAGTGACCGCCTAAAGTAGCGTTTGTGTGCACCATAATATGTTCGATAATGTAATGTCATTCATTGAAGCTTCATTGTTAGTCGTAGTGTTCTTGAGTTGTGCATATTGCTTTAAAGTAGAAAGTTGGGGTGGTCGTTTAAAGGAAAACATGCATGCCGGTAGTTCAGAGTCAAAACCAATGTAGACATTGTTACTCTATGATATCTAGGTATTAGAGTGAGTCGTTGTTTTGTATGGCTTGCTTGAGGACAAGCAAACACTTTAAGTTGGGGGTGTTGATGTGGCGTAATTTTACGCCACAATTGATGCTTTTCGGCTATAAGCGTTACTTGTTTTTAAGCAAAGTCTACGTGATTTAATGTGTTTTTTAGTGGATTTCAGGTATCTGAGTGTTTTGATGGCCAAAGTCGAAGAAATGGAGAAAACAAGAGTCACTGAAGAGGCAGTTTGACGGGGCAGTTTGACGGACCGTAAAACTCTTATACGGACCGTCAAATTGACCGTATAGTGGTCACAGTGAACAATGATAGATGAACCAATTATACGGAACATTTATACGGTCCGTAAAACAGTTATACGGACCGTCAAATTGTATCGTATAATGGTCACAGTGAACAATGATGGACGAACCAATTATACGGAACATTTATACGGTCCGTAAAACAGTTATACGGACCGTCAAATTGTATCGTATAGTGGTCACAGTGGGCATGATCGACGAGCCATTTCTGCGGGACATTTATACGGTCCGTAAAACAGTTATACGGACCGTCAAATTGTACCGTAAAAAGGGTGTGATATTTGACGAATGAGAGGAAGAAACTTTACGGTCCGTATAACAATTTTACGGACCGTAAACTGAAACGTAAACCAAGCCGACGGGCAATTGTGTCTTTTCACTTCTCACGATGTTTGCTCCTATAAATACTTAATTGTAGGGTTCTTGTACACAGTTTTTGCCACAGACCTCAGTTTATTATTTCTTAGCATAAGTATTTATATTTTTGAGCTCTTGTGGAGATTACAAACAATTGCAAGTAATTTCTCAAGTCCATTAAATCAATTGTAAGCTTTATGATTCTCATTATTTCTCATTGTTCTTCTTTCTTTATGAGTAGCTAAATTTCCTTACTAGGGTTGTGAACCCAATGATGGGTGTTTTGTGATTGGGTTTTGTGATTGATATACATATAATGTATTATTAGGGTTTGATTATTCTTTATTCTTCATTCATAATTAATGGTTGCAAACATTAATTAAAGCCATAAACCTTCATTTATTTGGAAAAATAATTAGGGTTGGTAAGAATAGTCAACAAGAACTCAAAGCTTTAAACTTTGTTTAATAAATTCACTTAGGAATAAGAGGAATTTACTTGGCATAATTAATCGTTCTTCATGGTTACTTTCTTATATTTGGAAAAATCATAGAAAAACATAATCTTTATTTATTGGGAAATAGTAGAGATTCACATAGAGATTAAGTGCATTCATATAATGATCCATTTGAAGTATATCAAGATCAATACCCATGATCATACACCCTATCTAACGGGGACACAACCTTAGTTTCTTTTACCATAAATTTCCACCAAAGAAATAGTTAAAACTTAGTTATAGAAAAGACCAACTTTTACCAACATTATCGGATTAAGACATTAGACCTAGAACTTAGCATCTACGACTTTAGTAACCTTTTCACACCATATTCCCTGTGGGATTCGACCCCAACCTTGTTGGGTTACTATATTTGACAACGTCCGCATTACACCATTAAGAGGTGTAATTTGAGCGTATCAATCACATTGTCGACATCTCGACAAACATACCACAGGACACTGTCTGCAGAAGTCTCTAAGAAGTAAACTGAACATTATGAGTCAGGACAGGGCCCTGACATATCCATAATCATACATATCTATACATGACTCAGCACAGCTCCAGAATGAGGTGGAACTTGCCAATCCCAGCTGACGTCCAAGCATCTTAGCTATACACTTAACCTGCCAAACAATCTGGGGCTGCGGGCATAAACGCAGCGTCCCCAGGAAAAAGGACGTCAGTATGGACAATGTACTGAGTATGTAAGGTGGTAACAAATCATAATCAGAATTTGACTTAGGAGAGAAGAAATCACAATCTAACTCAATACCTGGAGTCTTCGCTGGAAGAAATATAAATGTGCACATGAAGTCTTAAAACAATCTTTAAGTAAATAATGCAATTCAACATACATGCCGCTTTCGACATGTTAACAGAATGGTCCCTTCGGACAGCCGCTTCCGGCTAGTATTACAATAGTCCCTTCGGACGGCCGCTTCCGGTATAATAATGATGGGCCCTTCGGGCAGCCGCTTCCGGCTTAATAATGATGGCCCCTTCGGGCAGCCGCTTCCGGCTCAATATCACCATCATATCAACACAAACTCAATCCACAAATATCAATTTCAATTCATATCATAAGTCACTAATCAACTCATCACAATCCAATTATTAGCCTTAGTCTTTCATAAGAAGTTATCAAATTTGTATCTCACTGGACTTAGGAGGACATACTTCCAGGTTTGAGGGTAGAATTGTTATGAAATTCTTACTACTTATATTCTACTCAATTTCATCTTATTTCCCTACCCAAAGAATAATGATCATGTCAATACAAAGGGATGATACAATGGAATGTAAACATAAATCGTAAATGAAATGAAGTAGTAAAATCTCGCACCCCCTTCGGAGTGGTTTTGAAATTCAAACTTTATGTTTCCTTTAGTATAAAACTCATTTCCTCGAAATCGTTAGTAAGACCATATACACAACTCAACTTGGAACCTTATGGGTGTTCCCTTCGAAACAGAAAAGGAGTACAATACCAATAAGTCATCACAAGAAACATTTAGACCTTACTCGTCTAAGAATGGAATCATATGGAGTACATATAGATCGAATAACAACAAGAATCATGCCAAAGGAAGAGAGATTTGCCTTACATACCTTGTCGCTTACGTGATTAGCTTAACTTATGCTTCCAAACACTAGCCAATGTACAATCAAGGTAAACAAAATCGTAGACAACTTAAAAGAGGTTCATATACTTCTTTAAGCGCGTAATTAACTTCCGTAAATTCGGGCAGCATTTTCCCTGTAATCTTAGTTTCCCTTTAATTCCAATTCAATTTGGAAACACAATCAGCAACCAACAACAACAAGAACCATCTCATATAAGCCTCTTTAAACTCAAAGCATCAACTCCCAAAGATATACAGCAAAACAGCCCGGTATACGCTTTGTATACGATATCTTCATACACTTTATTCTCCCAAATTCAAGAACAACAATTTTTCAACAACATCAACAACAATATCAACAATCATTTTATATCAATATCCAACTAATTCTATCCATTTAATCATACCAAAACATCCCCCAAGTTATTTGATACCCAAAAATGATAACCGAACTTTCAACGTCATTTTCTCTATTGTAACCCGTCAAATCTATCAATGGTCATGGTAAGAACATCATTAACATTTTAACAATACCTTATATGAGCAGCCACCACGAAAAAAACATCCCCCAAGTTCAACTTTTAGCTTAAAACGACGGCAACAACTTGTACTACACTTTACTCTTCACGAGCCTCGGAATTCGGGACCTCGAACTTGATCAAAACTTGGTTTCTCTCTCTAAGGGCTCTCTTCCCTATCTCTAAAATATTCTGGATCTTTTGGTATGAAAATGAGGCAGATAAGGGTGAAACTTTTCCTTAAATAGCAAGGGAAGTGGGCCTGACCCGACTTGAAGTGGGGTTGGGCCGAGCCCACTGTCCAGTTTGACCTTTCCACCTTAAATCGTCCATAACCTTTTATCCCTATTTCGCATGAAGGCCCACAACATATGGTTGGAAAGGTATTTCAATTATCTACAACTTTTATTTTTGGAGTTTTCCCAAATTTTCAAATAATGTTGGGGTTATGGCCTCCCGAAGTCAGATCACCCGAAAACGTAACTTAAAAACATCTTTTTAGAGGACTTACACTTGGATTTGGCTCAAAGGTCCTTCTTGAGTTATGTTTAACTTCACATATATTGTCCTTATAACTTGTCATATGTCCTTTATAAAAACCCCATCATGTGGGACTCACCTCAGCTTACGGTTACGAGGGTTATATATCTTTTAACGTATCATTCTAATCATATTATACGAATTCCAAATATCATACGCATGCTATCCTCATGCTAATACAGTAGAATTTCATCCTTTATACTTGTAATATTTGCTCCTCCTTGAGCTCACATTAAGCCGTCTGCAATCTTAGTAACGCGAAATTTTCTAGGGTGTAACAACAGTGGCAAAGTTATTAACTATTTGCAAGGAATCATTCCAATGGCAACAGAATGGGGTAAGTTATGCACACATAATTTTTATGGGGGAAAATAGAGCTTAAGCAGGATAACCCATCAAGCATCAGGGTCATTTTAAATTCTCAAAGGGGACTTTTCATGTTTTGGGATTTAACATAAATATGCAAACAAACAGGCTCAGTTTTCCACATAAGAGGAGTGTATGATCAAATAAAGCTTTTTAAAAAAATCACCTACTCAGACCAGTACCAGCAAGAGGGGAGACAGACATGTATACAAGGATATAGCTGAACACTTTAGGCTTAGTTTTACATATAGATATTTCAATGTTTGATGAAGCTCAAACTTGTTTCTTATTGGGCCTATAATTGGTTAAAGGGCCAATAGAGGACTAAACTTGTGCATCTAGGGTAATATCAGGGGTCAAGCAGTCTGCATAAGGGTGACAGGATCATGCAATTAATGATATTAAGCAAACGTTCAAACTAGCCAAGTCAAGATTCAAATTTTCTTATATGCTTGGCTAAATTCCCAAATTTGTATTTAGATAAATAATCAGGCTGACCAATAATGGAATAGACAAATAAGATAGATAAGTAACTAATGGCTAAGCACTCAAACCTATCTAGTCAAGCAGTTAAGTTATCTTAATGTCATTTTACTAATGAAAAATTGAAATAGATTAAAACTAACTCACAGTAACACCTAAGCATATATTAACTAATATCGTACTAAGAGCCTAAGCAGTCATGCTAATATAAATTCATACTAATAAATTTGGAAATCTAGAATTACAACTAAAACACATATAGTCAAGCCATCACAGTACATATGCAGGTTTTAGAGATGCTGAGGACTTCTTTAGATACATGATTGAACCTTGGCTAAGTTAAACATGCTAGTGGACCGGTAAATTCCTAAACAGACCACATGCTTAGGTAGTTTAACCGATTCAAACAGAATCTACAAGCATATTATTTGATAGACAATCGCCTAGATTGTTCTAGCTAATCAACATTTGAACTAATCTAAGCTACGCTAAACATGTAGTAGCATGTTTAAAGAACATTAATACTAAACTACACATACATAACTAACTAATCAAGACTTAAAATAAACTAAGAACACAGATAACACATAAACATATAAACATATAGGCAGACAAAAAATGCTAGAAAATAAACAAACAACAACAACAACAACCCAGTGGAATCCCACAACGTGGGGTCTGGGGAGGGTAGAGTGTACGCAGACCTTACTCCTACCAAGGTAGGACGGTTGTTTCCGAAATACCCTCGGCTCAATAGAAAGCATAAAAAGAGGTCAGATAAGGCCAAGAAATTCAAAGCGATATGGAAATGAAAATAACGAAAGAGACTAAGCCATGATGAAGCTGTTTGCAAAGAGGCAGTAGCTATCACAGATAAAATAAGATAATCAAAGTACAGAAAATAATAAATAGTAGCAGAAATCAAAGCACAAGAACTTATATTGCGATAGTGTGACTTCTAATATGAAAGATAAACGATACTATCTACTAGCCTTCTATCCTAATCTGAATCCTTCATACCCCTCCTATCTAAGGTCATGTCCTCGGTAAGCTGTAACTGTGCCATGTCCTGTCTAATCACCTCTCCCCAATACTTCTTCGGCCTACCCCTACCTCTTCTGAAACCATCCGTGGCCAACCTCTTACACCTCCGCACTGGGGCATCTGTGTCTCTCCTCTTCACATGTCCAAACCATCTCAGTCTCACTTCCCGCATCTTGTCTTCCACCGAGGCCACTCCCACCTTGTCCCGGATAGCCTCATTCCTAATCCTGTCACTCCTGGTGTGCCCACACATCCATCTCAACATTCTCATCTCAGCAACTTTCATCTTTTGAATGTGAGAGATCTTAACTGGCCAACACTTCAGCCCATAGTTTCATGATTTAAAATAGGAGATCTTTTGAATGTGAGAGATCTTAACTGGCCAACACTTCAGTTGAGATTGAAACTTGGAGATTCCTTGCTCCTCAACCCCAAAACTCAGCCACAAAACAAAATAAATTTAGACTTTTAAACTCGAAAAAACCATGATTGAATTAAAGCGTCCAATTCAAGTCGGTCACATTGTCTAAACCCTAGTTTCGAGTTTTTTTAGAGTGTGAATATATGATATTCCCTGTGTGTATTGTGAATTGGGGGTTATTTATATAGAACCCCAAAAATCCAAAACCCTAAACCAATTTTGATATGGGACTTTACAAAATCTGGGATTTTTTTTTCCTTTCAAATAGATTCAACGGCTACGATTTCGTCACATCAATGCATGAAAGGCCAGATTTAAAGGTGTTCTAGGTCGATCCAAATGGTTTTGGATGAACCAATGAAAATTCATGATTTAAAATAGGTTAAGACAAATCCTTGTTTGACCATGATTTTGCAGAAAGGTAAGAGAGAGGGTAAGACTTTACCTTTCCCTTGGTTGTTATGAGGCGGTGAAAGAGGACAAGAGCATTAATTGCTTTTGCCCAAAATGGACTAGCAAGACTGCGCTTCACAATCTTGACCCACACCTTTGCCATTTCCGACAACGAAAGCGAGGAGAGAGGAAGAAAAATCTTCTTGCCGGCTAGGGTTTTACCCCTTACAAAGAGAGAAAAATGAGGGTGTGTTTGGCCACTTTGGCTGAAATAAGAGGTGATGGGCCGGGTCTGGTCAAAATTTGGACTGGGCCTAGTCCTTTAGATGGAATAGGGAAATAACTCATATTTATACAGGTGTTATACGCAATATACACATATATACGTATATATACCTGTATACATATGTATATATATATGGAGGGATAAAACGTGCAATTTATCAAATAGACACAATTTAAAGTTGTTCATTAATTGAACATTTCAAATATAGCTACATTTGAGCTAAATAACCAATTAAAGACTAATTTTGCAGAATGTAACCTATTTGACTTAAAACATGTGATTTGACGGCAAAGAGCAATCGGCCCTGTGAAGATTGGCTCTTTCAAATATAGCCATAATTACCACATAACAATTAATTTGACCATTTCAAATATATAACTAATTAGTTAATTTTGACATGAGAATGTAAATATGGTTATGCAACTTGCAAATTTGAGAGGTGAATTGATTATTTTATTTAATTAATCAACTTCTTGCATTAAACGGAGCAAAATATTTGTCATTTTGACACTTGATAAATTAAACAATTGATCGAAACATTGTTTTTGAGTTATTTTTGACAAGTACTTTAATATTAATGGTAAAAATATGTAGAATATTTTAAATAACTTACAATATATATTTGCACTCATTATTTTCAAATGAAATGGTAGAATATTATCGAAATAATTTTGTAAAAATCATTTTGGCTCATAAATATATATATATATATATATATATATATATATATCACTCCGTATGAGATCCAACAACTCTGGGTAATTAAATAAAATTAATGAATGTCAAAAATTAGGTGTCAACAGTATCGACCCGTCAATCTTTTGAAGGTTTTCTCCTCTAGTCATATAAAAGGTACGTACTTGAATCATTCGTCAAATCTTCTCCTATCAATGTGTATTTAATTTATTTATTTTGTTTGTTGAATTTTTGGGTTTGATTTTAGAATTGTTATTTAATAATTTATTTATTGTATCTTCAACACAAAACGATTTGGCACCTTAAGTCTCCTTAACCTATCTAATCTCTTTCATGTATTTACTTTCAATCTCTGCCGCCATGCTACATTATGTCATTTTATCTACTGCAGTAATTGGTAATAAAAACTATACTACAGCCAATAAAAAGGAGAAATTGGCGAGATATTAAAAGACAAAGAAATTAGAATATAATTTACTCCTTCCGTCTCAATTTATGAGACACTCTTTCTTTTTGGTCAGTTTAAAAAAGAATGACACATTTCTATATTTAGCAATAATTTAACCCTAAAATTTTCATTTTACCCTAAATGAAATGATTTCTAGCCATAAAATATTTCTTGGCTTGTTTTAGATAACAAGATTCAAAAGTCTCTATTTTTTAAAAAAATATTCGTATCAAGTAAATACCCTCATATAAAATGAAACGGAGAGATTTACCGATGAAAATATTAAAAGAATGCAAATCTCTTCTGTCATGTTTTCTTTTCCTCATAAATACAATGCAGATTAGATATTTTCGGGGTAATTTAAAAAAAAAAAAATTAAGGAGAAAATGATTTGACTTGTCTCCAACCACCTAACTTCCTCAATCATCGGTGGTCAATTGGGACGATAAGGAGAATGAATTTTTGGGAGGGGAATAGCAATGATTCTTGTTTCACTAGCATGCATGTTCAAATGGTCCCTATGACCTTATGACCCAAATTATATATGTCAGTCCTTTCACAGCATTATATTCTAGAAGGTAGGTAGTGTTTAGGTTAGTTACTAGGGAGAGTGTTATGCAAGCCCCAAAAGTTTGCAATTAGGAGCCCCCAAAGTTATTTATTAGGTGGATGGATCCCAATTAGGATTAGTTCTAATTACTCTCTTTATTCATATTTGACTTGACATACCCAAGTAATAAATAAAAAAGTAATTTTACCATATGACACCTAATTATTATATGTTGGGAAATGAATTGAAAATAATTATAGTAAATAATAATAAAGGTAAAACAGGTATAAAATGGTAAATTATCTCTTGATTTTTCATACTGAAAAAATAAAAACGAACATCTATTTTTAATATAGTGGACAAGTAAAAGTAGATGGACGGAGTAATAACAAAGAAGTTATCTGACCTCAAAACCAACCCTCATTTTTTTTTAAAATACATTTTGATCCAAAGTAATTAAAATAATAAAATATAACAATATATTAACTTATTTAAACATCTAAACCAACACCCAAGTTTTAAAAAATAAATTTGATCCAAATCTAATTATTAATAATTTTTCAAAATAGAAAAAGTCAAGCTGACTCCCAAACTGCCTCTTCTTTTTCACGACTACCGCAATAAATTTTCTTCCACCCAGCTCGTTCTAGATCATAAAATTGCTCAAATTCAGCATTGTTTCCTTAGTCCTTCTCGGATTCATCCCCCTTGATATGGCGTGGAATTACGACACATTTGATGTCTTTTTACGGAGAGTTTTACTCGTTTTGAAGTGATTTTGGTGTCATTTCTTATGTTATTTGTGGTGTTTGATGACCAAATGGCAAAAACAAGGAAAATTTCACAAAAAGCCCAGATCTAAAGAGTTTCACTGATCATAAATATAATTTATGGACCCTAATTGCTAGTGTAACCGAAATTGCAAAAAGCAGAAGTGTCAATTTTTTTACCACTGTTACAGTCGCTTTTACGGACCGTAGAATATTTGTACGGGCCGTAAATTCCTCCAAAACTCAATGACCAGAACAATGATTCAACTGAAGAACCAATGACGGCAGAAGGTACTGACCATAATTCTGATTGACGGTTCGTAAAAGTGGGCGTAAATAAAGACCTAGCTCTGAAGATTTCACTTTTACTATGGCCAAGATCAAATCGAGGACCATAATTGTGTTTTACGGTCCGTAATTATTTTCGCCAGGGGCATTTTTGGACTATTATAAATAGTTGGTGTAGGGTTATGTGGGTCATTCTTGTTCAAATTTTTGTCCTAATAGTCCATAGCATTGAATACTCCATTGAGTTGAAGCTTTTGAGAAATTTTGATTCTTGTCTTTCAAAAAAATTCCACGACATACCCGAACAATCATTTATAGGATTTAATGATTCCAAGAGCTTAAACTAAGAGGAAAATACTTCAAGGAACGAACTTGCACGTCTTACCTTATACCTTACCTCAACGAAAAAAGCTAAGGAGAATGACCCTATTTTAGGGTTAACCAAAAGACAAATAGGTTAATTACATGAGTTTCAAACTGAAATTTGGATGAATAATCCGTTTTAGTTTTATCTTTTTTCCCACCTTTAGAAGAATAAAGCATCCTTTAGCTTAGTAGGACTTCTTTCACGCTATTGCGTGAAACATTTCCCAATTGAATTGTAAGGGATGACCGGGCGAATCCTCTAAAGGGATTCGCTAATGGCACAAGAGAGAAATTGCCAATTAACGATACTGATTCCGGATGCCCGATACCAGAGAGAATATTCTATTCTATCTTTTTCTTCTTTATTACATTGTAAACTTTTAATGATCCTTTTAATGTTTTGTTTTGTAGTGAAAATCATGAATAGCTATGCTTTTAATACTAAGGTTGTGAACGGTGTTATGTGAATGGGTGTTTACTATTGAATATATGCATAATTGGTTGTTGGTTTCTATTTATTTCTTATTCTTTAAAGTTGGTTGATGGTTGTAGACATCAACACATTTCATAAACCCTTTCTTTACTTAGGAAGGTGATCAGTTAGGGTTTGATAGAAATGAAGAGTTTACTTGGCATAAATTAATTGTTCTTCATTTCAACTCTTTTACATTTGAGAAAATTATGAAGAGGAATTACTTTCTAACTATTGGGAAATATTAGAAAGTTATTTAGAGATTAAATGTGTTCCACACAACGATCCATTAGGAATATATCATATTAACACCTATAGCATTACACTCTATCAAAAGGGGACACAACCTTGATTCTTTTATCCAATCAAAGTAGCAATTAGAAACATAAACTCATTTACAACTTACTGGAATAAGATTACGACTAGGGTCAAGTAATACACTACAAAAGCAACATTTTCACACCATATTCCCTATGGGATTCGATTCCAACCTAGTTGGGTTACTATATTTGAAAGTGACCGCTTTACGCCATTTGTTAGGTGTAATTTGAGTGTATCACCCCTCATTTTCCTTTATTCGTCCCCTTCATCCTGCTTGGATACCTCCAATTTTGTGATGGTAAGCTTACTTCAAATCAACAAAATTGATCACCAATTTATGAGTCTAATTGCCTGGGAATTAATCGCAATTGGTATATTCATCGATATTTTTACCTAGTAATATAGTTGTAAAATCTCTTGTTGCTTTGCATTTGTGAGAATTTGATTTTCTAATTCTTCAAATCTCTACAATTGTTTTAATAAAAAATTTCTTATATTTCTAGAGTTATTTCGTGTTTCATTAGCCCCAATCTAAAGGTTTAATAGGTTAAGGTTATTGTAGACAAGTTATCATTTTCATTTACTCTATTTTAGTTGGTATGGAGAACGGTATATGAGTAGGCGGAGAGTATTTTGGTGAATGGGAGGAGACTCTAAATTGTTGAATTTGACACTCGAGAACAAAGGTGACAATATCAATTGAAATTCAAAGGTCATGTACATATAAACAATTGGTTGAACGATTCATTGAAAGTGGTCAGGTGAAATGCTCGTCAAGTGACGTGTCGATTAGTTATACGATTAGTGTTGTGTCTGCAAGGAAAAAAGCAGCTCCCGCATTCGTAAAGATAGATGATCATGTATGCTTGTATCTTCTTCATATTGCTAGTGATAGTTCTAGGCACATTCCAAGAATAAATATATAGCTAAGAGTTTTGTGGGAGGTTCAAATGCCACAATGGCAACATCACCCCCGCCATCACCAAGCTCATTCGTTGTAGAATCTATGAATAATTATTGTCAAGAAAATGACGACGATGCTTCAATTGGTTTCAACAAATTTGGTTCATCATCGTATGCTACGACATAGGTTTTTTGTGTAGGCATACATTAATGATTTTGAAGGTGGTTGTAAATGCATTGATGCTAGCTTTCATGAAAATAAATCATCAGTAACGTAAAAGGGGTCAAAGCCATACTATGGATACTGAAACAACATCTACATCCAAGAAGAGAAAATATAAATGCTCAGTGTACAAAAAATATGGTCACAAGAAGACCACCTGTCCAAATGCTTTGTCACACGATGGAGAGTGATTTGTTTTCCTTCAATTTGTTGTAATAATCTAATTTCTTCAAGTTGTATTGTTGTTGTTGTGAACTTTTATGGTATAATCTGTTGGTATTAACAAGATTCTAGATTAACTGAACTATTTTATTTTTATTTTTGTTATGTTAGATCAGTTAGATGCTCAAGTTCGTTTCTGTTATTTAGAACTGAAGATAGACAAACTAAGTCACTAGACCACCTCTAAGTAGCGATGGCAATGAGGCAGTGCGAGTGGGGGGCGGTGCGGGTTTTAGGCTATGCGGGACGGGGAGAGTGTGGAGCAGGTTGAAATAATCTTTTTTGAAAACTAATGTGGTGTGGGGCGGGTTGCGGGTTTGCGGATTTGCGGATTTATGCGGCTTTAAACAAAACCAAAATTAAAAGATTTTAGTTCTCGAGATTGAACTTCTTAAGTGTGCAAAGGCATAAAAAATTATATCTAATCTGAATATATTATATTACAAAATTATTTATTGCTTACTGTAGCACATTAAAAATTAGTCTAGAGTAATTTAGTTGTAAGGTGCCTGGATGGCTGTGAAAAGTTTCTCAAAAATTAGGATTTTGAAAAATAGTCGTTTAAATGTATATATAAAACATACATTAGTTTAAATGTATATATAAAATATTCATCAGTTTAAAGCCATAGTCGTTTCTCCTCAAAAGTAGTTTTTTCATAAAAATCAAGGCAAATGCGGTAAAATGTATATATAAAATATTAAATCAATAACATGATTTTCTGCCAAAAATTATTTATCATAAGCTAGTTCTTTCAAAATTAAACCCAAGCCAAACCTCCTTAGTGTCTTAACTCTCTTTGTTGTACAAATTTGTTTGCTAAATCTGCTACACTGACCAATAACAACTAGTTCTCTCTGTTGTATAATTATTTATCTAAATGTCATTAATTTTTCAAATATTATGTCTTAAATTCAGACAGTAAAAGAATAGTTACACTTATATCCCATAGTTATGGCTCTTCATTTTTCTAGGCATCAAATATTCAAAATAGGAGGAAACAATAACAAAATTAGTTAAGCGGTGCGGGTTTATGCGGGGCAGGTTGAAGTCTTCGGGGGTTTATGCGGGTTTGCCATGTAACCGCACCTGCCCACTCCGTCTCGTTTGTCATCCCTACCTCTAAGTTATACTCCCTCCGGTTCATAATGAGTGTCCACTTATCCATTTTATTTTGGTTCAAAATAAGTGTCTACTTACCTAATGAAGAAGGAATTAATTATTTTCTTCCAAATTTACCCCTATTTAATTAGTAAGTGAGTCTTTATGTAATCAAGAAACTATATTAACTAGGTAGTATTTATTTAAGGGTTTAGTCAAAATACATATATTTTGAGGAGTTATTATTTTCTTAAGGATGTGCTAAAGACTAAGTGCACACTTATTTTGAACTGAAAGGGATAATGCACGAAGTGAAAAGTGCTTAGAATTGTAGATATTCAAACTGAGCCACCAGACTGTCGCTAGGTTATAATAGACGAAGTGAAAAGTGTTATTTGGAATCGAAGATATTCAAATTTAGAGTTCAAACAAAACGACTAGACCACCTCTAAATTATAGTAGACGAAGTGAAAAGTCTAATTTAGAACTGAAGATAGGCAAACTGAACTATAATTTCATTTGGTTAAATTGTTTCACTAGATTGTTGAAAAACTCAAAGTGATAAGAAATGACAAACAAAAATATTATTATCAACTTAAGTGATAGGAGTATCCCAAAATAAATATAAAAATACAATACAACAATAATAGTAAACCGTTTCACTAAATATTAGTACATTACAGCCTATGCTTCACTAAAATGTGTTTAGATATTCCATGGGGAGAATTCAGAGGGTTGTTGAAGTCTCCAAGCGTCATTCCTCTATTCCATATTGAGTATACTCTCTATTCCTCTAGTGTCCTTATTGAGTTGTGCAAAATGTCTCTGCATAACTCCACAATTCCATGTTGCATCCATTTAACACCTGCAAAACTCCATCACAAGTTGCTTATTTCTTGATCAGTATTATTCTTGGTGGTGCATTTGGTAAGCTATTTTTTTTTTTTTGTCAACATTTGGTAAGCTAGTTGCTAAACTATTTGGTAAGCCATTTGCTACGTCATTCGCTGGGCCAGAATCCATGAATCCGCGACTTTTCTAGTACAAAAAAAAAAAAGTTAAACCAAACTAGTACAAAAAAAAAAACACATAAATAGGATTCACGCACGAATTTCGTGCGTGAAAGGACCAAACTGCAACGATAACAGTTTGGCCTTTCACGCACGAAATTCGTGCGTGAATGAGGCCAACCATCTCCCTGGCCATGTCAGTAAAAAAAGAGAATAGAAAGCAATATTTTTTAGAAATCTTGTGAATTGTGGGGGCCAAGGAAGAGACTTGACAAAGCTTTTAACCCACATTTGTATTATTTTGCTGCATTGTTACACCTCGGAAAATTTTCCGTTGGTACGCAAGTAAATGAACTAATGATGTGTGCGAGGAGTGCAAGTGTATAATGTTTCATGGGAAATGTATGTAAAGGGATGTGGATGATTAGAATGAAAAGTCGAGAAATGAGAAAAATTGAAAGTTGGCAAAACTGCCCAGTGGTCGTATAGTGCAAAATACGGACCGTAAAGTGCAATACGGTCCGTAAACTTGACGTCGTAAACTGGCATGTCCAACTTCAACTTTCTGCCAGCTGAGGAAATGGCTAAAATACGACCTGGTGGACAGACCGTAAAGTGATTTACGGCCCGTAAACCATAGTCGTAAATCACCATGCATGCAGGCCAAAGTTTCTGGTTCTGCTTAAGCTTAAAAACGACCACGAGGGACGGTCCGTAAACTGAAATACGGACCGTAAACCTCCATGGACGACCACTGTTCACCCAGCACAGATTTTTTCAATTCATTAAATATGAGGATCAAGACTTGTCTTATTTCATTTACAACATTACACCACTTCTCTCTAGAACTTCCCTCTACATTTATTTTATGAGTTTTCAAGGATTATAAGTCATCCATAACATTAAGACAAGTAAATCAAGGATAAGGGAATCATCAAGGATCATCCAAGTCAAGAAATCCAAATGGAGAAAAACTAGGGTTTTGCTCAAAGAAGAGTATTATCAACCAAAGCTTGTTCCTACAACTTCTAAGGTAAGATTCATGATTTTTACAAGATGTTTGAGGTATTGGAGAATTAAAATACATGGATTGTAGAAAATGTGGTCAACTAGGTCATGCATGATGAATAGTGACATTTTGAGAAATAGTTTGAATTGAGTTATGAATGTTGTTGTGTTGTGATATGAATGTGTTATAAATGGTATTAAGATCATGAACTAAAAACTTTAGACGAAAGGACGAAGATGGGTGTTATAATCATGAATGTGGGTGAATTAGAG
The DNA here is from genome assembly GCF_019175385.1 of Lycium barbarum. Classification (NCBI taxonomy): domain Eukaryota; kingdom Viridiplantae; phylum Streptophyta; class Magnoliopsida; order Solanales; family Solanaceae; genus Lycium; species Lycium barbarum. The sequence continues at coordinate 37,235,881 of NC_083344.1, forward strand.
GCAAATTGAGGAATTCTAGATAATGTGGATAATGTGAATGACTAATGGCCATTGTTATGATATTAATGAAGGTATAAACGCTAGCATTGGAAGGGAACGTGCAAGCATAGAATAGTTCGACGGAAAGGTATGTAAGGCTAACCCTTCTTTCATAAGGCATGGTTCTTGGCCAAATTCCTAAATTCCTCTATATGAGTATGTTGTCTTCACATGGTTGACATTCCGAGCTCATAAGCTCACAACCCTTGATATGTACTATGCTTATACTACGTTCCTCGTATGACGAGTAAGTCTATAATGTAAATGTAACGATAATGATGAGGATAGAAATGATGATGAGAGTAAAATGAGACAAAAGATGCTTACGAGCTACGATATATGTGTATGTGTGCCTATGAAGGGCTATAATAAGACCCCGAGCTTATGATGCCGGGTAAGACTATATGTATATGACTATGTATAAAGTATGTATACGATTACGAAACGCGCGCACACCTCTGCAGAGGGTACGGATAACCCTGATGCCTTGGTAGGGCCAGGTATGTATGACCTTGAGCCTGGTTGGCCAAGTATGTATAAGACACCGATCCCATGAGGTCGGGTATGCTATGTAAATGCTATGTATATGAAACGACTATGTATATAATATGAATATGAATGTGAAAAGACTATGTATAGGAATACGGATAAGGACATGTATACGAATATGAGCACAAGTATGGTACGAGTATTACTATGGGATACGAACGACGATGTATGCAAGTAAGCGACATGATGATGATATTACTGTCTCCCCTCCTATGCTATCTTCATATGATATCTATTATGCTTCTATATTGATGTTGATCATGCTTTACATACTCAGTACATTTTTCGTACTGACGTCCTTTTGTTTGTGGACGCTGCGTCATGCCCGCAGGTGCGCAGGGAGACAGATTTGATCCTTAGCTGCCTATTCGGAGAGTTCATAGAGAGCTCCATTTCCTTCGGAGCCATATCTTTTGGGTACTCATTCTTTTGTGTATATAATTAGGGGCATAGCGGGGTCCTGTCCCGCTAATGTGATATGTTATACTCTTAGAGGCTCGTAGACGTGTGTGTGTGTGGGTAGATGTGTTTGGCCTTGTCGGCCTATGTTTTGTATATCATTCTGTCGGCCACGTTGGCCCATGTATATTGATGTATCATAAATGCCTATGATGATATAAATGTGCGGTTGTCCATATGGGACTAGTGGACGAATCAATGGAAATGCATGTATAATTATGTGGCTCACCTAGATGTAAGTATAAGAGTAAGCTAAGAGGGCGCTCGGGTGGGTTAGCACCGGGTGCTCGTCGCGGCCCCGAGTCGGGTCGTGATAAAAGTGGTATCAGAGCAGTCAGTCCTAGGATGTGTCTACGAGCCGTGTCTAGTAGAGTCTTGGTTATGGGTGTGTTGCGCGCCACACTTATAAACGAGAAGCTGCGGACATCTTAGGAATATATGACCTTCTTTCTTCATAAGAATCGTGCGATAGAGCTATGATGTAAGAAATTCTTGTTCCTAAATCCTGTGTTGTGTATTTCAGAGATGCCTAAAAAGAAAAATGCTACAGCAGGCCAAAAGGGCAAGACGGCGGCAGAAAAGCGGGCTGAAAGAGCACCGCCACCGGTAGTAGAGGAAGATGAGTCCCAGAGTGCGGCTCAATCTCAGTCCTCCCAGACAGTGCCTATTACTGAGGAGCACGTGGGAGCCTCAGCCCCAGCTCCAGCTCCTCCACCGAATGCTTCAGGCCAAGATGTGAGAGAGGCCATTAATTTGTTGACTCAGTTGGTTGCGGCCCAGACTCAGAGGACAAGCGCAGGGCAAGGTGACAGGACTGTTAGTGCAAGGGCCCGTGACTTCATTGCTTTGAAACCCCCAGAATTCTTTGGGTCGAAACTGGAGGAGGATCCCCAAGACTTTATTGATGGTATGCTAAGGACGCTCCGGTTGATACATGATTCAGACACCGAATCGGTGGAGCTAGCGTCATATAGATTGAGGGATGTCTCAATCCAGTGGTATACGGTTTGGATGGCTTCGCGGGGAGCCAATGCACCTCCACCGGTATGGCAAGAGTTTGTCGATGCTTTTCTCCGTCACTACATGCCTCCAGAAGTTCGGCGAGCTAGGGCCGATAAATTCTTGAATCTGAGGCAAGGTAGCATGAGTGCTACAGAGTATAGTCTCCGCTTCAATTCCTTGGCTAGGTATGCTTCGGCCATGGTAGCGGATATGGGCGATCGGGTGCACCGGTTTGTGAAAGGCCTAGGGCCACACTTGATGGATAAATGTTTGACTGCGTCCCTTCAGGATGGAATGGATATTGCATGCATTCAGGCACATGCTCAGGAATTAGAGGAACACCTACAACAGCGGAGAAATGAACGTGAGCAGGATAGGGGCCATAACAAGAGGGCCAGACCTTCGGGTTCGAGGAGCGAGTCCAGGGGCGGACACAGACAGCAGTTTCTCAGCCATTCAGGCTATTCTATGACCAGTACACCTCCATAGTTCACGGGGCAGAGATTTGACAGATCTACTCGTTCCGAGCCGAGTCAGGGTTATTCGGGGTCTCAGTTTAGAGGTGATTTAGGCCAGCCAAGGCCACCCGTAACACGATGTTCTCAGTGTTGAAAGTTGCATTGGGGTCAGTGCCGATCAGGTTCAGACGCTTGCTATTCATGTGGTCGGCCATGCCATATTATGCGGGATTGCCCCTCAGTACATGGTAGAGGTAGGACCCATCCATCAGGGTCGGTAGCCGGATCTTCGGCATCTGTACGCCCTACGGGGCCAGGTTCACATGCGCCAGTCGGCCATGGAAGAGGTAGAGGCAGAGCTCCCAGTACTAGCGGTCCTCAGCGCCGTATTTATGCTTTGGCTGGACGCCAAGATCTTGAGCCTTCTCCTGATGTGGTCACAGGTATATTATCGGTATTCTCTCATGATGTATATGTTTTGATTGATCCGGGCTCCACATTATCATATGTTACTCCATATATTGCGGGTCGATTTATAATTGAGTCGGAGTCTATCAAACTTTTGAGGTGTCTGCACCCGTGGGTGAATCGGTAATAGCTAGCCGAGTATATAGGAATTGTGTGATTGTGATTTGTGATCGTCGTACCATGATTGATTTACATGAGCTAGAGATGGTAGATTTTGACGTTATTATAGGCATGGATTGGTTGGCTTCTTGTTATGCCAATGTTGATTGCCGAATGAAGATGGTTCGTTTCCAGTTTCCGGGAGAACCAGTCTTAGAATGGAAAGGGAATGCGGCATCACCAAAAGGTAGGTTTATTTCCTATCTAAAGGCAAGGAAAATGATCACGAAAGGGTGCATTTATCACCTAGTACGAGTTCAGGATGTAGAAGCTGAGTTGCCGACTCTTCAGTCAGTTCCGGTAGTGAACGAATTTCCGGATATGTTCCCGGAAGAGCTTCCAGGCCTTCCTCCCGAGCGAGAGATAGATTTTGCGATTGATGTGTTGCCAGACACTAATCCCATATCTATTCCTCCCTATAGGATGGCACCCGCAGAGTTGAAAGAGTTGAAGGAGCAATTGAAAGACTTGCTTGAAAAAGGCTTCATTCGGCCTAGTTCATCCCCGTGGGGAGCACCCGTATTGTTCGTCCGGAAGAAGGATGGCTCCTTGAGAATGTTTATTGATTATCGGCAATTGAATAAAGTGACAATTAAGAACAAGTATCCTGTTACACTCCATAATAATCCGTGTTACTTGAAGTAAAACAAGAAAAAGAAATGAGTTATGAAGGTTCAAGGAAAGTTAATCGAGTTAGTAAGAATATCGTTATATATATGGTTGCCTTAAGTATCCCGAGGTGACATGGTAACCTAAAGGATTTGAAATCGCGTTATGAGTATGTATATGAGGTAATGCGAGTGACCTTTTAAAGTATTTGAGATTATTAGTAATGATATAGAGGATGGACAAAAGATATGAATATACTTTTGCGATTGGAGTTTCGTCAAAGCTTTGTGAGTTCTCTAGTTATGCTTAAGGTTATTGTGATTCTCTGGACCCTTCGAGATGTGTATATGGATTTTTATTGATGTATATAAGTGTGTATATGTATGCATAAGAGGTTACATAAGGTTGGAAGAGGATTAGAAGTTAAACGAAATGAATCGGAACTTCAGTAAAATTTCGGACCCAATTTTAGTCTATATTGTAGGAGGCATATCTCCTTGAATATGAGGAGTTTTAAGGTGTTTCAAAATCCTAAAATGAAGTTCATCGAGTCTAGTTTGTAATGCAACAAACCGCTCGTCAAAATGATATCGGGATGAGGAGATATGAACGATGCAAGTTGGGCTGGCAGGGCAGCAAGTTTGGACCCGACCCAAACACTCACATTTCGGCCCATGAGGCCCATTAAACTCAATAGATAAGTCACCACTTTGCCCTATATCATTTCACACGACCTAAATCAGATCCAAAACCCTTATTTTCTCTCCCAAACCCCCTTTCTAATTGAGCCATCATATAAGCTAAATCCTAGACCCTTGACATGATATTAGTTAAAGAGAAGTTGTAGCTTAAGTTTTTTTTTGTGTTGTTAAGCAAGCAGCTGGAAAGAGGAACAAGATTCTTGAAGATTCTGATTTCTAAAGGTAATTTCAACCTCCTACTCATGTTATCAATTTGGATTAAAGGTTTAATATGGTGTATACGTGAAGGAAACGTTGATATACAAGCTAGAGAGAGAGAGAGAGCATAAGCCATGGCATTCGACCATGGCTAGCAAAATTGGAGCTCAAATTTGTTGATCCAAAAATCAGTTTTTCTAGGTATTTCAGCCCTTAGGAAGGTGATAATAACGTGGAGAATTCATTTGGAGCAACAAGAACAAGTATTAGTTCATTTCACAAATTCTAGCTAAGTGGAAAAAGCCAACTTGTTAAGGTAAGAGTTGATCATTTTTCTATGTGTTTGATGATGAAGTTGGACGTGTGGGGAATATGCAAATGTAAATTGTATGTGTGAAATTATGTATCTTGATGTTGAAGCATAGTTGTAACTTGGTAACATGAATTGCACGAATGTTGGAATGTTGTTGAATGCCGTAGGGGCTGTTTTTAATTGAAATTTGATGGATTGATTTGAATTAATATTTTGGTTGTTGTAATCATAGATTATGTGATGAGAATGACGGAATTTAATGGTTAGAGTTGGAGTTAAAATTGTTGTGGGTTGTTGTAAGGATTATAGAGATAATAATGTGATTTACTTGCATATGAATAGATGATGTGGTGTCGTGTGGCTGCTGTTGTATTTCCCTGAAATTTGCTGAAAAGATGGCATGAAATAAGGCGTAAGAAGTGTATATGGGCTGCTTGGTGTGTTGTAAGTGTTCGTTAGAATTTCGGGCATCGTTATGTTATAGTTTAGGGGCTGTTTTTGGCCCAATTTGGAGAAATTGTTAGATCGTTGGAAATATTATGTGAATTATTTAGAATGTTCTTGAATGTTGTTAGTATGGGTTTGGGTTAGTATTTGAATGTATAGGCGTTGATGTTGGCTTGAAGGTAAGCCGTTGAATTGAATATTTGGAAAGTTGTCGAATGATGAAAAAGAGAGTATTAATGTAATATTGTCTTTCAGATTGGTTATTGGAGTTGCTAGGTTGGTTATTGTGGTTGTTGCTGTTGATTTTGAGCGAGTTAAATTCTCGGGGAAATGCTGCCGAATTTTCTGTAGAATTTAATGTTAGTTTGGAATGAATGGCTTAAGTGCCTATGTTTAATATTGGATATTCGTTGGCATATTTGTAGACCTTGGGGAGCCCGAGGCGTAGATTGGGATTTACTTTAGATTGGCTATCTTGGAGTGCGTACGAGGTATGTAAAGCGCAACTCTTCTTTCTTTTGGCATGCCTTAGTTTTCAATAGGTTATATCACGAGCCTCGAGGAAATTCCAAATTCGAAATCCGAGCACGTTATGATCCTTATATATATTTCTTGGCATTCTTATGTATGATGTGATGAAATATGAACCTTTATGTTTTTGAAAGAATTGATTTCCAAACTTTGTACAAAAATAGTTGTTTTAAAGAATTCCGTAACTACGAAACGCCATATCTTTCACCGAAAGGCTCGGATAGCTTCAATATTGTTGTAGAAGTTTATATGGCATATAATGAGTATATTTTCCATAGGCGGGCCCGATTCGGGTCAATACCCATCCGTGGGTCCCGCGACTTTCCTTTATGTAATTCGGACGACTTTTGAAAGAATTTGGTATGATTATCATTTCGAATTTCAAGTATGGTCATTTACTTATATTTGAGTCTATGATAATGATTTTATGCATATGGTTACTCATGACTCTGCTCGTGCGTTCTGTTATATCTTTCGCCGGTTCCCGGGCCGGTTCTGTTATCGTGCGCATTTTGATATACTCCGGAGTTATGCTGTGTTATGGTTCTCCGAGCTACTCGCTAATGAGGGTCGGGTTCCACCTATATTTGGTGTTATGTTGTGTATGGTGTTATGTTGTGATGTGATATGTGACGGGGATACGGAGATTTGAAACTTTCTGGTGTTATGCTGTGTTATGGCGCCATCGTCGGGTGGGCGACCATATTCTTCTGTACCCTATGCATTACTTACATATTTTTGAAAGTAAGCAAATTTTGATATGTTGGATTTGCACTTATGTTTGGTACTTCTATTTCGTTTATGTCTCAGATTTGCTTTCTGTATATTCTGCTTTGCATACTCAGTACATATTTCGTACTGACCCCCTTTCTTCGGGGGGCTGCGTTTCATGCCCGCAGGTACAGACGCACAGTTTGGTGATCTACCCATTTAGGACACCCTCTTCTGCTGTTTGGAGTGCTCTTCTCATTTCAGAGCACACATTTTGGTATATATTCGTTCGCTATGTATACATGTATTTGTTCAGGGGCACGGCGGGGCCCTATCCCGCCATATGATTCAGTTTGTCTGTTTAGAGGTCTGTAGACGTATTTGTGGGTGTGTGTGCCTACTTCTGTACGGATGTGTTTGCATGACTCTATTCGTTATGGCAGCCTCGTCGGCATGCATTTTGTATATGTTTGTGGCAGCCTTGTCGGCGTGCATTTGTATATGCGTTTTGGGCCGTTGTGCCATTTGACAGCCTTGTTGGCTTTTGACATATTTGATAGCCTTGCCGGCTTTTTGATATATGTGCATATGTTCGGCGATGTATATTCCGCTGCCTCTTCTGATTCTGATATAATGTTTTGTACGCGCAATCGCGCAAGATAATATTCGTTCTCAACTCTGTTTAAAAATGATGATTTAGTTTGTATGTCCGTTTGGGTGCCCAAGTAGGGCACCAGTCGCGGCCCACGGGGCTGGGTCGTGACATATCCCCTCCCGAGGATTGATGATTTATTTGATCAATTGCAAGGTGCCAAATGGTTTTCAAAGATTGATTTGAGGTCCGGGTATCACCAAGTAAGAGTTAGGGAGAAAGATATCCCTAAGACAGCTTTCAGAACAAGATATGGCCATTTCGAGTTCCGAGTAATGTCGTTTGGGCTAACTAATGCACCGGCAGTGTTTATGGACTTAATGAACAATGTATTCAGGCCTTTTCTGCATTTATTCGTGATTGTATTCATCGATGATATCTTAGTGTATTCTAGATCCGAGGCAGAGCATGCGGATCACTTGTGTGTTGTCCTTGGAGTTCTTCGAACTCGAGAGTTATTCGCGAAGTTTTCCAAATGCGAGTTTTGGTTGAACTCAGTGGCATTTCTGGGCCACATTGTTGCAGCTGACGGTATTCGAGTGGATAGCCAAAAGATTGAGGCCGTGAAGACCTGGCCAAGGCCCACGACCCCTACGGAGGTTCGTAGCTTTTTGGGCTTATCCGGTTATTACAGAATATTTGTTGAGGGTTTCTCTTCTATTTCTGCACCGCTCACCAAGTTGACTCAGAAGTCAGCTAAGTTTCAATGGATAGATGCTTGCGAGCGTAGTTTCCAAGAGTTGGAAGACCGACTGACTTCAGCCCCAGTCTTGACACTTCCAGAGGGATTGGAAGGATATGTTATTTATTGTGATGCTTCAGGCGTCGGGCTAGGCTGTGTATTGATGCAAAATGGTAAGGTGATTGCGTATGCTTCTAGACAATTACAGAAACATGAGCGGAATTATCCTACCCATGACTTAGAATTGGCCGCGGTGGTCCATGCTTTAAAGATATGGAGACATTACTTATATGGTGTCCACATGGATATTTATACAGATCATAAGAGTCTCCAGTACATCTTCAAGCAGAAAGAGTTGAATTTGCGGCAACGACGATGGCTAGAGTTGCTAAAAGACTATGATGTTGAAATCCTATACCACCCCGGAAAGGCAAATGTTGTGGCTGATGCTCTTAGCCGTAGGTCGATGGGAAGTCTAAGTGAGGTACGACCAAAAAAGAAAGAGATGCCCCGTGATCTTCAGCAGTTAGCTAGCCTAGGAGTTCGAGTGGTGGACTCAGGTAGCAGCGGAGCTACTATTCAGAATTCAACAGTTTCATCGTTAGTAGCGGAAGTAAAAGAGCGACAATATGAGGATCCCATGCTAATGCAGTACAGAGATACACTCCCTCAGAAGGAGGGGTCATCATTTGACATTTCGGAAGACGGAGTTCTCCGATGTCGAGGCAGGTTATGTGTTCCCGATGTGGCAGGTCTACGCCATCAGATTTTGAGAGAAGCTCATTGCTCCCGTTACTCCGTTCACCCCGGAGCGACGAAAATGTATCATGATCTTAAGACTATATATTGGTGGAATGGGGTGAAGAAAGACGTAGCAGAATTCGTAGCTCAGTGTCCTAATTGCCAACAAGTGAAGATAGAACACCAAAAGCCGGGTGGCTTATTGCAAGCTATAGAAATCCTAACTTGGAAGTGGGAAGTGATTAATATGGATTTCATTACAGGGTTACCCCGTTCTCGACGTAAATATGATTCTATATGGGTGATCGTGGATAGGCTCACAAAGTCAGCGCATTTCTTACCGGTCAGAACGACCTATGTGGCAGAAGATTATGCCAAGCTTTATCTTAAAGAGATAGTGAGACTCCATGGCGTTCCGGTATCTATTATCTCCGATAGAGGGACTCAGTTTACATCCAAGTTTTGGGGGTCTTTCCAAGAAGGTTTAGGGACCCAAGTGCGCCTAAGCACGGCGTTTCACCCACAGACCGATGGGCAAGCTGAACGTACTATTCAGACTCTTGAAGATATATTACGGGCATGTATGATAGATTTTGGAGGAAATTGGGATGACCATTTCCCACTCATTGAGTTTGCTTACAATAACAGTTACCATTCTAGCATTCAAATGGCACCGTATGAAGTTCTATATGGGCGAAAGTGTAGATCCCCAATTGGGTGGTTTGAAACCGGAGAAGCTAAGTTGATAGGGCCAGACTTGGTCCAGCAAGCAATAGAGAAAGTTAAGCTTATACAAGATCGATTGCTAGCGGCTCAAAGTCGTCACAAGTCCTATGCGGATAATCGTCGAAGAGACTTAGAGTTCGAAGTGAAAGATTGGGTATTCTTGAAAGTGTCGCCGATGAAAGGCGTGATGAGATTTGGCAAAAAGGGGAAGCTCAGTCCCCGGTATATTGGGCCATACGAAATTGTGCGCAAAATAGGCAAGGTGGCCTATGAGCTAGATCTACCTCCAGATTTGGAGTCAGTCCATCCAGTATTTCATGTCTCGATGCTTCGGAAGTGTGTTGGAGATCCTACGAAGATCGTCCCAGTGAATGATATTCAAGTGACAGAAAAGTTAACTTATGATGAAATACCCATTGCCATATTAGATAGGCAAGTACGGAGGCTTAGAAACAAAGAAGTGGCCTCAATTAAAGTTCTGTGGAGAAATAACAATCGAGAGGAAATGACATGGGAAGCAGAAGAGAATATGCGATCCAAATACCCACATTTATTTCAGCCCTTGGAAGAAGTCCAAGATGACACGTCAAAATCATAAGGTATGCATGTTTTCCTTTTATACATTCAGGTCGTGTGTGGCCAAATTTCTAGTGCTGTTGTATTATTGCCCTGTGAGGCATTGTTATTGTGGGTTGTTGTGACAGGGTGGTAGTGCCACATTACAGAGGAAACTCTGACGAAATTTTTATAGAATTCCCCAAGCCTTTAACATTCGAGGACGAATGTTTCTAAGGGGGGTAGAATGTTACACCTCGGAAAATTTCCCGTTGGTACGTAAGTAAATGAACTAATGATGTGTGCGAGGAGTGCGAGTGTATAATGTTTCATGGGAAATGTATGTAAAGGGATGTGGATGATTAGAATGAAAAGTCGAGAAATAAGAAAAATTGAAAGTTGGCAAAACTGCCCAGTGGTCGTATAGTGCAAAATACGGACCGTAAAGTGTAATACGGTCCGTAAACTTGACGTCGTAAACTGGCATGTCCAACTTCAACTTTCTGCCAGCTGAGGAAATGGCTAAAATACGACCTGGTGGACGGACCGTAAACCATGGTCGTAAATCACCATGCATGCAGGCCAAAGTTTCTGGTTCTGCTTAAGCTTAAAAACGACCACGAGGGACGGTCCGTAAACTGAAATACGGACCGTAAACCTCCATGGACGACCACTGTTCACCGAGCACAGATTTTTTCAATTCATTAAATATGAGGATCAAAACTTGTCTTATTTCATTTACAACATTACACCACTTCTCTCTAGAACTTCCCTCTACATTTATTTTATGAGTTTTCAAGGATTATAAGTCATCCATAACATTAAGACAAGTAAATCAAGGATAAGGGAATCATCAAGGATCATCCAAGTCAAGAAATCCAAATGGAGAAAAACTAGGGTTTTGCTCAAAGAAGAGTATTATCAGCCAAAGCTTGTTCCTACAACTTCTAAGGTAAGATTCATGATTTTTACAAGATGTTTGAGGTATTGGAGAATTAAAATACATGGATTGTAGAAAATGTGGTCAACTAGGTCATGCATGATGAATAGTGACATTTTGAGAAATAGTTTGAATTGAGTTATGAATGTTGTTGTGTTGTGATATGAATGTGTTATAAATGGTATTAAGATCATGAACTAAAAACTTTAGACGAAAGGACGAAGATGGGTGTTATAATCATGAATGTGGGTGAATCAGAGGCAAATTGAGGAATTCTAGATAATGTGGATAATGTGAATGACTAATGGCCATTGTTATGATATTAATGAAGGTATAAACGCTAGCATTGGAAGGGAACGTGCAAGCATAGAATAGTTCGACGGAAAGGTATGTAAGGCTAACCCTTCTTTCATAAGGCATGGTTCTTGGCCAAATTCCTAAATTCCTCTATATGAGTATGTTGTCTTCACATGGTTGACATTCCGAGCTTATAAGCTCACAACCCTTGATATGTACTATGCTTATACTACGTTCCTCGTATGACGAGTAAGTCTATAATGTAAATGTAACGATAATGATGAGGATAGAAATGATGATGAGAGTAAAATGAGACAAGAGATGCTTACGAGCTACGCTATATGTGTATGTGTGCCTATGAAGGGCTATAATAAGACCCCGAGCTTATGATGCCGGGTAAGACTATATGTATATGACTATGTATAAAGTATGTATACGATTACGAAACGCGCGCACACCTCTGCAGAGGGTACGGATAACCCTGATGCCTTGGTAGGGCCAGGTATGTATGACCTTGAGCCTGGTTGGCCAAGTATGTATAAGACACCGATCCCATGAGGTCGGGTATGCTATGTAAATGCTATGTATATGAAACGACTATGTATATAATATGAATATGAATGTGAAAAGACTATGTATAGGAATACGGATAAGGACATGTATACGAATATGAGCACAAGTATGGTACGAGTATTACTATGGGATACGAGCGACGATGTATGCAAGTAAGCGACATGATGATGATATTACTGTCTCCCCTCCTATGCTATCTTCATATGATATCTATTATGCTTCTATATTGATGTTGATCATGCTTTACATACTCAGTACATTCTTCGTACTGACGTCCTTTTGTTTGTGGACGCTGCGTCATGCCCGCAGGTGCGCAGGGAGACAGATTTGATCCTTAGCTGCCTATTCGGAGAGTTCATAGAGAGCTCCATTTCCTTCGGAGCCATATCTTTTGGGTACTCATTCTTTTGTGTATATAATTATGGGCATAGCGGGGTCCTGTCCCGCTAATGTGATATGTTATACTCTTAGAGGCTCGTAGACGTGTGTGTGTGTGGGTAGATGTGTTTGGCCTTGTCGGCCTATGTTTTGTATATCATTCTGTCGGCCACGTTGTCCCATGTATATTGATGTAGCATAAATGCCTATGATGATATAAATGTGCGGTTGTCCATATGGGACTAGTGGACGAATCAATGGAAATGCATGTATAATTATGTGGCTCACCTAGATATAAGTATAAGAGTAAGCTAAGAGGGTGCTCGGGTGGGTTAGCACCGGGTGCTCGTCGCGGCCCCGAGTCGGGTCGTGACATGCATGTAGAAAGATTTTGCTTAAAAATATCCCTTCACATTAACGAGTCCGGAACCAAAATGCCCTAAAAAAAATTGAACTAAAATACCTCAACAAAAAAAAAAAGTTACCAAAGTACCTTTAGCGCAATATTTTACTGCGCTATAGCACTTGACGGAGACGGAACCGTTAAGTGCTATATAAAATATTGAAGTTCCCGAATCTCAAAGCATGATTAATATACGGCTAAACTACGTAAAAAAGATAAACTACGTAAAGAGGAGTGAAAAATGTGATGTTATTGGAAATGACGGACTCCTATAACGCAGTAAAATAATGTGTTATAGGTGAGAGAAACTTTTGGATAGCGCAGTAAAATACTGCGTTACAGCACTTAACGGTTCCGTCTCCGTCAAGTGCTATAGCGCAATAAAATACTGCGCTAAAGGTACTTTGGTAACTCTTTTTTTATTGGGGTATTTTAGTTCAAAATTTTTCTTTTGAGAGCATTTTGGTTCCGGACTCGTTAATGTGAAGGGATATTTTTAAGCAAAATCTTTCTACATGCAGTAAAATAATAGAAATGTGAGTTAAAAGCTTTGTCAAGTCTCTTCCCTGGCCCCCACAATTCACAAGATTTCTAAAAATTATTGCTTTCTATTCTCTTTTTTTACTGACATGGCCAGGGAAATGGTTGGCCTCATTCACGCACGAATTTCGTGCGTGAAAGGCCAAATTGTTACTTTTGCAGTTTGGTTCTTTCACGCACGAATTTCGTGCGTGAATCCTATTTATGTGTTTTTTTTTTTTTGTACTAGTTTGGTTTAACTTTTTTTTTTTTTTGTGCTAGAAAAGTCGCGGATTCCAGAATCCATAGTGAATTGGCTAATGAAAATAAATTGGCTAATGAATGTCAAAAAAAAAAAAAAAAAACATACGACGTCTATTTATAGATCCCAAAATGAGTGCAGCAACGCCTTTTCAGGAGAGGTTTCAAACGTATGTCTTATAATAGACTTTTATGAAGTTATAATAAACTGCCATGACGTGATTATTTTTCCCCCCAAAACCCCCCTTTATCACCCCATCTAAAGACCCATCAAGCTTATCATATCAAAATAATCAAATGGCCCTTTACAATGTTTCTTCAAAAATATTGTCCACAGTTGTATTTAAAATTCCAATTTGGTTATCTCTAATGGCGCCTGAAAAATAATTGGACTGTCCAGTGGCTCACTACAGGGAATTTGGAAATAGTAGTTTTGAGAGATTTTATTTATTAGCGGGGGTGGTCCGGTGTGGGAGATGGCGATTATTAATTGGGAAAGTCATCCAAATTACATTATCTGTCATGCCCTTTTCCCCTTAATTAGCTCTTATATATCTTGTATTTATGAAAGTTCCCCTTATTAGTTAGTCTGGATCAAAAAGAAAAATAAGTGAAAAAATATGTAGATGAAGAAGATGATTTGTTTCAGTGTGTGTTGAAATAGAGATCACTACCTCTATTTATATAGGTAAAAGGTAATTCAAGAAAGTAATGAGCCTTTAACTGTTAATTCTGGAGATACGAATTAGAATTAGGCCTTACGTACACCTCGCGCGCAAGGGGGGGGGGGGGGAGGGCAAATTCATCACTTTTGCCTACTGAGCCCAATTCTCATGTGCGCGAGGCCCATCTCTTTTTCTAGCCCATTTACCAACCCAACAACACACAATTCAATATAAGAAGGAAAGAAAGACTTTCCTCCACCTATGTGGGACATTTGAACTTTATAGAGGAGAAAAGATGAGTAAGGAAAAGAGGAATCACAAAGAAACTTTGGTTTTGCGTTATCAACATAGAATTGACTAGAATAGCAATAATAACTCTCACAAATGCATGTACTCACAATCAGGAAAAAACCTGATTGTTTGACATTGTACAGAGGTATCATTTCACTTCAAACAAGAATAGTGGGGTGATAGATCGCACGGAAAGTTAGAATGTATACATAACTTATTTGGCCAACTTATGTATTATCCGTAGTTACTACTTTACTATATGTATTATTTACAAAAAGCAAAGACTTTCTAAATAAGTTTATAGTGTAGAAGGGTGCAGCTAGCCTAAATCAAAACATGTCGGGTGTGCGAATAAAGTATCACATTAGTAGTTGAAAAGAAAAAAAAAGCTACTTATAAGGCGTTGGATACTCTTAATGATGTGAGGCCTTTTGGAGAAAACCGTGCGGGATTGGCCCAAAGCAGACAATATTACATCATGTAAAATCACATCATGTAAAGAGTATCTTTGGACCATTTAGCCCAACAACTGGTATCAGAACCAATGGGTTGCCGAGACGAGTATGAAGATGGCGAAGTGTGGCGTGGGGCCCGGCCTAGTGCCTTTGCCCGTCTATGGGCCGGTTCATAGCCTTTACGTACCCATAGCTTTGAAGTTGAATGCACAGTCTTTAGGCTTCGGTGACCATAAACTTTGACGATGTGGGTGGCACACAGACATGTTGTATCTATGACCTGTGAATTATGGTAATAAGTCATGTGGAACTTAGTTCGAAGGGGAGATTGTTGGGTGTGCGAACAAAGTGCCAAATTGGTAGCTGAAAAGAAAAAGGAGCTACTTATAAGGTGTTGAATACTCTTAATGATGTGAGTCTTTTTGGAGAAAAATGTGCGGGCTTGGCCCAAAGACAATACCACATCATGTTAAGAGTATATTTGGACCGTTTAGCCCAACAAAACACATATATATATAATATATATACTACTTCTGTTCATTTTTACTTGTCACGTTTCGCCTTTCGAAAGTCAATTTGACTAATCTATGGAACTAATTGAATTAGATTAATTCAATATTTTAAAATTAAAATTAAAATGTTCAAAAACTATATGAAAAATACTATAAATTGGAATTCTTTTCATATTAATATGGTAAAATATACATGTTAAATGTTGGACCTATTCATGTAATTTGACTCTCGAGAAGCGAAAAAACGTAATAAGTAAAAGTAGTAATATATTGAGGTTCATCGAGGAAAAAAAATAGAGTGGTGAATAAAGTCTGTACTAGTGGCACAAGTACTAAAGAATAAAGCCCTCGATGATGCAGCATTTGCTTGCTGGGGAAACTAAGAGGATTGCGTAAAGCCAAAAATCAACTAACTGAAGATGCACAAATTCTTCGAAAGAGAAAACATGAAGGTCCCCTCCAATGCTAGGTTGCTTGTAGAAGAAGATATATATATAGATAATCAGAATTGCACGCAAGCATGCAGATTTTAAGAATATATGTCTTTTTTTTGTGGAGCTCACAATCACATAGCGTAGCAATGCCACAACATCTTTACAACATCAGTATTAGGCGTGGTTACTATGACTACCCGTTTAATGATGGCTATTATGAAATGTTTAGAGGCAAATGATCGGCTAAGTGAAATACCCTTCTACAAAATTTATTGTTAAAACAAAAGAGTAATAGCCTGTTTGGCCAAGCTTAATTTTCCTCTAAAAGTACTTATTTTTTCAATAAGTGCTTATTTTAAAAAAAAGTGAGGTGTTTGGCCAAGCTTTTGGAAGAAAATAAGTACTTTTGGGGAGTAGCAGAAACAGTTTTTCAGAAGCTAACAAAAATAACTTTTACCCAAAAGCACTTTTTTGAAAAGTACTTTTGAGAAAAATACACATAGAAGCACTTTTTAAAAGCTTGACCAAACACTAATTGCTGCTCAAAAGTACTTTTTAAATTAATTGGCCAAACACAAACTGTTTTTAGCCAAAAGTATTTTTTTTTGAAAAATACTTTTAAAAATAAGCTGTTTTTAGAAGTTTGGCCAAACAGGCTATAAGATATCACACAATTTTATTTGTTTAATTGGGGATGCTTGGAGCAGGACAAGAGAAAAAAGGAAAAGGGTGTCCAACCTTGTGCCTCTAAGATGCAAGGTAGTACTAACTTTACCATTAAACTAAAATTAATTCTAGAGATTTTGTGGTTAATTGCTTAATTAGATTTTTTAGGTCTGTCTTTTATCCGACATCAACTTCACCTAAAAATCACAGTACTAATAAAGGGGTGGATGCAGAGTTGATTTCCCAAATGGTCATCGAATTTACAATTTTTCTTACCAAAGTCACTAAACTATTTTTTAGTTAATTTTAAAATAGGTATTTATGTAATGAATTCGGTTCATTATTTTTTTGTTACTTTTTGTTTAAAACCAAAACCATTTTTTTTTTTTCGTGAACGCCCCTGCATGACATGAATCCTAATTAACGGGATCAATGAGTACCAATGTCCTATGATTATGAAAAAACCTAGAAACACTCTAATGCTTCGGAATTCATAGGGCAGAAACCTAATTCTTGCCAACCATAGGTCATCATAGGTTTGTTGTCTGCTTCAAAAGTTAGATTTCTACCATCATTTGCAAGGGTCCTTTGGAAAAGATATAATCCCCAAATTAACAATTCGGAAATAATCTCATCACCAGAATAAAACCAAAATGAAAAAGAATCAAAAGAAATAAAGAAAGAGTTAAAACTTGCACAAATTAAATATTGGTGCATCAACTAATGTACTCAGGTCCAAGTACATACTTTAATTTGTCTTGTACTATCTTGTCAAAAGGTAATCCCTAGAGCCCTTCGCAGAAGTAATTTGTCTTTATGTTTGTATACGGTAAAAACCGGATGCGTGTTAAACCGGTAAGACCAGAGACCGAAGAAAGAGAGGGAAGGACATTATTTGGTCGGGGATTTCCCATAGCCGAGTTGATCATGGCTGTTCCTCCGTTTGATCAAGGTCGTTCCTCTGTTTGATTGTGGCCGTTAGTCCGTTTGATCGTGGCCGTTGGTCCGGGAGATCCGTTGCGCGACTGCCACGCGTCGATAACGTCCTGCCATGTTCAACTGCCAATCGTACGGGTGTCAGACCGTACGGCCAACCTAACCCAACCTAATCCATTTCAAAGTTTTTCTTTATTTTTTAGTTTCTCATATTGTATGAAGCCCATGAAGCAACACTATAAATAAGGGTCATTGCCCACTTTTGAGGGGTTGGCTTCCATATATCAAGAACTCTTGTAATAGCAAAAAATATATAAACTCTCGATCTCTCAAATATCTAATTTCGGTCTGAATTTGTTGTGTTCACTTTCGGATCTAGTGCAACCAAGCAATATTAAACATATTAGCATATACATTTGGCGCATACCATCAGTTGTTATTTAGTTTATTTATAGTTGAATCTATTCCATTCTCTCTCAATCAAAGAATAGATCAAAGCTTATCACATATCCTATACCTCACTCATAAATTTAATTGATTATCCAAATCCGGGGTAAACAGTTTGGCTCTCACCGTGGGGCTAGGATAATAGTGGTGTTTGGTCTTGATCTCTACCTTACCCATCAAAATCGAAAACATCTTCTGTTCGTCTCTGAAAAAATGGACCAAATGGCTAGCAGTGGGCAATCTGGTCACGTCAACAACAATGAGATCGTGGCCGAAAATGAAGGCAGCGGTCCACGAGGATTACCAAACCCTACTGACCCTAATCCCGTTAATTCGAGGGAGGGCCTCAACCATCAAAACACCGTGGATCAGGAGAATGCCGCCCAGCCGGCCACTGACCCTTTGAATACTCACAATTCAATTACTTTGTCCCGGACACAGGGCCGGAAAGAACTGGATACCCCGAATGATAATATCGACTTACGCTTAATTTTTGAAATGTTGCAGGAACAGAGGGCAGCGATTGCCGAACAAGGAATCACAATTGGCCAGTTGCAAAGTGGAGGGGATAAAACGACCTCGGAGAAGACGAAAGATGTTGCCGAACCCAGAAGAAATGAGGCACGGATGGTTGAGAGCAATGGGTCCGGAGCTGGTTCCTCCACCGAGGTCCTGAAAATGCTCGAAACTTTGGCAAAGCGGGTAGACTCGACCGAAAAGAGGGTGGAAACATACAACTCTCGGGTGGACCAAATCTCGGGGGCTCCGCTTTTACTGAAAGGGCCGGATTCGAAGAGGTACATCCAAAGGCCTTTTCCTCCAAGTGCAGCTCCGAACTAATCCCGAAGAGGTTCAAAATGCGGGATATCCAGAAATATGATGGCACAACGGACCCACACAAACACGTGACCTCATACACCTGCGCTATAAAAGGCAATGATATAGAGGAAGATGAAATCGAATCGGTATTGCTAAAAAAGTTCGGGGAAACTCTATCAAAAGGAGCATTGACATGGTACGACCATCTGCCCAAGCATTCGATCACTTCTTTCGAAATGCTCGCCGATGCCTTCATAAAAGCTCACGCCGGTGCCAAGAAGGTGCAGGCCCGTAAGGCAGATATTTTCCGTATAGCCCAGAGAGACGATGAATTACTGCGTGAATTTTTCAACCGATTCCAAAGGGAACGAATGGAGCTCCCCCCAGTTCCGGAGGAATGGGCTGCACAAGCTTTCACAAAGGGGCTCAATGTTCGGAGCTCAACGGCTTCGTTCAAATTAAAGGAAAGCTTGCTGGAGTATTAGGCTGTGACATGGGCTGATGTCCATAACCGATACGAGTCGAAGATTCGGGTGGAGGATGATCAACTCGAGCTTCCCCCGGGGCTAATAAATATGAACAAAAGTTTTGAGAGACCAAGGAAAGGTTACGAAACGGAGGCCGGATCATCGAGGGAAAGGTATCGGCCATACTGCCATTCGGAGAAGCCAAGCTTTAGGTCGGAAAAATCCAGGGTTGGCCCGAGCCATTTCTTCGGTCGGGGTGTTAAATAGGTCGAGCGACTGTCGAACAGTCGGGGTCTCTCATTCAGGAGCGATGCCGGAAGCTCTACCGGCAACAAGGATTTGCCAAAGATATCGAAGTACAACTTCAACATCAGCACCTCGGGCCTCGTCTCGGCTATTGGCCGGATCCCAGATGTAAGATGGCCAAGACCTCTAAGGTCAGATCCGGGCCAACGGGACCCGAGCATGGTGTGTGAATACCATGGAACCCATGGTCACAGGACCGAGGATTGTCGCCAGCGAAGAGAGGAGGTATCCCGGTTACAGAAGAATGGTCATCTCCGAGAATTGTTGAGTGAACGAGCCAAAAGTCACTACAAGGAAAGGGAGACTCATAAAAGGGCCAAGCCAGTAGAACCCCAGCATATAATCAACATGATAGTTGAGGCTACCGATGCCCCTCGAGGGCCGGTGATGAAACGGGCCAAGGTTTCTGTTGTTCGCAAAAAACGCAGCCGGGATTATTTACCCGAGGGTTCTGTCTCTTTCAGCAACGAGGATGCAGAAGGCATCATTCAACCGCATAATGATGCATTGGTAATTTTTATACTTATCTTTAAAACTCAAGTTAAATGAATTTTGATTGACCCAGGTAGCTCGACCAACATCATCCGGTGGAGAGTGGTCGAACAGTTAAGGCTGCTGGATCAGATCGTACCGGTAGCCCGGGTACTCAGCGGATTCAACATGGCAAGCGAAACAACAAAGGGGGAGATCTTGTTGCCGATGAACATCGATGGCACTATCCAGCAGACGGTGTTCTACGTGATCGAAGGGGACATGAAGTATAATGCATTGCTGGGAAGACCTTGGATACATAGCATGAGGGCCGTGCCCTCAACATTGCATCAGCTGCTGAAATTCTCAACCCCGGAGGGGATAAAAGTCATCCGGGGTGAACAACCCACTGCAAGGGAGATGTTCGCAGTCGAGGAGGCGATACCTCAGCCCAAAAAATCGGATCACAAGGAAGAAGATCCAACCGGAGGACCGGACGCTAAATAGCAATCAAAGCACATAGGTTTGGACCCGGGGTACGAAGAGGATGATTTTGATGTACCCAGGTCATTCGTCATGCCGGATGACTCGGATGCGACCAAGTCAACAGTAGAGGAGCTGGAGCAGATCATCTTGTTCGAATATCTACCGGACAGAAAGATATACCTTGGCACGGGGTTAACCTCGGAGCTCAGGAACAAGTTAATTGAATTTCTTCGAGCTAACGCAGATTGCTTTCCATGGTCCCACATAGACATGACAGGTATACCACCGGGAGTAACAACTCACAAGCTCAGTTTGGACGGGAGGTTTCCCCCGGTGAAGCAGAAGAGAAGGCCCATGGCAGAGGCGAAACACGCCTTCGTAAAAGACGAGGTAACAAAGCTTTTAAAAGTAGGCTCTATCTGGGAGGTAAAGTACCCGGATTGGCTAGCTAACGTAGTAGTGGTGCCGAAGAAAGGTAATAAATTTCGAATATGTGTTGATTACAAGGATTTAAACAAAGCATGCCCGAAGAATTCATTTCCGTTGCCTCACATCGATAGAATGATCGATGCGACGGCCGGGCATGAGATGTTAAGTTTTCTCGATGCCTACTCCGGGTATAACCAAATTCGGATGCACCCGGAGGATCAAGAGAAAATGTCCTTCATCACCCGATATAGGACTTACTGTTATAATGTCATGCCTTTTGGATTAAAAAATGCCAGTGCAACTTACCAACGCCTAGTTAATGGGATGTTCGAAGAACAAATAGGGAAAACAATAGAAGTTTATATTGACGACATGGTGGTCAAGTCCCTGGAAATAGAGGACCATTTAAAACATTTGCAGGAAACCTTCGATGTGCTCCGCAAGTATAACATGAAGCTCAACCCGGAAAAATGTGCCTTCGGGGTCCGGTCCGGTAAATTTTTGGGTTTCATGGTGTCAAACCGGGGGATCGAAATCAACCCGGATAAGATCAAGGCCATCGAGGATATCGAGGTGGTGAATAATGTCAAAGGAGTACAAAGGCTCACCGGGAGGATAGCGGCGTTGAGTCGTTTCATATCGAGGTCCTCGGACAAGAGTCATCACTTCTTCTCCTTACTGAGGAAGAAGAACGACTTCGTTTGGACACCGGAGTGCCAAAGAGCTTTACAAGAATTAAAGAGATACTTGTCCAGCTCACCACTGTTGCACACACCAAAGGCGGACGAGCAGCTTTTTCTCTACCTTGCTGTCTCCGAGATAGCGGTAAGTGGAGTTTTGGTCCGAGAAGAATCAGGTACGCAATTCCCTATCTAATATGTAAGTAGAACTTTGGGGGATGCGGAGACCCGTTATCCCCACTTGGAAAAATTGGCATTGGCATTGGTAAGTGCTTCTAGAAAGCTCAAGCCCTACTTTCAATGTCATCCGATATGTGTAGTGACTACTTACCCCCTAAAAAACATCATGCATAAATCGGAATTATCGGGTAGATTAACTAAATGGGCCGTAGAAATTAGCGGATATGATATCGAATACAAACCTCGAACGACCATCAAGTCCCAGATCTTGGCCGATTTTATGGCAGATTTCACCCCGGCTATGGTCCCCGAGGTCGAGAAAGAACTTCTGCTAACCTCGGAGAAAGCCTCGAGTATTTGGTTGCTACATACGGACGGGGCCTCGAACCTTAAAGGTTCCGGGCTAGGAATCGTCCTTAGAACCCCGACCAGGGATACCGTTTGACAATCCATTAGAACTGTTAAATTGACTAACAATGAAGTCGAGTATGAGGCTATGATTGCAGGTTTGGAGTTAGCCCGGAGTATGGGGGCCGAAATAATCGAGGCAAAGTGCGATTCGCTCTTGGTCGTAAATCAGGTAAACATCGTCTTCAAGGTCAAGGACGAACGAATGCAGAGGTATCTGGAAAAAGTCCAAGTGATACTACACCGATTTAAAGAATGGACCATACATCATATACCGAGGGAGCAGAACAGCGAAGCCGATGCATAGGCGAATTTGGGATCTTCAGTCGAAGGAGAAGAAATCAACCCCGAGACTACGGTGCACTTATTGAACACGGCGATTGAAAACGGGCATGCCGAAATAAACGCAATGGGTTTAACTTGGGATTGGCGCAACAAGTACATCGACTACTTGCGTGATGGGAAGCTCCCGAATGACCCAAAAGAATCACGATCATTAAGGACCAAAGTTGCGCGTTTCTGCTTGGTAGACGACCAATTGTATCGACAGTCTTTCTGCGGGCCCCTGGCCAAGTGTTTGGGTCCTAGAGAAACGGAGTATGTGATGAGGGAGGTGCACGAAGGAACATGCGACAATCATTCTGGTGCTGATGCTCTGGTCCGAAAGATTATCAGGGTCGGTTATTATTGGAACCGGATGGAGGAAGACTCAAAGAATTTTGTCCGGAAATGTGACGGGTGTCAGAGACATGCTCCGATGATTCATCATCCCAGGGAGCTGCTGCATTCGGTGGTGTCACCCTAGCCTTTTATGAAGTGGGAAATGGACATTGTCGGTCCATTACCATGGGCACCAGGTAAAGCCCATTTTGTTTTGTTTATGACTGATTATTTCTCCAAATGGGTTGAAGCGCAGGCCTTTGAAAAAATCAGAGAAAAGGAAGTCATTGACTTCATATGGGATCACATCATCTGTCGTTCCGGCATCCCTGCCGAGATAACTTGTGATAATGGTCCTCAATTCGTGGGCGGCAAAGTCAACGATTTCCTCGAAGGGTTGAAGATCAAGAAAATTGTATCAACTCCATATCACCCGTGTGTGAACGGACAGGCGGAATCCACGAACAAGACAATAATCCAAAATCTGAGGAAAAGACTTGAAGCATCAAAGCATCACTGGAGGGAAATATTACCGGAGGTGTTGTGGGCTTACAAAACCAAATCGAAATGAAGCACGGGGGAAACTCCTTTCTCGTTGGTCTACGAGGCTGAAGCCCTTATTCCCGTGGAAGTTGGTGAACCGACCCTACGGTTCAGATATACGACCGAGGAGGCCATGGCCGTAAAACTCGACCTTACGGATGAACTTCGCGAAAATGCGTTGGTCCGTATTGCAGCCCAGAAACAGAGAGTGGAAAGGTACTATAATCGGAGAGCCAATTTTCGTCATTTCTAAGTTGGGTACTTGGTGCTTCGAAAAGTTATCTTGAACGCCAAGAATCCCAACGAAGGAAAACTGGGTCCGAACTGGGAAGGACCGTACAAGATAACTGAGGTAACGAGTAAAGGATCGTACCAGTTGGAATCCATGGACGGGCAACGGTTGCGCAATAACTGGAATGTGGCTCATCTGAAGAGATACTACTGCTAAGGTATGGACTCCCCGTGTTTTTCTATTTGACCTCTCTTTTTTTTGCAGGAAGTCGAGTACCGGGCAAAGAAAATAATCTAGATCTGAAAACACGTATTGCACTCTTTTCCTTAGTACGGTTTTGTCCCAAAATGGGTTTTCCGACAAGGTTTTTAATGAGGCAACGAGTATAACGTGTTACTCAACGAAGATAAAGGACAAATATCCGGATACCCAGGGTCACACCCTACGAGTGGGGACTTAATAGCACCCACCCAATCTTGCAGCTCGGATAAGCGCTAGGGGACTATAATACCCACTCCAGAGTTTACCACGGTTAGCGGAAATCGGAGGAGCTCAACAAAACAAAACCGGACCTAAAATATTAGGTTCCGATGTAAGGACCAAACGATCAGAGTGAATCGTGTCCACGCAATATAATTGCTATGGCGAAACCAAGAACCGGACCTTCTGCATTAGGTTCCGATGTAAGGACCAAACGATCAGAATAAATCGTGTCCATTTAGTATTTGCTACGGCAAAGGCAGGAGGAAAAAGTTCATTCTCATGTATATAAATACTTGCAATGCAAAAATTATCGAAAGTTTGGATAACGATATCTCGGATGTCTTCCTGGTAAAGCACTTTACCCCGATGATTACTGCCGTATTTCGGCACTACTCCATTTATATACCCGATACCGGGCACTACGATCGAAATTCGACAAAGGCAGCAAGGTCATAGTGATCCGAGCCAAAATCATTAATCCCACAAACGGGGACTTTTACATCAAAATTTAGCTAAGTCTGAGATTCAGGTAGCCGAAAAATACCGGCCCCAAAAATGCCCGTCGTGATTAAGAGACGATCGAATTCACAAAGCATAAGATAAGTCCCACGGGCAAAAACTCCATAAAATTCCTGGACAAAATGTACCGGACGAAGGGAAAAGCCGACATTCAGGCACAGTCAGAAATAATTACCCCTTAAAAAGGACCAGCAATCCGGGCGGAAGTCATAACAAACATTGAAGCAAAGTAAAAGAATCAAGGAAAATACATGTTCTATTTATACGAAGGATTTTACATCGGAGACTCCTACAAAGGCAAAAAAATAAAAAGGCTAAGTACAGGCCCTAATCTATTCGGCATGGCTGGATCCGGAGGGTTCGGACACTGTCCGCTCAGAGTCGTCGGAGTCAGACCCGAGGGCACTCTTAGCCTCTTCCTCGACTCTTTTAGCCTCGAGAATCAGGGCCGAAAGATCCGTAAAGTCGCGCCCGGCTTGCTCGAGGGTGATCCTCCGAGACTTCCATTTCTCATATTCAGCAGCAATAGTAGCATGAGCCTCGGCAGCCTCCACGCTCTTCAGAGCCTCTTCGAAATCGGCCTTGGCCTGGGATAACTTTTCCGCCAGAGCATCCCGATCCTCTCCGAGGACATTTTGCATTTGGATGGCCGACTTGAGCTCGGCCTTGAGAGTGTCATTAGCATCAGCTGTCTCTTCGAGCTCGGCTCTTAGATCAGCAAATATCTGGGCCCTCTTCTCCGCCTTCTCCTCGAGAACCCTCATGCGCTCTTTGTACTAGACATTCTCGGATTCGAGCTGCCGAAGCCTCTCGGCCATGCTCGTAGCATCAGACTTGACAGATTCCAGCTCCTCCCGGAGTTGAGCGACGGTGGTTTCAAACTCACCAAGCCTTGAGGATAAATGAGTGTTGTCTCGGCTAAGGCTGATCTTGTCAGCTTCGAGACTCCGGTTATATTCGGCCATTGCGGCCATCTCACCCTTTAACTGACGATTTTTGGCCTTTGTTGCATCGAGCTCGGGTCGGAGGTTGGAAAGAGTATCTGCTTGATTCAACTCATCCTCCTTCACCCGCAGAAGGTGCAAAAATTTCTCTGTCTCACGGCTTTGAGCATCCAGCTGTCCCTTGAGATCGTCCACCTCTTGCTGGGCACGGAAGAAAGCCTCGTTGACGAGCACCACACTCTGCAAATGAAGCAAGTTAAAAACTTGAACAAACGAGATTAAAATTCTCAGTGGGATTATGCAAGGATGGCTGATAAACTTACTCGGTTGCCCGCGTGCATACCCTCGTTAATGAGGCACTGCCAAGGGACCCCGTTCATCTTTCGCTTGTCCGATTCCGAGATAAGAGGCCTCAGATAGGTTGCCACGCCCACCGGGCGAGAAAGAAAGCTGCAATCCTCGGGAACGGTGATCGTAGCCGATCTTGTCCTCCTCAGCTCCACACTTGGGGCCGGAAAGATGCGCACCAAGCTGTCCCTGGCACCAGATTCGGTGGTCCGACTAGCCGCCCTCGTGGCCCGAGGGATCGGGAGATGTCCGAATCCAACAGCTTTGCCATTGGCGGGACGAGTGCCCGAGAACATGTCCTCAAACTCATCCGACCTTGAAGCCGGAATTGGAGAACTTGGAACGGCCTCAGCAGCTTCAACAAACGCAGGGGTCTCCGTAGGCGCAACAGTCTCATAGTCGAGCAGCGGACCCACATCTGTGGGGACTTCGGTCTCCGGGACCGACTCAGTTCTTTGACTCGCTTCGGCAGCAGCTGGCCCCCCGGATCTTCTTGTCCTTTGCAAGGGGGTTTCCTCGGAAGAAGCTTCACCTGAAATATCAACGAATTCAATCGACCTTAGAGGAGTCGGGTAAAGAATTTCTTCCGCACCTGTGGGTAATGCCGGAACCGAAGGTCTTTCCCCGGTTGAAGGGAGGGGTGAAGCGGTGATACCCTCCTCCGGAATGGCAGCCACGGAAGGGGCCGCGCTAATACTTCGAACGAGCAGCTCGGGCTCTGTCTCATCCCTCAGAGTCCTAACGACGCTCCTCGCCCGTTTCTTTGGTTTCTGCCCTTTGTCCGAGGGCCTTTTTCTCTTGGCGGCGGCAGCAAGGATACGAGAGGCACCCGCCGAATCAAACTCGGGTGCCGACGTTGCTGGTTCTACTGCTGACTCCGGCCTTGGATCCACCGAGCCCTTAGGTAAACTTGAAAATCGAAGATGTTACAGAAGGATAGAAGATGCAATGAATACGGATATAAACCGGGTATTACCATGGTTCTGGGCGACCCATCGGCCACGTGATAGGTGACCCCACGTCCGATTATCGTGGGCATGTTGGCTGAGGAGAGCAGCAACCCATTCGTTGAGATCCTGGACGACCGGAGGAATCCAACCCACGGCTAACATAGATAAGAAGAGTAGTGAGAAGGTGGATAAGCTGAAGATCAAACAAAACACAAGCAATTATTAAAATAATTCAGACTTACGATTATTATTCCACCTTTCCGGAAAAGGCATGTAGTTGTCCGGGATAATGTCCGAGGTCCGCACCCGGGCATATCGCTCCAACCAGCCCCTGTCTCTATCTTCGTCCATTTTTGAGAAAAATGGATTCCGGCTACGCTTTGTGAGTTTTACTACGCCACCCCGGAACAACCTCGGGGAATATAAGCGAATCAAGTGGGCCAGCGTGAGCTCCTTCCCGGTATTATTGGCCAACAGCCGGAGGCAGGCCACGTCCCTCCAAACAATCGGACCAATCTGTGCGAAGGTTAAGTTATAGGTCCGGCGCATGTCTAAGATGACCGGATCAACCGAGGGGTTGAGCTAGAGAGTGAAAGGGTAAGCATAAACGTATAAAAACCCTTCTCGATGGTCAGTGACTGATTCACTTGGCCCGGGGGAAAAAACTTGAACTGAACGGGTGTTCCACCCACAATCAGCCCGGACTAGGTCAAGTTTATCCTTGGTAATGGATGAGGGATACCGTCTCACATCATACCCTCTGTCGGACACCGGGGAAGGTTTTTCAACCTCGAAATCTTTGTTGAAATTTGGTTTGGCTGGTATAATGTCCGAGGTAGTGGGAGCGAAGGTGCTTTTTGCCTTAGGTGGAGAAGTTGGGTCGGTTCCTTGAGACGAAACCGAGGGAATATCGTGGGAAGCGGTTTCAGTGTTAGCAGACATTTGGAGATCACGAAGAAAGATTACGCAAAATTCGAAAGAGAAGTTAAAAGGGGGAGTAAGAGAATAGACAGAAAATTCAAAAATGGCAGAAAACAAGAGGAAGAGAAAGCAGCCAACTCAACAAAAATGGTTAAGGTGGAGAAGTTGGCAGAATCGTTCCCTTTTTTACGCACTATGAGCAGCGAATCAACAAGAAATGAGAACTAAATGTGAATTGAAAGATAACAAGTGAAGAACTGAAAGCAGAGAAGATGTAAATTGGAAGAGGTGAAAGTGTTCAAATGAGGAAGTAAGAGATGTTTTATAGGCATGAAAACGGGGCGGTTACAAATCCCAGCAAACCGGGGGATGCTACGTGTCCCACAATTAATGAGAAACGACTTGAAGCGACGTGCGTTACGACGGTTGTCAGAGCTGACTATCCGGGATGAGACACGTGGCCGATGACAGAGGGACGTGACACAACTGTTCCCGCCAAAACGGAAAGATAACTACGGATAAATTGAGACGCCGGTTTCTTGATTCATCCACTTCCCGTTACTCCGATAAAACTACGGTCCGGAAAGTGTGGGGACTATCTGTATACGGTAAAAACCGGATGCGTGTTAAACCGGTAAGACCAGAGACCAAAGGAAGAGAGGGAAGGACATTATTTGGTCGGGGATTTCCCATAGCCGAGTTGATCATGGCCGTTCCTCCGTTTGATCAAGGTCGTTCCTCTGTTTGATTGTGGCCGTTAGTCCGTTTGATCGTGGCCGTTGGTCCGGGAGATCCGTTGCGCGACTGCCACGCGTCGATAACGTCCTGCCATGTTCAACTGCCAATCGTACGGGTGTCAGACCGTACGGCCAACCTAACCCAACCTAATCCATTTCAGAGTTTTTCTTTATTTTTTAGTTTCTCATATTGTATGAAGCCCATGAAGCAACACTATAAATAAGGGTCATTGCCCACTTTTGAGGGGTTGGCTTCCATATATCAAGAACTCTTGTAATAGCAAAAAATATATAAACTCTCTATCTCTCAAATATCTGATTTCGGTCTGAATTTGTTGTGTTCACCTTCGGATCTAGTGCAACCAAGCAATATTAAACATATTAGCATATACGTTTGGCGCATACCATCAGTTGTTATTTAGTTTATTTATAGTTGAATCTATTCCATTCTCTCTCAATCAAAGAATAGATCAAAGCTTATCACATATCCTATACCTCACTCATAAATTTAATTGATTATCCAAATCCGGAGTAACAAATGTTCACGCTATTTCACTACATTGGGTTTTTCCTTTGCTTCTGTCGGATTTTTAGGCAACATTCGTTTTATATCATACTTAAAAATTTAATGGATGGAAGCAGCCAAAATTCCATAACTATAACTATAAGCAAATGAAAGCGCCAGCCCAGGAAACAGGGTGAAAATTTTGCCCTCTTGGTGGCCTACTCACATGCTCAGTTGGTTGCTTTAGTGCTCCCTATTCAAGACTCAAGAGGTTTGGGGATTGTGGAACTTAATTGAACAATTATTTAAGCAATTTTGATTAAAGGATCCATCATAGACAAAGATCACAACTCTTATTGACATACATATTGATTATGTTAATATTTCAGCTTCCATGCTTCAGATCTGATCAAGATATCATAATTCATAACTAATGGATGCTCAGTTATAGTTGTTATCTTCTTTTTCCTCCAATTGAGTAACAAATTAGCTAGGAAATGAGTCTTTGACTGTCAAATGCTAAATATTGGCGAACCTCCCCTCGCAAAGTCCATACAAAGCTTCTTCTTCTTTTTCTTCTTTTTTTTTTTTTTTTTGGTGGAATGACTCTTCTACATGTGACTAATATGATAGAAATGATGGGAAATTAATTAACGTACATCGAAAGCATTTCAAGATCAAATTTGCATGAAAAAATAGATAATTAACGGCCAATTTTAATTTAACAAATATTTGAGACATATCTCTTGAAGCATGAAGCACGGTCGCGAGCTCGAGATCTTCTTCCGCGATTTTCTATTGTGTGATCCAAGAAATTCGGGATTTTGATGGTAGTAATTTTTAGGAGAAATCATTGTCTTTTGCTTAGAGAAAAACATAGGAGAGTCTTTCTCTCCTTTAAAATCACACCCCTTTTCCATAGGAATTAACTTCCTTTTATAGCCCACGTTTTCTTTGGTAAGACTTTTACCAAAACGTGTAGGGATTTCTTTTTCAGCAAGAAAAGATTTTTCAAAATCCTAATTTGGTTCAGGCATAACAAGAAGGGATTGGATACCCTCCCGTACTTATGCCTCCAGTTATGTTCAATGGCTTTCTTGATTAAAGCCACGTATGAGCTCAAAATTTAGTGGCTTTGATTTCATTTTCGACAACCCAAGACCACGACAGAAAAGAAAACTGCTGATTAACACAAATACGTGAGGAAATTGAAGACAATGTCTTTCATTTGGGTTCAGGAAAGACGATTTGTAGCGACTAATCTTTCGTTCCTGGAAATAATAATCAAGACAAGAAAAATAGCGACAAAGAATAGTATTTGATTTCAAGAATTTGTGCGGGGGTTCCAATCTTTATGAAATCTTAAACAATAAGATGTAATCCTCTGATTCTTCTCCTCACGATACGATCGTCAATCAAGGGCTTTGCTTGTTCTTGAATGGACAAATCGCTTGTTGTTGATATTTCACTACGAATGCGGAGCGAGCTTTAATCACAAACGTAGAAGTATGGAAACTTGCGGCTCACCA
The DNA here is from genome assembly GCF_019175385.1 of Lycium barbarum. Lineage (NCBI taxonomy): Eukaryota > Viridiplantae > Streptophyta > Magnoliopsida > Solanales > Solanaceae > Lycium > Lycium barbarum. The sequence continues at coordinate 37,266,275 of NC_083344.1, forward strand.
CTTGGAGCGAAGACTTCTTAGTATGCGGAAGACTTGCGGCTGGGAGCTTCTCTATGTATTTTTTTTCCTCCCCTTTTTGGCTTTGTGAAGACCCCTATTTATAGTTGCAGGGGAGAGCTAGGGTTTGTATATGATTGGTTGAACCATGTCATTTGAACACTTGGCGACATTTGATTGGTTCTTCTATTGACTTGACATGCTGCGTCACTTATGCACGTGGCATGATTTTATTGGTCCTTGACTTGACTTGGCCCGCCACGTCATTTGACACGTGGCATGGACCTTGGGCTAATAGAGTGCGCTCATCATGTGAAGTCCGACAAGATAGACTAGCTAGCCCAATTGAATTGGTCTTTCAATTAAATCCATACCAATTGGACTTAAGCAATTAATCCAATTATATTAGCCCATAATATTTGTTCGGACGAATATATCTTGGATTTAAAATAATTCGAATTTCTTGTGAATTTACTTTTAATAAAATTTCGTCATCTACAAATGCCCCCTGCTTCAAGGCTTGTCGGAGTGTCCAAACTTTTGTAAACTAGGCTTGAAGTATTAACTTGATGCTCTAAATGCAATGTTATGCCACACCAAGTAAAAATATGATGGACTTTGAATTAAATGTTCACTTGATGTCTCTTGTGAAAATTTTAGTCCATGCTATATTAAATCATACTTTTCAAATGGGGTTTGACTTTTCCTTGTATGCCAATGTGCTAACATCCCTTCTTGGTAATAATTTCCCCGAATTGTACAGGTAGCCTACCCAATTTGTATGCGATAAGGAGGATGTCATTACCTGCTACGTTCCTCTTCTCCTAAAGAAATTAGGAAACCCAATTGGTTTCGGACAATAATAATACCGTCCAATAGCCGGCTTCGGGGCATTAGATATGCTTCTTTTCAATTGGCGTCATCGATCAATAAGACACTTTGTCCGAGCAAATCATATTACCACCATGTATAACTCTCCTATACTTTCCATATTTGCATGGTATTTCTTTGTGATTTATTAGGAGAAAATATGAACTTTTCATAAGTTTAAACTTTCCATGTATAAACTTAAACTTTCCATAATTTGGTTCCAAGTAGAACAAGGATTTCTTTTCGTTTGACATCTATAAATATCCTGCCTTCTCATGGTGGCTGGGCATCAATTTACAACATTGTCGAGTTGGTTCGAACCCCTTGCTCTATTAGGTAATTTTTTTTTCAATACGAATTTTCGTCACTTTCTTTACAGCCCTACATGTCTGTGGTAGAAAATTCATATCTCGATGTAGGAACGTAGAAATCATGATCCGCTTGATTTTTCGGAAACTAGACTCGCAGAGCTACATCGTACGCGAAAACCGCAACCAAATCATTTCTATATTTTCTCAGATATTGATCGAGAATCAGACCTTGAATTCTGATTCGCTGGTTTATTAGTCTTGTGCGTCCTGACGAAAAATCTTATATCTTGACTTAGGAACATCGCAATCACGAACGGTTTGCGGCGTCGGAAAGAAGACTCATAGAGCTACGTCATATAAGAAAACCACAATCAAATTACTTCTATATTGGCTCAGGTATATTTATTTTAATCAGCCACAGAATCTGATTTTGCTTTCTTGGCTTTGGACATGTTCTACGAAACTTACCTGTCCCTTTTTTTTTTTAATTTCTTTTGCAGGTCTTTGGGCACATCTGTACGGCTTTAAATTTAAACAAAGATGATGCACTTTCGTGATCGCGATACGCCACGTCCTCATCTAGAGATAGTGAGCGACAAACGAAATTCGAACGCCAAAGTCCTTGCCTTGGAGGTTCAACCTCCAGTGATTGGTGCCTTGTCACTTGACGGAGAGCTTTCTACGCTTCGTCTTGCTGGATGGTCTAAAAAGGAGACCAAAGACATCATGAGCAACTTCTCAGGCAAGGCCACTGTTATGGATGTCCCTCTGTTGAAGTCCGCAATTCATCGAGAAGTCGCGCCCACCGAATCTTCTCATCCCAATGGGTGTTTCAACAACTGGAGTGTCCCGCATTCTGGTTTCGGCAAAGTTTGCTACACACCCGGCTACTGGGAGTGGGTGGAAGATGTGCTTCCTTGCTATAAGGAAGTCTTGGAGCGTGTCAAAGTTTACGATTCCATCTACGCTTCTTTGTTTACATATGATTACGATGACAACGTACTGCATGCTTTTTGTGAGCTTTGGCGTCCGTCTACCAATACGCTTTTCACTTTCGTCAGGGAGATGTCTATCTCGCTTTGGGACTTACGAACAATTGCAGGACTTCCCATTCACGGATCTTTTTATGATGAAGTTGTTCCTTCGGTGAAAGAATTGACGCTAATGGACGATCAGGGGAAACCATGGCTCCCCAAGAGCTGTCTATACTTGTTTTCAGCCTTTTACAAACTTGCCGAAGGTGGCCGTCATGAGGTGTCCATCCATGATTGGGTGAAATTTTGGTTTAGAGGACCAAGCAGGTACGCGGAGCCTCCGCAAAAGGAGTCAAAGGGTCGTGCAACGAAGTCAAGATTGAATCACAATCCTTCTGGGCATATTGACATGAATTACTTACCACGAACCGATGAGGAGCATGCCCCCTTCGTCGAGCTAGGAGTGGAAGATTCACTTAGAGATGAGACAAATTTGTCGGCTTTCCTAACATGTTGGCTGCAAGTTTGTTCTCCCCCATAAGAAAATTGACTATGTGCGTGCTAGCGTTCTTAAAGTGGCGAGCTTGATGGCTCATGTAGAGAAATTCTCTTTGGCAGTCCCAGTCCTTGCGAGCATATATCGTGGCTAGAGAGATCTCTACTTCTCCAGACTTGAAGTAGGGGAATATAATTTTCCCCATACACTATGTATATGGTTGGCTAGGAGAATATTTTAAGACCCATCATCGTGCCAATTACTCACATCGGAGTATACCTTTATGCGAGATTTCTGGCGAGAAGATGGCCAAATACTTCAATTTTTCTGACGCCCGAAAGTTATTTCAACAAGATGATGCCCGCCACCTCCATCATTTGGCGTTTATACAAGGTAGGGAATTATACTTCACCGATACTGGCGATCTCTCAGATTCATGGAACGATACTATCATAAGCCTTCGTTCGACTTTTCAGCTTCGTGCTTCGGTGGGAGAAAATTCATAACTCGGAGTACGAGCGTTGGAATCACAAGATTCCAATTTATATGGAAAGAGAACTCATTGATCTACAATATATATAAAAATCAAGGCCAAATTCCTTCGATATTTGTACAGATAATTCTCCAAAGTTAGCTTAGATTCTGCCTTGTTCGACTTTTCAGTTTCGCGCTTCGGTGGGAGAAAATTCATAACTCGGAGTACGAGCGTTGGAATCACAAGATTACAATTTATGTGGAAAGAGGACTCATTGATATACAATATATATAAAAATCACGGCCAAATTCCGTTTAGATTTGTACAGATAATTCTCCAAATTTAGCTTAGATTCTGCCTTGTTCGACTTTTCAGCTTCGCGCTTCGGTGGGAGAAAATTCATAACGCGGAGTACGAGCGCTGGAATCACAAGATTCCAATTTCTATGGAAAGAGGACTCATTGATCTACAATATATATAAAAATCACGTCCAAATTCCTTTTATATTTGTACAGATAATTCTCCAAGTTCAGCTTAGAATCTATCTTGTTCGACTCTTCAGCTTTGCGCATTTGTGGTGATTGAATCTCAACTCGTCATAGGAGCGACATTCTAGCTTTGGTGAGCGACTACTTGAAGCATCCATCAGATATTTTAGTGGCATCATTATTTGAAGAAGTAATGCCGACTTGATAGAAGCGTTTAAAACAAACTGCAATCATCTTCGGCTTCAATTGCTGTGAATTGTCTTCTTCTTTCCAGTCATGTTTGTCTCCTCACTGAAAGAGGTCAAGCGTCGATCCCATATCTCCGTGCTATATATGTGTATATGTGTGTTTTTTTAAATTTTTTTTTTACTCATGTGACTGAACTTAGAATATCGTAGTTCAGAAAAGAAAAAAAGATTTTTTTTATGCGACTGAACTTAGAATGAAACTTAAGCGCCTACGTACCTCGGTGAAGAGGATCAAGTCATTTCGTAGTTCCGAACAAGAAAGAAGGATTTTTTTTATGCGACTGAACTTAGAATGAAACTCTAAGCGCCTACGTACCTCGGTGAAGAGGATCAAGTCATTTTGTAGTTCCGAAAAAAAAAAAGTTTTTTTTTTGTCCCAACTTTTGCCTAGGCCGCCCCTTTCGAGGTTTTCAACCTAGCGGACATTTTTTGTTTGTCCTAAATTTTGCCTAGGCCGCCTCTTTCGAGGTTTTCAACCTAGCAGACTTTTTTTTTTGGGCCGTACACAGTTTAAAATCATGCGGGCCAGGAGTATCATCTTGCTTCAAGGATAGTACATCTTCAAGAATTTTCCGTTGATGGGACCGATCCGCAAGCCATCTGCATCTATAAGCTTGTAAGCACCACTTGTATAGGCTTCTTGGACAACATATGGCCCATCCCAGTTTGAAGTGAACTTGCTTCCAAATTTATGAGATATGATAATAGGTCTTCTTACCGCTAGGACTTGATCACCAACTTGGAAGGACCTCAGGCGAACCTTTTTATTGAAAGCACGGGAAAGACGAGCTTGATAACATTAAAGGCTTTGCTGAGCTTCCAACCTTTTCTCATCAAGGGCCTCTAACTCTTTAAGGCGTAGACGAGCATTTTCTTCTTCAGTGAGCCCTTCTTGGATAGCGAGCCGCAATGAAGGTATTTGGCGTTCAAGTGGAAGGACCGCTTCAGGTCCGTAAACAAGAGAATAAGCAGTTGCTTGAGTCGGTGTGCGATGAGTCGTTCGGTATGCCCAAAGAGCTTCTTCCATTCTATCATGCCAATCTCTTTTAGAATTGGAGACGATCTTCTTTAACAAGGTGCACAAGGTCTTGTTAAATGCTTCAGCTAGTCCATTTGCAGCAGCATAATACATAAATGAGTTTCGTTGCTTGAAGCCAAAAAGCTCGCAAATCTTAGTCACCAATTTGTTGGAGAACGGCTTGCCATTATCTGTTATGATAAAACTAGGAATGCCAAAACGATAGATGATGTTTACTCGAATGAAGTTTGCCACATTCTCCTTTTTTACTTCTTTGAGGGCGACAGCCTCAGCCCATTTTGAGAAGTAATCCATTGCAGCTAAGATGTACAAGTGGCCACCAGAAGATTTCGGTAGCGGTCCAACCACGTCTAGCCCCCAAGCGTCAAATGGCCAAGATGCAACAGTTGGATGTAACACCTCAGGAGGTTGGTGTATAAAATTTGCATGAAATTGGCATGCTTTGCAACTTGAAGATTTGGCTCGTATTTGAAGATGCTCGTAACTTGAAGACTCAACTCGTATTTGAAGAGCTCCACAACTTGAAGATTTAGCTCATAGTTGAACAACCCAGTGACTTGAACATTTAGCTAGAATTTGAGAAGCTTTGAAACTTGAAGACTTTGCTCGAATTTGAGGAGCGACACAACTTGTAGATTTAGCTCGAATTTGAGGAGCTTGTTGATATGAAGGTTTAGCTTGAATTTAAATAGCTTCATGACTATCGATTTAGCTCGAATTTAAGGAATTTCTTGACATGAAGATTTAGCTCGAATTTGATGAGCTTTACGACTTGAGGATTTAGCCTGAATTTGAAGGCTTGTGACGTACAGTTTAGACTCTTATGTCAAGGAGCATTTCAACTTGCAGTTTATGCTCATGCGTCAAGGAGCGTTTCAACTTGCAGTTTAGGCTCTTGCGTCGAGGAGCATTTCAACTTGTAGTTTATGCTCATGCGTCAAGGAGCGTTTCAACTTGCAGTTTAGGCTCTTGCGTCGAGGAGCGTTTCAACTTGCAGTTTAGGCTCTTGCGTCGAGGAGCGTTGTAACATACATGGACTCTTCTATTTCATATTCGGATTCAAACTTGCCCCCACTATGTAAGTCTTTTATATCTTCATCTTCGCGAGGCTCACAGACAGAAAACCATTGATCCCCATTTGTATCAATGCTTAATTCCATATCATGTGCACGGGTGGCCAATTCTTCAAAAGACTTAGGCTTTATGCCTTGCAAGATATAGGTGAGACCCCAGTGCATACCTTGAATGCACATCTCTATTCCCGAAGCTTCGCTAAGTCTATCTTTGCAGTTTAAACTTGCATGTCGCCATCGGTTGATGAAGTCAATAACTGGTTCTTCCTTTCGCTGGCGAGTCTTTGTAAGTTCCACCGTGCTTATGGTGCGTCTCGTGCTATAGAAGCGGTTGAGAAACTCCTGCTCCATTTGCTCCCAACTATCAATAGAACCGGACTCAAGGTTTGTGTACCAACCAAAAGCATAACCTTTAAGGGAACGAACAAATTGTTTGGCAAGGTAATCACCATATGTTCCAGCGTTGTTGCATATTTCAATGAAGTGTGGCACATGTTGCTTCGGATTTCCCTTGCCATCAAACTGCTGAAATTTTAGGGGTTGATAACCGGTAGGCATCTTCAAGCTATCAATCCTTGCAGTGTATGGCTTCGCATATGTAAGGGATGATTTTTCGGAAACATCATATTTATCCTTGATGGTCCCCAGGATGACTCTTTTATTTTATTGATTGGAATCATCCCTTCAGAGGAAACTTGGATTTCTGAAGCATGTTTCACTTGTTTTGCCGGAGATTCAATCATTTCTTGTGCTTGCGGACGTTTTCCAGGGGCATGACTCGAATCCCCCTCTATCACACTATCAAACCTGTCTGTTAACTTGACAATTCGATTATCTTGATCTTGCAGATATTTGGTCAAGTCTCCAATTGCCTTTGTTAAGCTCGCGAGTTGTTCTTCAACAGTTGAAGCATTGGTCATCATCGCATGCATCACCATCAAAGATGAAGAAGAATAACACAGATTTTCGCGAACATAGGATGCGGACATGTTATGCGGAGTAGATCAAGTGCTCAGGACATCATCGTCAGCTTTCCTGAAGGATTTCTTGGGCTTCGATAAACTAAGTTGGGCAAGAACGCTCTCCACCATTTTGGCGACATTCTCCCCTTCTTCTGTGGTGTTTGCGGAAGACGAACCAAAGACGACAGCAGATTCAAGTTGTGCTTCCGAAACTCGTTGCCCTAGCAATTTGGCTTGGTTCCTTGTGACAGGTCCGATGCTCCCCTCAGTAACATCTAGGATGTTTTCAACAACAACGGAGAATTTGGATCTGGTAGTTATTACGGATGCGGATTTCGAGTTAACCTTCTTGGAAGCCATCTTAGTGTTTTTGAAGTTCGACTATTGGAGAGAAGAGATGAGAGGTAAAGATTGTCCCACTGGGCGTGCCAAATTTGTAGCGACTAATCTTTCGTTCCTGGAAATAATAATCAAGACAAGAAAAATAGCGACAAAGAATAGTATTTGATTTCAAGAATTTGTGCGGGGGTTACAATCTTTATGAAATCTTAAACAATAAGATGTAATCCTCTGATTCTTCTCCTCACGATACGACCGTCAATCAAGGGCTTTTCTTGTTCTTGAATGGACAGATCGCTTGTTGTTGATATTTCACTACGAATGCGGAGCGAGCTTTAATCACAAACGTAGAAGTATGGAAACTTGCGGCTCACCACTTGGGGCGAAGACTTCTTAGTATGCGGAAGACTTGCGGCTGGGAGCTTCTCTATGTATTTTTTTTCCTCCCCTTTTTGGCTTTGTGAAGACCCCTATTTATAGTTGCAGGGGAGAGCTAGGGTTTGTATATGATTGGTTGAACCATGTCATTTGAACACTTGGCGACATTTGATTGGTTCTTCTATTGACTTGACATGTTGCGCCACTTATGCACGTGGCATGATTTTATTGGTCTTTGACTTGACTTGGCGCGCCACGTCATTTGACACGTGGCATGGACCTTGGGCTAATAGAGTGGGCTCATCATGTGAAGTCCGACAAGATAGACTAGCTAGCCCAATTGAATTGGTCTTTCAATTAAATCCATACCAATTGGACTTAAACAATTAATCCAATTATATTAGCCCATAATATTTGTTCGGACGAATATATCTTGGATTTAAAATAATTCGAATTTCTTGTGAATTTACTTTTAATAAAATTTCGTCATCTACACGATTCTTTTTCATTTGGGTTCTTTTTTATTTTTATTTTTGCTTTTGGTTTTATACATCGCTAGCCCTTAAACTTGTCGATTTTTTTATTTTGACACTCGAATTTCAACTTATTCATACCGATTATCTGAAGATATGATAAAGTGTTTGTATTAGACACTTTATGTTCAAATTTAAAAAAAAAAAAAACTATTGCGTGTGTACTCAAGTGCCCATTACGTTGATAGGTTAAAAACTTAAAATATGTCACCTCCTTTCATTATGCACATTAGCCTGAATTAATAACTGCAAAACCTCATGTCTGCTCCAATTGAGGTTGATGTGTATAATTAAATGAGGTGATTTATTTTATGTGGTTAAGTTAACTACCTAATAGACGCTTAAGAACACGACAAAGGATTTTTCAAAATTTGAGCAAAAAGAGTTGAATAGAAACACTTTATAATGTGTTCATGTGTTCAATCGAAACAAATCGTAGTTTGAATATCTAAATTAAATTTACTCACAACTTTAAGGGGCCACCTATATATTAGCCTTTTTTTTTTTGACATATGAAAATACATATCTCTACTTTCAACATCGTCAATTTTTTGACAAGGTCGTTGAGAGGGGTGAGGTCCATAAAGAATGTGTTGGAAAATATTATCTGAGAACACAAAAAATAGATGAAGAAGAATACAAAGATGAAGGTTTCACAATAGGCAATAAACACAGGATTGAAGCTTGAAACACGTGCGAAACGCTTTCCTAAAAACGATATTTGCACCCTCTCCTCTATGAGATTGCTTTGGGATTGTGCGCAAATAGTTTTAGTGGATATGACAAGCCTATGAATTACTGCACTAAGCAAATAGTGAAGAAATTCTATTGAAAAGCAAGAACTTAGAACTTGATCTTTTTGGAATTAGAGAAGAAAGAATATTTTGTAGACAAGAAAAATTCTGCACCATTAAAAAAATTACATTAGAATGTTAAGAAGTTGGCTTTAAATAGAAATAGTGGTAACCAAAGATTGAAAGGACACAACCTTTCATTTAAAATATTTAATTTTATTTAAACAAAATTCCAACAATCCCCCACTTGTTTAAATATAAATTAGGAGTCAAAGATCAAGTTATGTTCACGCATAGAGTAATGTATCTTTCGATTTGAACATTACCTTAGTACAATGTCACAAGACGAAATCGAAATCCCATGTAGCATAATAGCTTTGAACATGTTATTCCTTGTGATGACATCGGTGACGTTAGACATTTAAACATTTCATTCTTGCTTTCCACTCAACATGCTTAGGACTTTTATGGCCATGTGCTGTCCAAAATTCATGAACATTTATGAGAGTAACTCCATGTCTCAATCAAAGCGGCACCACTTCTATGTTCATATAGATGAAGTTCTTTGAGTGTCTTTGTCACATTTGAGACACTTGTTCCATGAACTGAACTTCATTAAGAGTATAAGAACTCAACCCTCAAATCTGTGACAACTAGTATTAGTATATCTCTTACTTAAGTACTGAAATATCCACGTATCAATAACTTGTTACCCTTTGAACCCATAACTATTCATTTCATAGTGCTGGGTAGGGTTGCCATTATCGGTGGACCTAATTAAGGAGTTTTAATTTATAAATTAACTCGAGGTTGGCTTTCACCAACTTCTTTATAAGAGTTTTAGTGATTGAATCACTAAAATTACTTTTTGACTCCACATATATCAGAGAGATGATTCCTTCTAGAATTAAATTTCTCACATAATCATGTTGTAGACTTATACATTTAACTTCACATAACATATTTATATGCTCGAGTTAGAGTGGCTTGACTATCACAAAGTTGAGCTCACACTTTGCGAAAATCATTGAATTATTTTAAAATTCCCTCAACCATTTAACTCCTTTGCTTGCTTCTACTAATACGAGTTTGTTTCTTAGATTTTCAAGCAATTGCACCTCCTCATGAGGTAAACATTCAACCTTTTGTAAATTTGTTTCTCACAAACTCGATAACCAACTTGTGTTGGTATATCCTTATAAAATAGCATGAAATTTAGAATTTCTCAAATCTTTAATTTTCTAAAGAAAACCAAGAACTTGGCTACTGGCCCTTCCAATAGCGCTTGCTTACACAAGTTAAGCTATAATTCTTCCATCATTATTAGGTAATGCAATCTAGGATCAAATAGGGTATCGACCTCTTTTATGTTTAAGTGACTAAATTTATTTAGCACTTTCTCAATGTAATGAGATTAACTCAATACTTTACCCCCACTATTTTGTTTAATCTTGATACCCAATATAGTATCAATTTGTCCAAGATCCTTTATTTCGAATGTGAAAAATAGGAAACCTCATCGTTTCTATTCTTCCATATAAATCTCCTTGTTTCTACTATGTCGTAGAAATCTCTTTATTTCTAGAAGTTCTTCATATCATTGTTTACAATAACATATGAACGATTTAACTAGCACAAATAATTACCACATACTTTAGTGTATAACAACTTTTCAATTATTCATGAAACGACACACCTTTAAATGACACCCCTTCATGAAAGAACACACCTTCTCCACTTTGAAGGCATAAAAATAATTGTCTAATGTTGATTTCTAATCATAAGTCAAATACCCCACGTTTTGACTATTTCGTGAACATATAAAACTTAATTAAAGTTGTCAAGAGACATTAAATTGATGAAAAGTCACAACTTTCCAATATTAATACAAATACAATCACTCTTATATATGTTAATATCTACAAGTTATATCTCAAGTTGTTCAAATAAAATATTGAGACTAATGTCGGTTACTAAACACAAGTCAATCACCCACATTTCAAAATAATTCAAAAACCTTTTCATCATACGTTTTCTAACTCATACTCAACCCAATCATTTCATTTGCCAAGTTCTAGCACTAAAATGCTATCACACAAAAAGACATTAGTCTGATAAGATAGCTTCTGATTTTCACGAATAAAATGATACCACAAGAAATATTATTTTATTTTCATGATCTCAAAATAGTATACTCCAACTTTCAGATATAGTATGGTCTTCCAAATATACTATTATACTAACTTGAAAGTAAATTTTCACATAATCTTATGCATGTAACGACATTATATATCAAATCTAAACACAACAATCATGCATTTCAAGATTATCACAAATTAATCATCTACCCTAATATTTATGAAAATTGATCTCACAAAATCACAAAGAACAAAAATTCATAAATAAATAAGGTTAAGAAAGTAGAACCCGATTTTTTTTTTTTTTTAACTTTCTTCGTCTCTGACTGAATAGAAAACGAGCGGTTAGAAAATCACAACATCAAGACTGCTTGATTTATTGGAGTGATTTTTTCTGTACTTGTTGCCAGAAATTATTCTTCTAATTTAGATAGATGTTACAAAATGCCACCAAATCTCTTTCAACTAAAATTGTCAAATACTCCAAGCAAAACCAAAACCACCGTAACTTTGTAACCACTAATCCTTCTGGTTGGTTATGTTTCAGAAGGAACAACTTCATTCTTATAAAAGAAATATGTTTCAAGTCAAAATTAAGATAACGATCACAAGTATCAACTCTCAAATTCTTTTCCTTTTTAACGTAGTCCTTTGAGGAAAAACATAACGCCACCATCCTGACCAACTTCATCAGAAAACCACCGCATCCATAATATGTCTTTCCTTTTCCAACCAGGAAGCTATTTCTTCTTCGTAACAGAATATCATTTTTAGATTGTTGGAAAATATTATCCGAGAACACAAAAAATACATGAACTAGAATACAAAGATGAAGGTTTCACAATAGGAACAACAAACACAGGATTGAGGCTTGAAACACGTGCGAAACACTTTCCTAAAAACGATATTTGCTCCCTCTCCTCTACGAGATTGCTTTGGGATTGTGCGCAAATAATTTTAGTGGATATGACAAGCCTATGAATTACTGCAGTAAGCAAATAGTGAAGAAATTCTATTGGAAAGCAAGAACTTAGAACTTGATCTTTTTGGAATTGGAGAAGAATATTTTGCAGACAAGAAAAATTTTGCATCATTAAAAAAATTACGTTGGAATGTTAAGAAGTTGGCTTTAAATAGAAGCAGTGATAACCAAAGATTGAAAGGACACAACCTTTCATTTAAAAGACACCTTTTCATTTAAAATATTTAATTTTATTTAAACAAACTTCCAACAGAATGAAGCACAGAGGGGTTAGTTTTCTGAATGCTTCATGCATTGCTAATCATTTTCTGTTGTGTTTGTAGATGCTAAGGTGATTAGCATCACGTAGAAAACAAGCTCCTTAATTTTGAAATGTTTGCAAGATTACAAATACTTGAGGCATTGATGTGAAAAATAGAACGAGGACATTGGTATGGTGTTTGATATTCCAAGTAAAGAGGAGTAGAAGCCCTGGACACAATCCCAACAATTATTAAGCTCATATGTGGCTTTAATCAAGAAAGTCATTGAACATTACTGGATGCATAAGTACTGGAGGGGATCTAATCCTGAGTCTGGAACCTAAATGACCCAAAAAACCAAAAACAAAGTGAACCAAAATACCCCAAGAAAAAAAAACTAATATCAAAATACCATTAACGCAGTAATTTACTGCGTTATTGGACTTAACTATAACGGCTCAGTTAGATCCAACAGCGCAATAAATTACTGTGCTATTCTGGCCGTCAAAGTTTTTAATGAAATTCCTGTGTTAAAAAACTGCATAAAACTAGGGCAGAACCTCCATTTTTCTAACACTTCTCCATTTTCACTCTTTTTCCATACTTTACCCCCTCATAAATCATGTCTCAAAACTCCAAATCATCGTTTGATGCTATAGATGTAATTGCGGTGTATACTGCCGGCTCAAAACTTCAAGGACTCTAGAAAATCCGGGTCATCGTTTTTGGCGTTGTAAAGTGCCTGAAGTAAGTTTATTTTGTAACTTTTTATAGAGTTTTTGTCACATTTTCTACATTTTCTGCCTTACAAAACTAATGTTATTTGTTATTTTATTAGGCAGATGGTGGGTGCACATATTTTCGGTGGGAAGATAAAGTTCCCGCGGATAAAATGGTGGCGGGGAAGTATAAAAAGCCTCCGGTTGATAGAGATACCGCGACTTCACGAAGCAATGTAGATACTGTGAAGTTTGATTTGCAGTGTCAACTTAGGGAAGCTCTAGAAAAAATTGAACTTCTGGAGATGTTGCTAAAAGAATCAGAATAAAAAAAAAGCTATTTCAAGGATAATCTTAGAGACTCTCAACGTGAGACAAATGCTTTGAAAGAGGAAGTGAAATTTTGGAGGATGATTTGTGGTCTCTTGTTGTTGTTTGTAATTTTGAAGTGTTGCATTGTCGGCTAGGTTTATTATTTCCTATGTAGTTTGTTTCTATTTTTAGTAGTCCAACTTTTTATGTATTATTTATTTTCTATGGTTTTTCTAATGTATTATGTGTTCGTCAATTTTTATGTAGTAGTTTATTTGTGTTTTCTATAAAAATTTGAATCGTTGCACTTTGTATTTATGTATATAATGTTTGTCAATTCTAACACGCTTAAGTAAGTAAATAATAAAAAAATAAGAATAAATGTAAAACTAAACATACTAATATTCTTCAAATTAACGACATCATCATAAATTAAAAATATAATTAAAATCACAATATTCTTAATCATCAGAATTGAAGTTGTCAATATCGTCCTCAGATAAATATCTTGGGCTTCTTAAGACAAATCTTCTTTCTGTAGATGTTAGCTCCCTACAGGTTGCTGATACTTGTTCTTCAGCCAATTGAGCATGTAAAATCTACAACGTCGTGCTAACATTCGGTTGTTCTTTTTCCTAATCCTCTGTAGCGCAACCTCGAAATAATCTTGATCAGTTCGAGGCATGCTCAATGAGAATCTTGTTGGGATTGGAGCGTTGAAATTTTGTAAGTCACGAACAAGACATTGTGATTTGGCATACCGATATGCCCATTTCGCGACGTAAACCACAATAACTCCAAAAACTGTTCCCAAGAAAGTGAGAGGCGAATTTCCTAGAGTCTTGGTGGATTCTTCTTTGAGGGTAAGTCTTAACCTTTTTCCTTATTCATTCCATTATCATCTTTAAGTTCATATACTAGTTTAGGGTTCTCTAATGGTGAATGAAAAGACTAAAACCCTAGAATTGTTAAACCCTTGAATAATTGGTCGGTTGTAGATTTTATTGTTGCTTAATCACCTAAGAGTCTAAGATATCACTTTGTAGGAAGGGAATTTGATTACTTAGGGTGAAAATTGTATATTGAGACTTAGGGTTCCATTAAAAATGGGAACTTTGGCCTAAAATCTATTTTGAAAGGGGTAACATGATTAGAAAACCCATAAATTGGAAGATTATGATTGTTGGGATTGAGATTATGATAACTTCATTATTAAGTGATAGTTCATCCATTTGAAAGAGGTAGAAGTAATTGGGTCTTTTTCTCCAATTGTTGTTCTTATTTGATTGGAAGGTCTATTTCTTACTTAGCATTATATTGCTAGACTTTGAGCGTTTCAAAGAATTACGAAAGGGGAAATCTCTTGCGGAGTAGCTTGCATTGTTCCAGTTCTGCATCTGAGGCAGGTTATGGTTTACTTGAGTTAGACTTTGGTTAGTTGATTGTATATGTAGTAGAATTGATGGGAGAAAGCATGTATAGGTCTTCGAACGTGGTGTTTGGTTGAATATTACTTAGGTTGTTACTGATTTCTGAATTATGTGGGCTTGTCGCCATTACTTTATGTACTGAAACTTGAGGTGTACTTGTTATGTTATAAGAAGCAAGGAGTCAATATCGATTAAGATGGTTGCATATTCATGCTGTGTTGAGTCGATTATCTGAGTCCTATTATGCCTTGTGGCATAGTGCTTTGCATTTGTTGAAAGTGAATTTATTGACTGATCATATTCCGTATTGATTGTTGGATTGGAATGTGTTGAGATGCATATTGTGAATCGATACAGAAACACATCCACACACACACACACATATATATATATTTGACAGGGGATGAGGATGTGGCCTAGTTATGGGCTCGTGATCTGATGTCAGTTTCGGAGCGAATGGTACATGGACACCATGGGTCCGCTGCAACTCATGACTAATGAGCGAAAATAGCCGCTGGCATATGTGTACGGTTGATATACTATCATCGTTTGCATTGCATTGCATTGCATTGGACTTATCTTATTCTTGTGGTGTATTATGGACTGGTTGATGATTGACTCTTGATATTGTTGTGTTGTTGTGCTGTCGTGCCTATCTGCCTATTTTGTTGGTTTTACAACGTATGCATGATACTAATCTAAGTCGGCCTATGATATCTACCGGTACTTAGTGTTTGTACTGAAACTACCTTGCTGTACTTTTTATTTGAGTGCAGATTGTGTGCCAAAGACTTCTTCCAGACCTCACATCTAGCTTGAGGCTATTTCCTATCCAGATCATAGGGTGAGCTCCTATCCATGCCATGCCTCTTGAAGATCTTTCCTATCTTGATGTCTACTTCATTTCAGACATTTATGTTATTTCAAACAACTATTATTTCTTAGACAGCTTTATGTTTTACAGTCCTTGTATTATGATTTTTGGATTTTGGGGTTGTAATAGCTTAGATTTCCGCACCTTTATTTATTTATGGAATGACTAGACAATTTGATGATTATCTCCATTGTTATTGATTTATAATTGGTTAAATGAATGGGAATTTAGTTAAGGGGATGGTTCGCCCTTCAGGGGGGTTAGTGTGGGTGCCATCACTACGGTATTTGGGTCGTGACAAAGTTGGTATCAAGGCCTTAGGTTCGTCGATCTCATTGTACAAGGACATGTCTAGTAGAGCCTTGCGGATCGGTACAGAGACGTCTGTACTTATCTTCGAGAAGTTATGGGACACTAGGAAAATTCAAGTTCTTTCTTTCTTTCATGCTACTTGATTCCAATTGGTATCTAGATGATTCAAATTGGTATCTGACTTTTCATTTTGTTCTCTCACAAATGCTGAGGACTCATGCGAGAGCAGTAGAGAACGAGGTACCCGAGCAGGCCGTTGGGGCCGCAGCTCGCGGTGGAGGCTAGGCCAGGGGCCGTGGCCGTGGCAGAGGTAGGGAGCAGCAGCAACAGCCAGGGGCGGGGCTCCTGCGACTGGACAGGCTCGCGCTAGGTCCCCCGCGCCTTAGGTAGCTCCCGATGAGGCAGCAGAGTTTGGAGCAGCACCAGTTCAGCCAGATATTATAGGTACGCCAGTGTTTTCAGGCGACATGGTTCGAGTGTTGAACCTATTGAACGGTTTGACAGAGGCAGGTGTGTTACCAACCGCTCCAAGTGACCAGGGTGTGAGAGTGGGTGATCCGGCACCGGACAGTGTTTGTGCTCTACAGGCACAGCATGCTGCAGCTGTGGCTCCCCGTATGGATGAGGCTCCAGGACCTGAGGTATTTCCTAGACCAGTGGCAGGGCTGGTGTTGAACGGTGATGAGCATGATTTGTTTTGGAGGTTCACTAAGATGAAGGTGTTACACGTCGGAAATTTCCACGCGAACGTACAATGAAAAGTTGCAGGTTTGCACTTTGACCCATTTGGTCGTAAAGTGGAATACGACCTGTAAAGTGATTTACGGACCGTAAACTGCTATCGTCCTCCAACCTTTCAAAAATTTCAACTTTCTGTCAAATGCTTTAAATGGTTAAAAACGACTTGGAATACAGACCGTAAATCGAAATACGGCCCGTAAACTGGATCGTAAATTGCCATGATCTCCCGCATGCCTTTCTGGTTTTGATATGCTTAAATACGGTCGCGAAGGACAGACCGTAAACCAGAATACGACCCGTAAAGTGGGTTTACGACCACTGTACACCTTAGTCACTGTTCATTCCGAAATGGATTTTAAGTCATTAAAAAGAGACCCAAGCTCATTCAAATCATTTCATATTCACGATATTTCTCTCTAGAAACTCCTAGAATACTCTCTACTCTTCAATTACAAGAACTCAAGGGAGATTGGTGATCAATTACATGAGACCCACGAAATCAAGGGTGAGAATCACACTAAAATTCATCCTTCTCAAGAAAACCCAAAAGGAGTGAAGTAGGGTTTTGGTGCCAGAGGAGTAAATCCATTCAAAGCTTGTTCAACCATCATCTAAGGTAAGTTTCATGACCATTTCATGTTGTTTAAGGTATTGGAAGGTTAAGATACCCGAATTGCAGAAAAGCATAGCAAATGGGTCATAAATGAGTGAATAGTGCCATGAGTGAATAGTGCCATGAGTGAATGGTAGTTGAATTGAATCATGAATGTTAGTATGTTGTGAGTATGAATACGTTATAAATGACATGTAGACCATGAGATAAGTGTGATACATGAGAAAATACGATAGCGAACCCACAACCATAATTGTGGGAAAAATGAAGAGAAATTGTGGATCATGGTCATTGTATATGAATGATGATTGTTGATTGCTATATTGTAATTGTTGTTGTGGGTGTTGGAAGTTGATATGAAATATGGGAAATGTAGTATAAACAAATGAAGTGCTACCCAATTGTCTCTAGAAATAGTAGTGCGTTCTTATAGTTGATTAACTAACGCAAATGCGAATTCCCTCTTGAAGGTAGACACGAGATATCGAAGGAGAATAAGCAAGCGCTAGCCTAGTTAAACGTCAAAGGTATGTGAGGCTAGTCCCTTCTTTCTTATGGCATGAATCCTATAGTGTAACTACTTTCTTATCCACGAGCCTATGTCTATAATTAGCTACACAAGGTAATGAGTTAAAGTACAAAAAGTCTAATGATGTTATTCATCGCTTACACTCACCTTATACGCTAATTCCTTTAAGGTGAGGCAGAATGTCCATGGTTGTTCCATAATGCAATCGGGAGATCACGACCTTACGTCACCCCGATAGAGTATAGTTGATCTTGAGCCTTATGCATGTACTATGATAAGATAAGCATACCATGACGAGCACATTATGATGATGATGATATAACACCGCGCCTAGTTGGCCGGGCAGTCACCGCTAAGGCGGGCAGCTATATGTATACACCATGGCCAGATGGCATGGGCAGACACCACTAGTGGGCGGCATGAGATGATACCCCGGACGTGGGAGGCCTGGACGCAAGCTAATGTTATTGATTATCACACCGATCCGATATGGACGGGCAGCTTATACATTTTGCATATAGGATATGATGATGAGTATGAGTAAGATAGCATGCATGACTTATTTTCTTTATACTTGACAGTCAGATTCAGATGTTCCATATTGATATCATTCCCATTATCATTGTCTTATTTCATTGTTTATGCCTCTCATACTCAGTACAATTTTCGTACTGACGTCCGTTTTCTTTGGACGCTGTGTTCATGCCCACAGGTAGACATGGAGGAGAGCTCGATCCAGATCCGTAGTAACTGTCAGCTGAGTGGAAGCTCTCCATTGTCCCGAAGGTGCTTATGATTATTATTTTGAGTGTATATATATATCGCCATGTATATGTATTTTTTGTTGGGCACGACGGGGTCTTGTCCCGTCCCGATGTTCAGCACTCTAGTAGAGGCTCGTAGATACGCAGTGCGGGTTAGATGGTCTCACGAGATCACTACTGTATACATATCTATATTGTTTTGATAGCCTAAGGGCACATGTACACGAAAGTATTTTATGTTTTCATACGAAATATGATTTTCCTCCGCAATGAGTATAAAGATGATAAAAAGAGCATCAAATGAGTAAAATGAGTGACAGAGCGAGCGGCTCTCGGTGGTTAGCCCCGGGTACCCGTCGCGGCCCCTAGCTGGTCCGTGAAAAAAGTGGTATCAGAGCAGTTCGGTCCTAGGAAGTGTCTACGAGCCGTTTCTAGTAGAGTCTTGTTTATGGTGTGTTGCGCGCCACATCAATAAACAAAAGGCTACAAGGCATTTAGGAAAAATGACCATCTTTCTTCTATGAGATCGTGCGATAGAGCCGTGTATAAGATTTTATCCTCTCTAATAGTGTGTTATGATTTCAGAATGCCGCTAAAGGGGAAGGCTACAGTTTCCCAGAAGGGCAGGATTACGACAAAGAGGCGGGTAGAAAGAGAGCCTCCGATGAATATCGAAGAAGGCGAATCACATAATGAGGCCTTATCTAATACCTCTTCTACCCCGCCTAATGTGGAAGGGCAAGGAGGAGCTCCAACTCCAATTCCTCCACCAGTTGCTTCGGGTCAACAAATGACCGAGGCCATCCAGTTATTAACACAATTGGTTGCCGCACAGGCACAATGACAAAGCGGGGGTTCCAGTGATCGGGCAGCAAGTACTAAAGCCCGTGATTTTATGAGCCTCAATCCTCCGGAGTTTTTCGGGTCAAAGCCGGATGAAGACCCGCAAGGTTTCATAGATGAGGTGATGAGGACATTGAAGATTGTCCATGCCTCCAAAACTGAATCCGTGGAGTTGGCATCTTATAGACTCCGGGATGTGGCTGTTTTATGGTATAACAATTGGGTATTATCAAGAGGAGAGAACGCGCCCCCTCCGGTTTGGCAAGAATTCGTGGATGCATTTATTCGTCACTATTTTCCACCCGAGGTCCGCCGAGCTAGGGCGGACAGGTTTCTAAATATGAGGCAAGGAAATATGAGTGCCCGGGAGTATAACATGCAATTTAATTCTTTGGCTAGATATGCTCCGGCTATCGTGACCGACATGGGAGATCAGGTACATAGATTTGTGAGTGGCCTAGGGCCACATTTATTCAGAGATTGCTTGACGGCATCCTTGCAAGACGGGATAAATATTTCCCGAATACAGGCCCATGCTCAGAATTTGGAGGGGCGACAACAACAACAAAGAGGCGACCGTGATGTCGATAGAAGACAAGGCAAGAGGGCCAGATCCATGGGAGCTACCAGTGAACATAGAGGGGGATCAAGGTAGACATATTCTGGGTACTCAGGCCAGTCAGGGACAAGTGCACCTCCCCGATTCACAGGTAGGAGATTTGATCACTCTTTCCGTTCAGGACAAGGCTAGAGTTCGAGGGCTTCAGATTCCCAGCTCAGGGAAGATTATATTCGGAGGAGACCCCCAGTGCCGCGATGCAACCAATGCGGCAGATTACATTCCAGACAGTGTGTTATAGCCCGTGTTTTGAACGTTTGGAAATTCCAAAGCCGTCGTGGAAAGTTAGGGGCGAGATCATTTTCAAAATTATTTCAATGTACGAGTGGTTGAAGACATTGTTTATGACTATTATTAGTATGGAAGTATTGTGAGAGGTTGAGGGCGAAAAAGGAAAATTTGCAAAATGGCCCATGGAAATATTGGAAAAGGCTAGGGGCAAAATGGTCATTTCACAAGTATTGGAAATTTGAAGAAAAATCTAGAAAATAAAAAGAAGAGGAAAAGAGAAGAAAATTCTAGAAATGGAAAAAAAGGAAAAATCTAGAGAGGGGCATGTGCCCCTTACATGCCACTATATATATATATATATATATATATATATATATATGTATAAGTCTTGAAAAAAATAAGACAATTCATTATTTGTCTCTAGAGGATTCAAGAAATAAAACAAGAAAGATGAAGGAAAAAAAAAGGGGCCATATTCGGCCCTAGCCATGGAAAATTGGCTCCATGAAATCTTGCCCCAAAAATTATTTTCTTGTGGTATTCCTACTAATTCAAGGGCCCTCTACAACGTGGTGTAATTGTTTAGGAAGATAGGCCATCCGTTTCATTGTTTTCTGCACTTTGGTTGAGTAAAGAAGTTGGGAGGAAAAGGTAAGAATTAATCCTCTTTTATATGTTATAAATGGTTTGTGTATGTTGTGGTATGTGAAAATGGAAGAGAAGCATGAAAACATGCATGTTGGAAGCTTGGCCGTGTGTGTACATGTTGTGTAGGAAAAAAATGGAATAATTTTTATATGGTAATTTGATTGTTGTTGATAAGTATCCTATGATGAAAATGAGAACTTGATGATTCAAGTTGGAGTTGAGATTAGTGTGTTTAGCCGTGTGTGTGTGTGGTGTGTAGAAATGATGAATTAAGTGTATTTAGCATGATTATGTGTTGTTGTGATGTGCAAAAAATGGATGAAAATTATGGAATGTGTGTGTTGAAGGGCTAGCCGAAAATGGACTGTTTTGCATGTCAAAGAATGAACTAATTTTATTTAGTATGTTTGGGTTGTTGTGTTGTGGATTATGTGATGTAAATGAGAGCTTAATGATCTAAGATGGTGTCGTAATTGTTGCGGGCTGTTTTTGGAAGCCAATTTGAATCAAATGTAGTTTCTTGTAATCATGATAATAATGTTATTAAAGTGTGGTTTGTTGGTGTAGTTTGTGAAGTTTGAAGAAAGAAATGTGTTGTGATGGTTCCTATGGAAGTTGGAAGATTTCGGGTTCCATGGTACATTGTTGGGTTGTTTGAAAAATTGTGTCAATTGCTTAAAGCATTCGTGAATATTGTTTGAATGGTCTTGGATTAGTAATCGAATGCATAAACGTTGATATTAGTAGGAATATTGTGGACGTTGTCGGATTATGTAAAAAGAGCGTTTAATGTTAGAATGTATTCTTGAATTGATTATTGATGCCATAGCTTGGTTGTTGGTTGGGTTGTTGTTGAATTGGGCCGAGCCATATTCTTGGGGTTGGTACATTTTACAGGGGAGATGCTGCCGAAATTCCGACAGAATATAAGTGAATGTGTTTGAAAGATTAGGGCAAGTATGTGACAACGATTCTAATGAATGGATGAATCCTCTTGAATGTAGATTAACAAGTTGGAGGCACAAGCGTAACTAGTTGGTCGCGGCGCAGGTATGTAAGGCTTACCCTTTCATTCTTTTGGCATGTCCTAGAGCTAAGTAGGGTATGACATTGATATATACTTTGGGTTATTCTATTCTATGATCCCGAGTCTATTTGTGATCTGTATGTTCTCCCTAATATAGGCAACTAATAGCCTGGATAGGTGAATCCTGACTTAAGCAAATCTGACATCCGTATTCTGACATAAGTATGTTGGTCTGAACATTCTGATATAAATATCCTGATGAGAGTATTTGGTATAAGTGTTCTAATATGAGAGATTATGCTACAAGCAATTTGGAATATGTATCCTGATTGAGTAAAAGCGATATAAGTACTTTGATAGAAATATTCTGATAAAAGTAATTTGACATAAGTATTCTGTAATAAGTAATCTGTTATGGATATTCTGAGAATATGTTTGATTAATTTATTGAGTCTGAATTATGTGCATTCGGTTTCTCACTATTCTGCTCGTGCATATGTTATGATTTCCTTCACCGAGTCCCGGGCCGGTATGTATCTTGCGGATGGTTCGCCGAGTCCTCTGTTGAGGGTCGGGTTCCATATATGAATTCCGAAGTATGATGTGTCCGATTCCGGGGTACTGTGTTATATGTCCGTCCCCGGTTACCGAGGATATATTATGAAGTATGATGTGTCCGGGTTCGGGGTGTTGTGTTATCTGTCCGCCCCCGGGTACCGTGGTTATGTTATGATGTGTGACGGAGATCGGAGGAAATTTTCTGAAATATGATGTGTTGTGGCGCCAAAGGTAGGAGTGGCGACCACGTTCCTATGTTATCGTGCGCATCCCTTGGCATTGTTCACCGGTTCCTCGGTGTGTTATCTGTCCCCGAGGTTACCATGTATATGATAGGATGTGACCGGTCCCTCGGCGTGATATTTGTCCCCGAGGTTACCGTATGTATGATATGGTATTTGTCCCGGTGTGGTATATGTCCCCGGGGATTACCGCGTATGTGATATGATATCCGACTCCGATATGCATGACTTGTGTTGGAGAGTAAGCATTCTGACCTTCCGTATATTCTGTATTCCGTTTGCTATATGACATCATTTGAGTAATTTGTACGTTCTGTAATCCGTCTGGCATACGAGATGAGTAAGTATGATTCGTGTCTGGAAAAGAAATATAATAAGTGTTTGGTATTCTGGATAAGCTATTTGTATGTTGTTCTATCTGTCTCAGTCATGGTTTCGTTTCTGTACTCATGCCTTACATACTCAGTACATATTCCGTACTGACCCCCTCTTCTTCGGGGGCTGCGTTTCATGCCGCGCAGGTACCTACAAATGGATAGACGAGATTAGCTGAAGATGATCCAGTGGATTGGCGGACTCCATTTCCTCCAAGAGTGCTGCCGAGTCAGAGTATGTATGCTGTGATGTCTGATCAGTAATAGAGACTTTGCAGACAGCGTCGTGGGTAATGATAG
Organism: Lycium barbarum; assembly: GCF_019175385.1. NCBI lineage: Eukaryota > Viridiplantae > Streptophyta > Magnoliopsida > Solanales > Solanaceae > Lycium > Lycium barbarum. The sequence continues at coordinate 37,289,750 of NC_083344.1, forward strand.
TCAGTCTGTAAGCGGCTCCATCAGCCGATATGTCATTTTGTGTTATATAGTGAATTTTATATAATTACAGATTTGTTAAATTCTGGAAATAGTAAGCAGAAAATTTTGAAAGCTCAACATGTATTTTATTTGTAATTGACTTTCAGAATTCAAAAAAAAAATTAGGTGTGTAATCAAGGTCTGCGGGTTCGCTCGGCTCTGTATGTGGGGTCGAGTGCCCATCACACCCTAATAAGGTTAGGGTGTGACAAAGTGTCGTCAGGGTTCGGATGCCTGTTATACAGGTTGCCCGTCGACGAGTGGCAGAGTTGGAGTTCAGCCTACAGGTTCAGCAGCTGGCTCTTCATCGGTGCGCCCGGTAGGGCAGACTCCCCAGATGATAGCAGGCCGAGGCAGAGGCCAAGGGGCAGCATCTACTTCAGGTGCCACTCAGCCCCGCGTATATGCGTTAGCCGGACGACAGGATCTCGAGTCCTCTCCGGATGTAGTTACAGGTATATTATCTATATTCTCCCGTGATGTGTATACATTGATAGATCCTGGTTCTACATTCTCTTATATTACTCCATATGTTGCTGGTTGTATTGGGGTGAAACCCGAGTCAATCAGACCATTTGAGGTGTCTACTCCGGTTGGTGATCCCGTGATAGCAAGGCAAGTGTATAAAAATTGTGTAGTTGTGATGTGTGATCACCAGACAAAAGCTGATTTGATTGAGCTGGAAATGGTAGACTTCGATGTAATTATGGGTATGGATTGGTTGGCATCATGCTATGCCAATGTCGATTGCCAAACGAAAGTAGTTCGATTCCAACTTTTGGGAGAGCCCGTGCTTGAATGGAAGGGTAATGCAGCATCACCGAAAGGTAGGTTTATTTCCTACCTTAAGGCAAGGAAGATGATAGCCAAGGGCTATATTTATCACTTAGTTCGGGTTCATGACACTGAAGCAAAGCCACCAACTTTTCAATCAGTTCCAGTAGTGAATGAATTCCCAAATGTGTTTCCAGACGAACTACCAGGAATTCCTCCAGAAAGGGAGATTGACTTCGCCATTGATGTGTTACCGGACACCAAGCCTATTTCTATTCCTCCTTATCGAATGGCCCCGACAGAATTAAAAGAGTTAAAGGCGCAGCAAAAAGATTTGCTCGAAAAGGGATTTATTAGACCCAGCTCATCACCGTGGGGAGCTCCAGTTTTGTTTGTAAGAAAGAAAGCCGGATCTCTACGGATGTGCATCGATTACAAGCAATTGAACAAAGTGACGATAAAGAACAAATATCCTCTTCCAAGGATTGACGACTTATTCGACCAATTGCAAGGTGCCAAGTGGTTTTCTAAAATAGACTTGAGGTCGGGTTATCATCAAGTGAGGGTTAGAGAAGCGGATATTCCCAAAATAGCCTTCAGAACGAGATATGGCCACTATGAATTCCGAGTGATGTCGTTTGGGCTAACTAACGCTCCGGCCGTGTTCATGAATCTGATGAATAATGTATTCAGGACGCTCTTGGATTTGTTTGTCATAGTATTTATTGATGACATTCTAGTATATTCTCGCACAGAATCAGAACATGTAGATCATTTGAGAATTGTACTTGGCATTCTTCGAGCCCGAGAATTGTATGCAAAATTTTCAAAGTGCAAGTTTTGGATAAATTCTGTAACATTTCTGGGCCATGTTATTTCCAATGATGGAATTCAAGTCGACACTCAGAAAGTTGAAGCGGTGAAGACTTGGCCAAGGCCTACAACGCCCACAGAAGTCCGTAGTTTTCTAGGTTTGGCAGGTTATTATCGAAGGTTCGTAGAGGGTTTTTCGTCTATTTCAGCCCCATTGACGAAGCTAACCCAGAAGTCAGCAAAGTTTCAATGGGATGATGCCTGTGAGCGCAGTTTCCAAGAGTTGAAAAACAGGTTGACCTCAGCCCCAGTTCTAACACTTCCAGAAGGGCCAGATGGCTATGTTGTGTATTGTGACGCTTCCGATGTCGGATTGAGATGCGTATTGATGCAGCATGGTAAGGTTATTGCATATTCTTCGAGACAATTGCGGAAACATGAGAAGAATTATCCAACTCACGATCTCGAACTAGCTGCGGTCATTCATGCCTTAAAAATGTGGAGACATTATTTGTACGGTGTGCACGTTGATATCTATACAGATCACAAAAGTCTTCAGTACATCTTCAAGCAAAAAGAGTTGAACCTGCGACAGAGGCGGTGGTTAGAATTATTAAAAGATTATGATGTTAACATTTTATACCACCCCGGGAAGGCGAATGTAGTAGCCGACACACTTAGCCTCCGATCAATGGGCAGTTTATGTGAAGTCCCTCTGGAAAGGAAAGAGATGGTTCAAGAACTTCATCGATTGGCTAATCTTGGAGTGCGTGTAATTGATTCGGGCGACGCTGGGATTAGTATAAATGATTCCACAATTTCGTCCTTGGATATGGAAGTGAAAGAACGGCAGTGCGAAGATCCGCAGTTATGTCGTTATAGAGACACATCTCATGGGAAAGAAAAGTCTCCGTTTGAAGTTTCCATGGATGGAATTCTTAGGTACCGAGGCAGGTTATGTGTGTCGAATGTGGCGGATGCGCCGACGAATTTTAGAAGAAGCACATTGCTCTCGATATTCTATTCATCCAAGTGCAACCAAAATGTATAATGATCTCAAGATGACGTACTGGTGGGATGGCATGAAGAGAGACATAGCAGAATTTGTAGCACAATGTCCAAATTGCCAACATGTTAAAGCTAAACATCAGAAGCCAGGGGGCTTTTTACAGGCAATAGAAATCCCTACTTGGAAATGGGAAGTGATAAACATGGATTTTATAGTGGGATTAACTCGTTCCCGTGGCAAGTATGATTCCATATGGGTGATCGTGGACAGATTGACGAAGGCAGCCCATTTTCTCCTAGTTAGGACCACATACTCAGCGGAAGATTATGCAAGGCTGTATCTCAAGGAGATTGTGCGACTTCATGGTGTTCCATTATCCATCATCACAGACAGAGGCACACAATTTACAGCCAAGTTTTGGAAATCCTTTCAAGAAGGTTTAGGCACTCAAGTGAAGCTTAGCACGGCGTTTCATCCGCAGACGGATGGGTTAGCCGAGCGTACTATTCAAACCTTGGAAGATATGTTACGAGCATGTGTGCTGGATTTTGGTGGAAGTTGGGACGATCATTTGCCGCTAATTGAATTTGCATATAACAACAGCTATCATTCCAGTATTCTAATGGCTCCATATGAAGCTTTATACGGAAGGAAATGTAGATATCTAATTGGATGGTTTGAAATAGGAGAAGCGCAATTAGTAGGCCCTGAATTGATTCAACAAGCGGTGGAAAAAGTTAAGGTGATCCAAGATCGGTTGTTGACAGCTCAAAGTCGCCAAAAGTCCTATGCGGACAACCGCCGACGAGACTTGGAATTTCAAATTAATGATTGGGTATTTTAGAAAGTGTCACCCATGAAAGAGGTGATGAGATTTGGTAAGAAAGGGAAGCTAAGTCCCAGATACATTGGACCCTACAAAATCATAGGTGGGTCAGGTAGCCTATGAATTGGATCTACCTTCGGAGCTTGAATCAGTCCACCCAGTTTTCCACGTTTCGATGCTCCGCAAGTGCATTGGAGATCCCACCAATATTGTCCCGATAGCCGATGTGCAAATAACGAAAAAGCTAACCTATGAATAAGTGCCTATTGCCATCCTAGATAGACAAGTGCGAAAGCATCGAAATAAAGAGGTAGCGACAGTCAAAGTATTGTGGCAAAACAACAATCGGGAAGAAATGACTTGGGAAGCGGAAGAGAGTATGAAGTCCAAGTACTCACGCTTATTCCAACCCCCGGGAGAGATCCAAGACGAAACGCCGATGATATGAGGTATGTACGCTTTATTTATATGCTTTTGGTCGTGTGTGGCCACAAATATGTTGATATTGTGATGTAGCCCTGTGAGGCGATGATATTATGGGTTGTTGTGACAGGTTGGTAGTGTCAAATTACAGGGGAAACTCTGGCGAAATTTTCGTAGAATCCCGAGTGTTTAACATTCGAGGACGAATGTTCCAAAAAGGGGGGAAAAGTGTTACACGTCGAAAATTTCCCCGCGAACGTACAATGAAAAGTTGCAGGTTTGCACTTTGACCCAGTTGGTCATAAAGTGGAATACGACCTGTAAATTGATTTACGGACCGTAAACTGCTATCGTCCTCCAACCTTTCAAAAATTTCAACTTTCTGTCAAATGCTTCAAATGGTTAAAAACGACTTGGAATACGGTCCGTAAATCGAAATACGGCCTGTAAACTGGATCGTAAATTGCCATGATCTCCCGCATACCTTTCTGGTTTTGATATGCTTAAATACGGTCGCGAAGAACGGACCGTAAACCATAATACGGCCGGTAAAGTGGGTTTACGAACACTGTACACCTCAGTCACTGTTCATTCCGGAATGGATTTTAAGTCATTAAAAAGAGACCCAAGCTCATTCAAATCATTTCATATTCACGATATTTCTCTCTAGAAACTCCTAGAACACTCTCTACTCTTCAATTACAAGAATTCAACGGAGATTGGTGATCAATTACATGAGACCCACGAAATCAAGTGTGAGAATCACACTAAAATTCATCCTTCTCATGAAAACCCAAAAAGAGTGAAGTAGGGTTTTGGTGCTAGAGGAGTAAATACATTCAAAGCTTGTTCAACCATCATCTAAGGTAAGTTTCATGACCATTTCATGTTTTTTAAGGTATTGGAAGGTTAAGATTCCCGAATTGCAGAAAAGCATAGCAAATGGGTGATAAATGAGTGAATAGTGCCATGAGTGAATGGTAGTTGAATTGAATCATGAATGTTAGTGTGTTGTGAGTATGAATACGTTATAAATGACATGTAGACCATGAAATAAGTGTGATACATGAGAAAATACGATAGCGAACCCACAACCATAATTGTGGGTAAAATGAAGAGAAATGGTGGATCATGGTCATTGTATATGAATGATGATTGTCGATTGCTGTATTGTAATTGTTGTTGTGGGTGTTTGAAGTTGATATGAAATATGGGAAAAGTAGTATAAACAAAGGAAGTGCTGCCCAATTGTCTCTAGAAATAGTAGTGCATTCTTATAGTTGATTAATTATCGCAAATGTGAATTCCCTCTTGAAGGTAGAAACGAGATATCGAAGGAGAACAAGCAAGCGCTAGCCTAGTTAAACGTCAAAGGTATGTGAGGCTAGTCCCTTCTTTCTTATGGCATGAATCCTATAGTGTAACTACTTTCTTATCCATGAGCCTATGTCTATAATTAGCTACACAAGGTAATGAGTTAAAGTACAAAAAGTCTAATGATGTTATTCATCGCTTACACTCACCTTATACGCTAATTCCTTCAAGGTGAGGCAGAATGTCCATGGTTGTTCCATAATGCAATCGGGGGATCACGACCTTACGTCACCCCGATAGAGTATAGTTGATCTTGAGCCTTATGCATGTACTATGATAAGATAAGCATACCATGATGAGCACATTATGATGATGATGATATAACACCGCGCCTAGTTGGCCGGGCAGTCACCGCTAAGGCGGGCAGCTATATGTATACACAATGGCCAGATGGCATGGGCAGACACCACTAGTGGGCGGTATGAGATGATACCCCGGACGTGGGAGGCCTGGACGCAGGCTAATGTTATTGATTATCACACCGATCCGATATGGACGGGCAGCTTATACATTTTGCATATAGGATATGATGATAAGTATGAGTAAGATAGCATGCATGACTTATTTTCTTTATACTTGACAGTCAGATTCAGATGTTCCATATTGATATCATTCCCATTATCATTGTCTTATTTCATTGTTTATGCCTCTCATACTCAGTACAATGTTCGTACTGACGTCTGTTTTCTTTGGACGCTGTGTTCATGGCCACAGGTAGACATGGAGGAGAGCTCGATCCAGATCCGTAGTAGCTGTCAGCTGAGTGGAAGCCCCCCATTATCCCAGAGGTGCTTATGATTATTCTTTTGAGTATATATATATATATATATATCGCCATGTATATGTATTTCTTTTTGGGCACGATGGGGTCTTGTCCCGTCCCGATGTTCAGCACTCCAGCAGAGGCTCGTAGATACGCAGTACGGGTTAGATGGTCTCACGAGATCACTACTGTATACATATCTATATTGTTTTGATAGCCTAAGGGCACATGTACACGAAAGTATTTTATGTTTTCATACGAAATTTGATTTTCCTCCGCTATGAGTATAAAGATGATAAAAAGAGCATCAAATGAGTAAAATGAGCGACAGAGTGAGCGGTGCTCGGTGGTTAGCCCCGGGTACCCGTCGCGTCCCCTTGCTGGGTCGTGACAGAAGGTTCCAGTCTTCTATGGCACTGAGGCTGAGGATGCTTATGAGTTCATGTCACACTCCAAAACCCACCCAAGATGTGATCGGCATCCGATGTCATGAACAACATCGGAAAAGCCATATAGATCAATAACCATCAAGTCCATTTTTAATAATCTTTCATTAATAGTTTAAGAGATGTTATAAATAACTAATTAAAGATCATGGTCTTATTTAACATTTAAATTAAAACGTGGCAACAATCCTCCATAAAACATAAGAGACATCCAAGACCCTACCCATAAGTTTATAACTATCTACAGAGCTTCTAAGAAAATAAACTAACTCAGGACACAGCCTGAAACTGCTAAGAAGTAATAATTTACTTAATGAAAACCCACGAACAAATGTGTGGGCTCACCAATAATCTGGAAAGCGGCAAGTACTCCTAATCTGCGAGATCTGTCTGTACCTGCTCTTTTTCTTTACCTAACATACCGTCAAAAACAACAATGGCATGCCTGAGTACTGTGTACTCAGTGAGTGTCTCGGGAACAATAAGTAATATAACAAAATAATATAATAATGATTAGTGAAAACAGTTCCAATAAAACAATTTAAAATCAATCGTACAACTCAAAATCATCAATAGAGCTCTATGCTAGACATTATGCCTATTTTACTGAACATCATTGATGCAATGTAAAAATTAGGCGTGCGCGTCGCCCTAGGCGTCTCCTTGGGCGACGCCCCAGGACAATTTTTTAGGAAACTCTAAATTTTGACACCGTCAAAATAGATATACCGTGCGCTTCAGCTGGGTGTCGTACCAGGCAATTTTATGCCTGCATTGATTTATCCCGAATTTTATAAAAGCCTAACTTCGTAAAACTTTTTCCCACTTCCTCTTGGCTGACTTTTTGAGAGGAAACAACCTTGGGGTTTCCCCAAAACATATAAGGTAAGTTCTTGATCAATTCTCATCACATCAATCTAATATAAAATTAACCTTAGTTCACTCTCCAAACCCTAGATTCTTAAAAACTCAAGAAAGAAGAAGAAGGGGCGTGTAGAACTTCCTCTAAAAGGTATGAACTTCAGTTTTCCTGATTTAATTAATTACTTTTAGGCTAGTATAGATTATACTATGCGATTGGAATCCACTAATCATTCACATGAGGTTCAAGAATACGTTTATAGGCTTAGAAAGCCCTAGGTTTCGAAACGTAAAGCAAGTTCGTAGAAACAAATAAAGCTTTAATCTTTCTCATCTAAATCCAATGTAGATTGATTGTTGAATGGAATTCTGTTTTGCTAGCTTTTAGCAGGATTTGAGGTATGTCTCTTTTGAAAACGGTCAATCATTTTTAGATTAAATAATATATATATTTTGATGTTTGGTAGTTAATATCTTTTACTTATTTTCTGTAGGAAAAGACCTTTACTCGATGGTGTTGATTATCCGAATTACATAGAATCATCATCGAGTGATAGCGACTACATATCTAATGCGGAGGAAAGTGAGGATGAGGACGGGGATGACATTGAGGATGAGGATGATATTTTTCACGACCCTACTAGAGGGCCATAACGGGTACCCGGAGCTAACCTACTAGGCACAACTTCTCCATTCATCATCTGCCTCATCCTGGATGAATTGTCACGACCCGACTAGGGGCCGTGACGGGTACCCGGGGCTAACCACCGAGCACCACTCATTCTACTACTCATCATACTTATTAAACATTGTTTTATCAAATTCATACTTAAATCATAAGAAAAATCATTTTTCCTTCTGAGAATATAAATACTTTTATATGCATAAGCCTCTCGGCTATCAAAATAATATATATATATATATATATATATATATATATACACATACATAATGGCAACCTCGTGAAACCATATAACCCACAACTGCGTATCTACGAGCTTCTACTAGAGTGCTAGACGTAGGGACGGGACAGGACCCTGTCGTGCCCAAAAATATTCAAAAGAATAATCACGGCACCTCCGGAACAATGGAGTGCTCTCAAGTCAGCTAATAGCTCCTACGAGTCCGGATCAAGCTCACCTCCCTGTCTACCTGTGGGCATGAACACAACATCCAAAGAAAACAGACGTCAGTACGAACATTGTACTGAGTATGAGATGCATAAATGATAATAATACATTAATGAAGCAAGGGAAGCATCAATAAGGAGCAACTGTATGTGACTGTCACTTTTAAAAGGGATAACACATGTTGAATTACTCATAATTATCATCATATCATGTATGCAATAATGTATAAATGTATAAGTGTATACATTTATAAGCTGCCCGTCCATATAGGTACGGTGTGATAATGTATAACCTGCGTCCAGGCCTCCCGCGTCCGGGATGTAAGCTGCCCACTAGTGGTGTGATCATACATAAAGATAACATATACTCATCATAATGCATGTATAATAACTCAAAGATGGCTATATTTTATCGAGGTGACCAAAGGTCGTGAACCCCCGATTCTATTATGGACATTTACAAGTATTCTGCCTCACCTTGATGGGAATAGTATATAAGGTGAGTGTATTCAATAAATGACATCATTACTTTTATAGGAACATCATATCATGAACTCTAGAATCTTTGTACTGAACTCATCATTATCATTATTGAACTCATAATATATCTCCCATCTCATATGGCTATTCATGAACATAGGCTATTAGTTTTCCGCAATATAGAGGATTGATGGAGAAGAAGGAAAAATCATACCATGGGATTCATGCCCTTGAAAGAAAGGACTAGCCTCACATACCTTTTCCGTTTAATTAATCTATCGCTTGCTTGTTCTCCTTCAATGCCACGTTTCTACCTTCAAGAGAAGTCGCATGAACGTTAGCTACTCGACTATAAGAACGTGTTACTATTTCTAGGGAAAATTAGGCAGCATTTCTTTTGTTTTTACTACTTTCCCCATATTCTATATCAACTCCCAAACGTTCATAACAACATTCACAATATAATAGACAACAATCATCATTCATCTACATTATCCGCAATTCACAATCTCACTTTAATTTCTCCACAATCATGGTCATAATCCATTTTTGCATTTTCTCACATATAATACTTATTCCATTTTCTAAATGTCATTCATAACATATTTACAATCACAACACATCTATAATCATGACTCAATCCAAACCATTACCCAACAATGTCACTATTCACACATTCATGACCCACTTGAGTGGAACTTCTCTTCTTGCACCAAATCCCTAACTCGCTTCCCTTGAGTTTTCCTGGTGTAGATGAACTTTGATATGCTTCCTAAACTTGATTTCGTGGATTTGATGTAGTTGATCATCAATTTCTCTTAGATTCTTGTGGATGAATAATGGAGAGGGTTCTAGAGGTTTCTAAGAGTGTGGAGAAGTGAGATGAAATGAAATAAAATGAGAGAGGGGTCCCTTCTATTAAGTCTTGAATCAGTCCCGACCAAGTTATACGGACCAACATGCGGTCCGTACATTTTCTACGGGCCGTATGTGTGGTCCAGAGAATGGTGTCCCTCTTGGCTAAATATACGGCCTAATATACGGCCAGTACAATTTATACGGACCATATGTTGGGCCGTATAATGCCCAGTTGTTCCGATTTCGTCCTCGTCGACTCGTTTGATCTCCAATCCTTATGGAACTTTCTTAACACTTGTTTAACACTTCAATACCAATCTAAGGGACGTTATCACTCTTCTCTAAAGAGTCTTTAAGCCATCGCTAACTTGCCACTCAAAATTCTTGCCCGACACATAACATATCCTTTACTTTCATAGACAACCTTCTTCTTTTACACCAAATGTCTTTGAACCTTGATTAGGATCATCAGGTGCTATCTATTACTTATCAAATCATCGTATATGTCATGCTCTTTGCTATCCCATTCACTGTACATTAACGGGGAATTTTCTAATGTGTAACATTCTTCCCCCCCCCCCCCCCCCCCTTTTGGAACATTCGTCCTCGAATGTTAGACACTAGGGAATTCTGCGAAAATTTCGCCAGAGTTTCCCCTGTAATATGGCACTACCATCCTATCACAACAACCCATAATAACATTGGCTCACAGGGCCACAACACGATAAAACTATAAATTGGCCACACACGACCAAAAGCATGAAAAGTAAGCATACATACCTCATAATGTTAGTGTTTCATCTTGAATCTCTCCTGAAGGTTGAAATAAGTGTGGATATGTGGATTTCATTTTCTCTTCCGCTTCCCAAGTCATTCCTTCACGGTTGTTATTCTGCCATAAGACCTTAACTGAGGCCATTTCTTTATATGGAAGTCCCCGTACTTGCCTATCTAGTGTGGAAATGGGTACCTTTTCATAGATCAACTTTTCTGTCACTTGAACATCATTCACTGGCATAATCCTAGTAGGATTTCCAACATATTTACGAAGCATTGAGATGTATAAAACTGGGTGAACTGACTCCAAATCAGGAGGTAGATCTAATTCATAAGCCACCTTGCCTATTCTGCACACAATCTCATAAGGCCTAATGTATCAGGGACTAAGCTTCCCTTTAATTCAGTGATCTTATTGCATTTCGTAAGTTGTCACACCCCAAGGCTACCGTGGGAAGCGTACAACATGTACTTATGTCATATTCCAAGTAATTGTCCTGTTTATGTCTAACGATAATCCCGACTCAACACTTCAACTCAATTTACTAAATATCTTCCTTCAACCGACCCGAAGTATCATGACTATACTATCCTTGTTTTACCTCTTACTCCTCTTTTAAGTACCTACTTGGTTTCATTGGCGACGCATAAATATCTACAAGTTACATAATCGTTTTTGCTTGATTCGTGTACATACACATCTATACATATACATATCATTTACATAGCATGCCCGACCATGAAGGTTCGGTGTTTCGCGCACCCGACCATGACTAGGCTCGGTATCATTCATACCAAAAGTCTTTTGTCTATCTGTAGTAACTTATCTTGTCGTGCTCTCTTCCTTCCTTTATTTTGTTTTCCTTGATTATCATATCTAGTGTCTTGCTATAGAAAACCTTAGGTCCCTTTCTTAATTGTCGCTCATAAATAGCGATATCATTAACAACGACTCTACCGCTAGTGCCTTTGCCTCTATTCTAGTACAACATCGCCATTCTTTACAATACCCCTTGAGTTATTTGCTCTCATTTTCACGTGGTTCAAGGTCTTCGCGAATGGTTTCCCATACAATCTCAGATGCCTGCTCAATTTATGTTCGTTTATTTACTAGTCATTAGATTCATTTCTACATAACTCTAACTCTTTGTTTTAGAGTCCATATCTGTCATATCTTAGGGTCCATCGTTTCAATCTCCACACTTGTATACTCTTTATTCGCTTCCCCCCTTTAAGGGTTTTACTTGTACCGTTCTCAAATCTGTTGCCTCACCTTTAAATCTTGAATTCACAGATCCCTCACTATACTACATCTTATTCATGTCGTTTCCCATAATTTATAACTACGATAATTCATATGGGAGGTCTCTACATACTTATCTTGCAGTTTTGTAATCAAGTAATACTACCGGCATAGCAATCCAAACAAGAATATATTTTTCTTAGCTCATTTGGTAGTTATAAGTCAATGTTTAAATCTGCTCCAATTAACAACTTTTTGCCCCATAGGGATGCTCACAATAGTAGTAGGTCTAGTTATCCACACCATCCATATAATGTCACTTGCCCTCTTCTTCAGTGCTCAAAGTTCACTTGTAACGTCATCTTTGTTTTCCAGGGCCTAAGTCTCAGGCGCAACTAATACTCCGTATGTCTCGTACTCTTTTACTCTTGTTTTGCACTCAACATTGATTTCAAAACCAATCATAATCATATTGCGTTTGTCATTGGTGATAGCTTTACTCTATCGCTTTATCGTCGTACGGTAAACTCATAACTCATGATCATCTCTTTCTTTTCAATTTATTACCTTATATACTTTACTCGTTCTAACTTGGTATAGGATATTCGTAGGAGATGCATCTTCTTTTAATCATAACACGACTACTTCTTAAGTTCGCATACTTCGTATATTTCCTTTTCTCTCTATTCTCACTCTTATTCCTTTACATTCCTTCCTCCTCAATTTATCTTATTTCCTCCCATTTTATAATCAATCCTTTATTCTTCGCACGAGGGACCCTATGCTCAACTTAGCACCACTTTGTCCTTTAGAATATACTACCTATTGTACAATCCATTCTTTGCTACCCAAAACTTATTTTGTTCATTTTGATCATCCCCTCTCACCCTTATCGTGTTGATCCTTTTCCTAATAATCGTCCTATTTCGTTAGTCATCTTTCTGTAGTCTTGGTCTTTTACATCCAACTAAAGATATCACTCCTACTTTTAATTATACCAATCACAAACTACTACTACCACTTTGCCATACCACCTTTCTCTGATTTCCTTTTCAAGTTGACTGCCTCCTTTTCGCTGGCTATCATTTCTGTGATTGAGGAATCCCTATGCTGGACTTTCCCCTAACAAGGTCTATTTAAGCTTTCTCATTTATAGCCCCATGGCTCGCTTGTTGGTTTAACTCTTGCATTCACTCTTTATTCATATAGAACATGTCATTTCTTTAGTCGTTTCCTTGCTATACTTTATATCACAGTTCTTGCCACGCTCTCACCATACCTTAATCATAATCAATGCTATAGAGTGATACTTCTTTACCTCGTTCGCAAGCCTGCTCATAAAATAAAACAAACCTCACGAAGTAAGTATACTCAACCCGTTACTCTCTCTAATTGACCCTCTTACACTTTACCATATAAGTTGTTTTACCAATGGATTCACATTCGTCGTACCCCTTCCTTAGTCAAGTTGTTACTTTATTTTGCTAATAGACTTGTCGTATATTACTTGTACTTATCCGTCCAAGCAATACTTCAGTATCACACTCTATTAGAGTTACACTTTCTCTTCCGTGTCTTGTTTTAGTGCTACCAATCTCCTTAATTTACTCTAGCATTTCTCTTTACCGCATCAATGTCGATCTTATAATTATTGTTACTATCAATTTAATAGTATTTAACGCATATCTTGTAGTTAGTAATGATGCTCTTAACTTAATCTTGTCTTGCCATTACTTTTTGCACAACATCCTTTCCCGTTGGGACATATTACAAGCTTATGTCTTATCTCCTTTAGATTCTAGGAAAATTTCGGCAGATTTTCTCTTGTAAGCATAACAATCCCAAACCTGAACATAGCCCAAAAAACACGTCCGATGTCTCCATGGGACATATATCAGAACACACATAATACGTAACTGAACAACACAAGATCACTTACCATTAAAGGATATAAATAATAGGGCTTGTCTCATAAGTTGTGCCTGCACACTTGGTCTAGAATTCCAATATCTATATACACACACATATTATTTATATTCACTCACTGTTAATCAACTTACTCGTAAATCATGATTCTGGCCATCACTAGGTTACTAACAAATATAGTCATCTCGAATTGTCGGATTGGCTCATATTTTTCACCTCAACACAATCGTCACAACGGGGGTGATACATGACAGCATAAGATCTGAATCAATCGATGCACACATATCATAAGAGGATACTAACAATATACCTGGAACAATATCCGGGCAAGACTAAGGATCCTGTCGCTCAGCTAACGCATGGATATGATGCTGGGATCCACTTGGACTGGGCGTTCCTCTTTGGTCGCTATCACCACCTACTAACATCTATTGCCTTGGCCTTGGAGGGCGTACCGACGACGAAGAGCCAGCTACCACTCCCATAGTCCAAACCTTACCTTTACCACGAAGTGATGGGCAGTCGCGCTTTAAATGGCCTGGCCGAGCACAGGCATAACAAACATCCGTTCCCAAGCTGCACAGTCCCCAATGTAACCTAGAACACTGAGTACATCGTGGCACCGGGGATCTCGTCTGGCTACAACCACTCTGAATCCGAGAACTGGAAACTCTGAGACTCTGGGGTGACCTAGAATAAGTAGATCCATCAAACCTGGGTCTAGCAAACTACCGAGGAGCTCTACTTGTTGAACGAACTGAGTGCCTAGAGAATTGTTGCCTCAAAGCACCCCTAAACTCATGATCAAACCCTGAAGATTAACTCTTTTTCTCCAACCCTTGTTATCGTGGCCCCCATCCTGCCGCTGAGCTTGAGCGGCTACCAATTGAGTCAGTAGAAGAATGGACTGTCTTATCTCTTGGCTCGAGGCATCTGGTGAAGAAACGGGGGGTGCTGGAGCTAAAGTTGAGGCTCCCCTCTAATCCTCGAAAGTGGGCGAAGTATGGGAAAACCGAGGTGGGGCCTTATTCTGGGGTTCGCCCTCCTTCATATCTATAGATGGCTCTCGTTCAAGCCCTTCTTCAACCACTATCTTGCCCTTCTAGGCCGCCATAGCTTTTCCTTTCATCAGCTTTGCTGAAATTATAACGCACAATTAGGGAGGGGAAAATCTTATAACAAAGCTCTATCGAACGATCTCTTAAGATAAAAGATGGTCATTTTTCCTAAATGCCCCGTAGCCTCCTGTTTATTAGCGTGGCGCGCTACACACCATAAACAAGACTCTACTACACATGGCTCGTACACACTTCCAAGGACTGAACTGCCTGATACCACTTTTGTCACAACCCGACTAGGGGCCGTGACGGGTACCCGAGGCTTACCACCGAGCACCACTCGTTCTACTACTCATCATACTTATTAAACATTCTTTTATCAAATTCATACTTAAATCATAAGAAAATCATTTTTCCTTCTGAGAATATAAATACTTTTATATACATAAGCCACTCGGCTATCAAAATAATATATATATATATATATATATATATATATATATATATATATATATATATATACATACATAATGGCAACCTCGTGAGACCATATAACCCACAACTATGTATCTACGAGCCTCTACTAGAGTGCTAGACGTAGGGACGGGACAAGACCCCGTCGTGCCCAAAAATATTCAAAAGAATAATCACGGCACCTCCGGAACAATGGAGTGCTCTCAAGTCAGCTAATAGCTCCTACGAGTCCGGATCAAGCTCACCTCCCTGTCTACCTGTGGGCATGAACACAGCGTCCAAAGAAAACGGACGTCAGTATGAACATTGTACAGGGTATGAGAGGCATAAATGATAATAATACATTAATGAGGCAAGGGAAGCATCAATAAGGAGCAACTGTACATGATTGTCACTTATAAAAGGGATAACACATGCTGACTTACTCATAATCATCATTATATCATGTATGCAATAATGTATAAATGTATAAGTGTATAAATGTATAAGCTGCCCGTCCATATAGGTGTGGTGTGCTAATGTATAAGCTGCCCGTCCATATAAGTACTGTGTGATAATGTATAACCTGCGTCCAGGCCTCCCGCGTCCGGGATGTAAGCTGCCCACTAGTGGTGTGATCATACATAAAAATAATATATACTCATCATAATGCATGTATAATAACTCAAAGATAGCTATATTTTATCGAGGTAATCTAAGGTCGTGAACCCCCAATTCTATTATGGACATTTACAAGTATTCTGCCTCACCTTGAAGGGAATAGTATATAAGGTGAGTGTATTCAATAAATGACATCATTACTTTTATAGGAACATCATATCATGAACTCTAGAATCTTTGTACTTAACTCACCATCACATTATTGAACTCATAATATATCTCCCATCTCATATGGCTATTCATGAACATAGGCTATTAGTTTTTTGCAATATAGAGGATTGATGGAGAAGAAGGAAAAATCATACCATGGGATTCATGCCATAGAAAGAAAGGACTAGCCTCACATACCTTTTCCGTTTAATTAATCTATCGCTTGCTTGTTCTCCTTCAATGCCACGTTTCTACCTTCAAGAGAAGTCGCATGAACGTTAACTAATCGACTATAAGAACGTGTTACTATTTCTAGAGAAAATTAGGCAGCATTTCTTTTGTTTATACTGCTTTCCCCATATTCTATATCAACTCCCAAATGTTCATAACAACATTCACAATATAATAGACAACAATCATCATTCATCTACATTATCCGCAATTCACAATCTCACTCTAATTTCTCCACAATCATGGTCATAATCCATTTTTGCATTTTCTCACATATAATACTTATTCCATGTTCTAAATGTCATTCATAACATATATACAATCACAACACATCTATAATCATGACTCAATCCAAACCTTTACCCAACAATGTCACTATTCACACATTCATGACCCATTTCCTATATCTTTCTACAATCCATGTGTTTTTAACTTTCAACACCTTAAACAATAAAGAATGATCATAAACTCACCTTGGACGATGGATGAACAACACTTGAGTGGAACTTCTCTTCTTGCACCAAAACCCTAACTCACTTCCCTTGAGTTTTCCTGGTGTAGATGAACTTTGATATGCTTCCTACACTTGATTTCGTGGATTTGATGTAGTTGATCATCAATTTTTCTTAGCTTCTTGTGGATGAATAATGGAGAGGGTTATAGATGTTTCTAAGAGTGTGGAGAAGTGAGATGAAATGAAATAAAATGAGAGAGAGTCCCTTATATTAAGTCTTGAATCAGTCCTGACCAAGTTATACGGACCAACATACGGTCCGTACATTTTATACGGGCCGTATGTGTGGCCGTATGTTTGGTCCAGAGAATGGTGTCCCTCTTGGCTAAATATACGGCCTAACATATGGCCAGTACAATTTATACGGACCGTATGTTGGGCCGTATAAGGCCCAGCTGTTCCGATTTCGTCCTCGTCGACTCGTTTGATCTCTAATCCTTATGGAACCTTCTTAACACTTGTTTAACACTTCAATACCAATATAAGGGACGTTATCACTCGTATCTAAAGCATCTTTAAGCCATCGCTAACTTGCCACTCAAACCTCTTGCCCGACACATAACATATCCTTTACTTTCATAGACAACCTTATTCCTTTACGCCAAATGTCTTTGAACCTAGGTAAGGATCATCAAGTGCTATATCTTACTTATCAAATAATCGTATATGTCGTGCTCTTCACTATCCTATTCACTGTACGTTAACGGGGAATATTCCAAGGTGTAACATGAATACAATTCTCAAAGCAAAACTTAATATAAAGAGATCTTTAACTACTTCTCCAAACATATGTATATACGCTCGCAAGGCTACAAGATAATATACAAAGTATACCCTAAAGATATCATAAGACTTCTAATACCCACGTAGGTCTACGAGCCTCTAAATAGAGTACTGAAAATCATAGGGACGGGATCGGACCTCGCCATGCCCATATATGTACACAAAAGAATATACCAATAAGCTGCAACTCCAAAGTAGTGGAGTGTCTCTGTATATCTGCTGACAAGCTCCTAGGGATCTGGACTGTCTCCCTGTCTACCTGCGGGTATGAACGAGCGTCCACAAAGAAAGGACGTCAGTACGAACAATGTACTGAGTATGTAAGGCATGTATAACAACATAATAAAGAGATAAGGAAACATGAGATAAAGAGATAACCTGCACATATGATTCCCTCTTAAGGTGGATACCATGCATGCTAACTTTTACTTTTAAAACAACATCATAACACACATATATATGTATAAGTAAGCTGTCTGAGTCATATGTCATCATTACCCCGCGTTCGGTAATCATCTCACGCCGCCCACTAGTGGTGACTGCCCGGCCAAGTAGGCCCGGTGTAATTGTCATCCATAAGCCGCCCACTACATCCAGTGTAGTGGTGTCTGCCTGGCCAACTAGGCACAGTGTTACTATCCATAAGCTGCCCACTTACACACAGTGTAGTGGTGTCTGCCCGGCCAACTAGGCACGGTGTTATTATCCATAAAAATAGGCATGCATGTGAGCCCAATTAAAGCTATAATCATATCGGAGTGACGTAAGGTCGGTGACTTCCGATTATCTTATGGAACAATCATCATCACTACATCTCACCTCGAAAGAACAAGTAACATAAGGTGAGAGCATAACAATGAGTGAAATCAAGAAAAGCATAGGATAAGCTCAATTATCTCATAATATCTTTGCAACCATAAGCTTTGGAACTTCTAGTATTAAAATCATCATCATCATAGAAAACATCTCATCTTTAACATCATAAGAAGCTTTGAAATCTCCAGAAATAGAATAATCCTCATCATCAGTATCATAGAACACATCTTATCTCTTTCTCATAAGAAGCTCTTAAGGGTCGTTAACTTTCAACTTTTGGGATATAAGTAGGTCATGGAAATATATAGAACATCGTAATATAGGAGTCATGCCTTTGAAAGAAAGAGGACTAGCCTTAACATACCTTTATGTCTTCTTAATGACTAAATGTTCTCCTTCCAAGCTCACGACTCTACCTTTAAGATAATTCGTACTCAGGTTAGGTCATCGAAAGCATGATTAAGTTTAAACTAAGCAATTAAGAGCTAACGGAAATTAGGCAGCATTTCCCTTGTTTGGTCAACTTCCTCCATTTAATAAACAACTCCCAACATCGATAGCAACATCCATAGTACCATGATCAAGAGGCTTCTTTCCAGTTAAACATTGTCTAATTCTCAAAACTCCTTTTCAAAGTCATTCATAACCATAGCTACAACATAGTACCGTATTCATTTTCACATAATACTTCCTCAACGACATTAGTATCATCCATAACAAAATTATACTCATGGCATACCAAGAACTATGACTCAAATCAAGTTACTATTCAAGAATATCATTAAATCCATGTTTGAGCTTCATATTCTTCTTCTTTCTTTCATTCAAGTTACTCAACAACCAAATACTCTTAATAACATGAAATAGATGTAAAACTCACCTTTGATCATATAAGGGTGAACTTTAGATGAATATACTTCACTTTAGAGAAACCCCAACTTCAATACCAAAGGAAATCTTGACTTCTAAAAACTCTAGTGAGCCTCTTTACACTAGATTCTCTTAATTCTTGATATATAATCTTTGATTTCTCTTGGGTTTGTGTTAATATGATGTGAGGAAAGTTCTAGAGCTCTCAAGAGTAGTGGAGAAGATGGGAAATGAAAAATATAAACTTGGATCATCTATTTATAAAAAAAATTAAAGCTGCCCGACTTAATTATACGGACACTTATACGGTCCGTATAATTTTATACGGTCCGTATAAGTGGTCGAATAATATCACCAGGGACTGACCTTCTCTGGAAAGGTTATACGGACCCTTATACGGACCGTATAGTTATACGGACCGTATAAGTGGTCGTATATGTCACGACCCAACTAGGGGCCGCGATGAGTACCCGATACTTGTACCGAGCACCCCTTATCTATCATTTTACCTCTACTACTAAGTGGGCAGTATGAAACATACCATATATTTTTTTTGTCACTAAACACTAACATTAATAGCATGATTATAAACATAGGCTAATAAACTTTGCTAGCTCATCATACAGCGACGAGGACAACCAAAAGTACAAAACATCTAACTATACATATCTGTCTACGAGCCTCTAAACAAAGTGCACATATACATATGAAGGGGCGGATTCTGCCGTGCCCGATTATATACACAAAAGTAGTACCAAGAAACTGAGGCTCCGGAACAACTGGAGCGCTGCTACAATACTGCTGATGAAGCTCCTAGGAGTCAAATCTGTCTACCTGCTGACCTGCGCAGCATGAAACGCAGCGTCCACAAGAAGGGACGTCAGTACGAGTAATGTACCGAGTATGTAAGGCATGGTAGATAATACAAACAGAAATATAAAGTATGAATAACAATATCATGGGATCATAGGACATATAATGAGATAAGAAGTAACCTGTACATAGGAATGCCCTTTCAGGCCGGATACCATGCATGCTTGTCTTTCCCCTTTAAAAAAACATTTTTTTTTCATAGACATAGAAAATAGAACTTATATCATGTCATGTCTTATCATATCATATCATATCATATCATATCATGTCATATCATATCATGTCATATCATATCATATCATGTCATATCATAGCGCCGAACAACGTCGGCTCGCCCACATAGCGCCGAAATACGTCGGCTCGCCCATATATCCCGCGTTCGGGCATCCCGCGTCCGGGATGCTAACGCCAGCTGACCAGGTGGCAATGCAACATATGTCCGTTCCCCTCCCCCATATACCCCTTCCCCCATATTCCCCATATACATATACATATATCAGCATGCATGAGAGCCCAAAGAAAGTCATGTGTCTATCGGAGTGATGTAAGGTCGGTGACCTCCGATTACATTATGGAATAGCCGTGGTCGCTTTGTCTCACCTTGAAGGAACAATTATTATAAGGTGAGGCTATCAATGAAGAGTAACATTAAAAGAAAACATAGAATGAAATCATGTACATCATAGGCGTCAATTCATACGCTTTGAAATCTTTAGAAAATAGGGTCATAACCAAGGAATAGAATTAAAGATCAAGAACTAGTTCGACACTTCCATACTCATATTGAATCCTTAACTTAAGGCTCTTAGTCATGGAATCATTCTTGTCATGCTCATCATAGACATATTCTCTTCCTTAACATCATCGTTATCATTGTCATCATCGAAATATTCTCATTAGAATAGTTACAACACTTATCGTTTGATAAACGGAACAATAAGGAAAATCCGGGAACAATGGGTCCACCTCGGGTCAAATGAGGCGGCGTACACAATTTACGTACGTTACATTTTATGACGTCACTTATGAGAGTTTTAAGGTAGTCGGGTCTCATTTGTGCAAGTTCTAGATATTTAGGCAATTCTTCCAACTATTCATGGAATATCTAATTCAATTCTACTGAATGAAAAAGGGGCAAATTTAGGCGCGAATTTCGGAGAATAGGGTTGTCCCCGAGGCTCGTATCCAATCCTATTATGTCTAAGACATGCCTACGAAGGAAGAGCAAAGCCTTACATACCTTTTCCGCCTTTTCCGCTACTCCAAACTCAAGCTCCAAATTCGCTAAAATCTACAATTTGGTCACATTTACCAAACATTAATTAGAGCATTGTGGAAGTTGAGTATTAAAGTAACACTTGTCTACCGAAATTTCGGCAGCATTTCCCCTGTAAATACTACGTCCCCAAGAATCTATCTTTGCCAATTTTTAATCAACAACAATCCGGGAATGCAACCCGGCCAAACTATCAACAATAATGCCAACATTCATACTAACAATTGCAACAATCAACCCAAGATACATTCTAACATTAGCAATCTTTGTCACACCATTCAACAACACTTCATTCATGTTTAATTCGATTCGCATAACATTCAAAATGACTCCATCGACACACTACTTCACCCGACACCGTACAAACAGAACAAGAACAATAACAACACATTTCCTTCTCCTTCCAAATTCGTAAACTACACACTAACAACATCATTCTCATAATTACAAGAACACTATATTCCATTTATTTAACTTCTAAAATAACTTTCCGACAATTACAACTTGAACTAGAAATATGTAACTTCCATTTCTCACCATAGATTCCGTTACAATAACGACCAAAATACTAGATAAAATTTGCTCACCAACTCTTCACAATCCAACACATATACACGGCCACACACATATTACACAATCATGGCCACCACACGGCCTCAACCCTACATCCATATTTTTTTCACAAATTTCATCCACTTTTTCATACTACAACATACATAATCATTTATAGCACACAAGAAAAGGGTCAAACCTTACCTTTTTCCTTGATTCTTCACTTGGCTAAAATTTGCAACTTATGTGAATATGTGTTTTTCCTTGCTCCAAGAACCTCTTCACTTTACTAAGGACCCTTCAATTGGTAGAAAATGATTTTTGAAGGAATTTTTTTCTTGGTCTTGAGCTTGGCCGAAAATGGCCCTTAGGTTTCTCCCTCTCTTTTGTTCTTCAATGTTCCTGAAATTTCTAAGAGATAATGTGAGAAATAAGATGACTTAGTCATCTTTAAACCTTGTCCATTAAGCTTTCATGTGGGCTTAAGCCCACTATCATTTGGACGGCCAACATGGCCCAAATGACTCAAGCCCACTTTTTTTTTTTTTTTTTGCACTTCATGAAAAATTATTTTCCAATTTTCAAATTTGCCCTTAGCCTTTCTCCATATTTCTACGAGTCATATTGCGAATTTCCCTTTTCGCCCCTAACCTTTCTTAATATTTCCACTTCTAAATTCTTCATAAGCAACTCATATGCCAAACAAAATAAAAATAAGGCTTTGCTTGTTGTCTTCCCGCGATTATCTTAAATTATCCGATTGCACAAAAATGCGGCATATAACAGTATAACTCATATTTTCCGAAATTGTTCTCGTCAATTCATTTGATCTCAAATCCTTATGGAACCTTCTTGGCACTTGTATAACACTTCATTAACCATCTAAGGAGCCCAATAGATCCTCCTCAAGACATTACTAAATACACATTAACTCGATAATTGCAAAACCTTCCCAAACACAACTTACACTTCACTTCCTTCGACAAACTTAATTTCACCTGTTCATATGACTTAAAAATCTTATAGTATACACTTTAAACTACCAATTACTCCCCTTCATGTCATAAGGAATTCATGCTATCCTTAAGCTTGCGTTAGTCTATTCACAGCACAACAACTCAAAATTTTTGAGGTGTAACTGTCACAACCAGACTAGGGGCCGTAACGGGTACCCGGGGCTAACCACCGAGCAGCCCTCGTTTTACTACCTATCATGCTCATTAAACGTTCTTTTATCAAAATCATACTCAAGTTATAAGAAAATCATCTTTCATTCGGAAATATGAAATCTTTTATATGCACAAGCCTTTTGGTCATTGAAATAATATATATATATATATATATATACATGGTAGCAACCTCATGAGACCATACCACCCACACTGCGTATCTACGAGCCTCTACTAGAGTGCTAGACATATGGACGGGACAGGACCCCGTCGTGCCTAAAACATACATATACATATAAACCAAAAGAATAAGCAATGGCACCTCCGAAAAATGGAGTGCTCTCCAACTCGGCTAATAGCTCCTACGAGTCTGGAACAAGATCACATCCCTGTCTACCTGTGGGCATGACACAGCGTCCAAAGAAAACGGACGTTAGTACGAACATTGTACTGAGTATGAGAGGCATAACCAATAATATTGCGTCAATGTAATAAAGGAAGCATCAATAAGGAACATATGTATCTGACTGTCAAGTATAAAGGAAATGATGCATGCTGGCTTACTCATAATCGTCATCATGTCATATATGCATAAATATATAAGTTGCCCGTCCATATCGGATCGGTGTAATAATCATTAGCCTGTGTCCAGGCCTCCCGCATCCGGGGTATCATCTCATGCCGCCCACTAGTGGTGTCTGCCCATGCCATCTGGCCATGGTGTATACGCTGCCCGCCTTAGCAGTGACTGCCCGGTCAAATAGGCGCGGTGTTATATCATCATCATAATATGCTCATCATAGTGCATGCATAAAGACTCAAGGACAACTATGCTTTATCGGGGTGGCGTAAGGTCGTGATCTCCCGATTTCCTTAGGGAGCACTCATTAACATCCTGCCTCACCTTGAAGGGAATAGTATATGAGGTGAGTATAAGCAATAAATGACATCATTGATGTTTTAGGAACATGATATCATGAACATCTAGAACTTCGCTACTTTAACTCATTACCTTGTGTAGCTATTTATGAACACAGGCTCATATTTTCCGGAACTTAAGAGATTCATGGAGAGGAAGGAAGGTCATACTATAGGATTCATGCCATAGAAAGAAAGGACTAGCCTCACATACCTTTGTCGTTTAACTATCCTATCGCTTGATCGTCCTCCAATGGCACATTTCTACCATCAAGAGAGAATTCGCATTTGCATTAGTTAATCGACGACAAGAACGTTTTACTATTTCTAGGGATCGGGCAGCATTTCCTTTGTTTCTACTACTTTTCCCACATTCTATATCAACTCCCAAACGTACATAACAACATTCACAACATCGTAACAACAATCATCATTCATTTACATTTACCACAATTCACCATTTCCCTTCAATTTCTCCACAATTATAGTTATAGCTCACTATCGCGTTTTCTCATATACAATACTCATTTCGTGGTCTAAGTGTCATTAATAACATATTTACAATCACAACATACTAACATTCATAATTCCTCCCAACTACTGTTCAATAATAACACTATTCACTCATTCATGACCCATTTTCTACCTCCTTCTATAGTCTAAGTGTTTCAACTTTCAACACCTTAAATAACATGTAAATACCATAAAACTCACCTTGGATGGTGGATGAACAACCTTTGAGTGGAACTTCTCTTTTTGCACCAAAACCCTAACTTTCTTCTCTTGAGTTTTCTTGGTGTAGATGAACTTTTAGTGGGTTTCATACACTTGATTTCATGGTTTTGGTGTAGTTGATCATAGATTTCCTTTGATATCTTGTGGATGAATGATGGAGAAGGTTCTAGAGGTTTCTTGATATGTGAAGGAGTGAGATGAAATGAATTAAAATGAAGAGGAGGATCCTTACATTAATTCTCAAAATCAGTCCCGACCGAGATATACGGTACGATAGACGGAGCGTCGATCGGATCAACGGAGCGTCGATCTGGTCGTCGAAGTCGTTAAATTTCCAGTGAGCAATCTGTCGTTTCCTTTCATTCTACGGTGAGAAGGACGGTTCGTCGAACTGATCGACGGAGCGTGGACCTGTTCGTCAAATGGCCTTCGCCCTAGCCCAATTCTACGGCACAATCGACGAAGCGTCGACTCATCCGACGTTACAAAGAACGACCGTCGAACTCCCTTTTCCCAGAACTGCGGTGAAGTTTCATTTAACAGAATTTTCTCCCTTGCCTTTAACTTCTTTGGACTCTTAATTAGAATTATTAAGTATCCCTTCTTACTTGTAGGGACACCATGCACACGTTAACTTACGTTAGTCCCTTCACTGCTCAGCAACCCAAAGTTCTGCGGTATAACATTCTTCCCCCTTTTTTGGAACATTCGTCCTCGAATGTTAAGTACTTGAGAATTCTACAAAAATTTTGCTAGAGTTTCCCCTGTAATATGGCGCTACCGTCCTGTCACAACAACCTATAATAATTCTGCCTCACAGGGATACAACACAATAAAACTCTAAGAAGGACTTACGAAAGCTCCCAATGATGGGGAATATAATATCAGAGTAACGATGGAAATAGGGGTGTTCAGATACTCTAATTATTACACTTCACTTACTGCATACATACCTTATATTGTTGGCGTTTCATCTTGAACCTCTCATGGGGGTTGGAATAAATGTGGATACTTGCATTTTATTTTCTCTTCCGCTTCCCAAGTCATCTCTTCTTGATTGTTATTCCGCCATAAGATCTTAACTAAAGCCACTTCTTTGTTTCGATGTCTTCGTACTTGCCTGTCTTAGATGGCAGTGGGTACTTCTTCATAAGCTAATATTTCTTTCACTTGCACATCATCTATCGGAACAATTCTCTTGGGATCTCCAACACACTTGCGGAGCATTGAGACATGAAAAACTGGGTGAACTGATTCAAGCTCCGAAGACAAGTTTAATTCATAGGCTACTTGGCCCACCTTACGGATAATTTTATAGGGTCTAATGTAGCGGGGACTCAATTTCCCTTTCTTGCCAAATCTCATTACCCCTTTCATTGGCGACACCTTCAAAAATACCCAATCATCAACCTGAAACTCCAAGTCTCGCCGGCGGTTGTCTGCGTAAGATTTTTGGCGACTTTGGGCTGTCAGCAATCGATCTCGGATCACTTTGACTTTTTCTACCGCTTGCTGAACCAATTCAGGGCCTATTAACTGTACTTCCCCTATTTCGAACCATCCAATTGGAGACCTACACTTTCTTCCATATAAAGCCTCATACGGGGCCATTTGAATACTGGAATGGTAGCTATTGTTATATGCGAACTCAATAAGGGGTAGGTGATCATCCCAACTACCACCAAAATCTAGCACACATGCTCGGAGCATATCCTCCAAGGTCTGAGTAGTACGCTCGGCTTGCCCATCAGTTTGCGGATGGAATGCTGTACTAAGTTTCACCTAGGTACCTAGACCTTCTTGAAAGGACTTCCAGAACCTGGCTGTAAACTGTGCTCCTCTATCTGTAATAATGGACAGTGGAACACCATGAAGTCGCACAATTTCCTTGAGATACAATCTCGCATAATCTCCTGCTGAGTATGTGATCCTGACTGGAAGAAAATGAGATACCTTTGTTAATCTGTCCACGATTACCCATATAGAATCACACTTTCCTCGGGAATGGGGTAATTCTATAATAAAATCCATATTGATAATTTCCCATTTCCACTTAGGAATTTCCATCGCTTGCAATAACCCTCCTGGCTTCTGATGTTCGATCTTTACTTGTTGGCAATTTGGACATTTGGCTACGAATTCTGCTATGTCTCTCTTCATGCCATCCCACCAATATATCAATTTGAGATCGTGGTACATTTTTTTTGCACCTGGGTGAATAGAATACCGAGAGTAATGGGCTTCTTCCAGAATTCGTCGGTGCAATTCTGCACATTCGGAACACATAGCCTGCCGTGGTATCTAAGGATCTCATCCATCGAAGTTTTAAATGGAGATCACTCTTTTTCATGAAATGTGTCTCTATAGTGGCTCAACTGCGGATCTTCATACTGACGCTCTTTCACTTCCACATTCAGAGATGAAACCGTGGGATCATTAATACCAATCCCTGCACTACCTGAATCAATTACACGCACTCCAAGATTAGCTAGCTGGTAAAGCTCATGAATCATTTCTTTCCTTTCTGGAGGAACTTCACATAAACTGCCCATTTATCGGCGGCTAAGTGCATCGGCTACTACATTTTCGTTTCCAGGATGGTACAAAATATTCACATCATAATCTTTCAACAATGCTAACCACCGCCTCTACCGCAGGTTTAGCTCCTTCTGCTTGAAAATGTATTGCAGGCTCTTGTGGTCTGTATAGATATCAGCTTGTATGCCATACAAGTAATGTCTCCATATCTTTAATGCATGAATAACTGTAGCTAATTCTAGGTCATGAGTTGTATAGTTCTTTTCATGCTTCCACAGCTGTCTTGAAGCATAAGCAATGACTCTACCATGCTGAATTAACACACATCCTAACCCAACACCGGAAGCATCACAGTATACCACATAACCATCTGACCCTTCTGGAAGTGTTAAGACCAGAGCTGAGGTTAATCTGTCCTTCAGCTCTTGGAAGTTGCGTTCACAAGCATCATTCCATTGAAATTTAGCTGTTTTCTGGGTTAGCTTCGTCAATGGAGCTGAAATAGATGAGAAGCCCTCTACGAATCTTCTGTAATAACCTGGCAACCCCAGAAAACTACGAACTTCAGTAGGCGTCGTAGGCCTTGGCCAATTCTTTACCGCTTCAATTTTCTGAGTATCAACTCGAATACCGTCATCTGAAATGACATGGCCCAGAAATGTTACGGAATTCAGCCAAAACTCGCACTTTGAAAATTTTGCTTATAATTCTCGAGCTCGAAGAATTTCAAGTACGATACGCAAGTGATCTGCATGTTCTGATTCTGTGCGAGAATACACCAGAATATCATCAATGAATACTATCACAAATAAATCCAAGAGTGGCCTGAATACATTATTAATCAAATTCATAAACACGGTCGGAGCATTGGTCAACCCAAACGACATCACCCGGAATTCATAGTGGCCGTATCTTGTTCTAAAAGCTGTTTTGGGAATATCTTCTTCTCTAACCCTCACTTGATGATAACCCGACCTCAAGTTTATTTTTGAAAACCACTTGTCACCCTGCAGCTGATCGAATAAATTGTCAATCCTTGGGAGAGGATATTTGTTCTTTATCTTCACCTTGTTCAACTGCCTATAATCGATGCACATTCGTAGGGAACCATCTTTCTTTCTCACGAACAAGACTGGTGCTCCCCACGGCGATGAACTGAGTCTAATAAATCCCTTCTCAAGCAAATCTTTCAACTGCGCCTTTAGCTCTTTCAATTCTGTCGGAGCCATTCGATAAGGAGGAATAGAAATAGGCTTGGTATCTTCTGGCAACACATCAATGGCGAAGTCAATTTATCTTTCTGGAGGAAGGCCTGAAAGCTCATCAGGAAATATATCCGGAAATTCATTCACTAACGGAATGGATTGGAAGGTTGACGACTTTGCTTCGGTGTCATGAACTCGGACTAGATGATAAATATAGCCTTTAGCTATCATCTTCCTTGCCTTAAGGTAGGAAATAAACCTACCTTTTGGAGAGGCTGTATTACCCCTCCATTCAAGCGCGGGCTCTCCCGGAAATTGGAATCGGACTATCTTAATTCGGCAATCCACATTAGCATAACATGATGCCAACCAATCCATACCCATAATTACATCGAAATCCAGCATTTCCAGCTTAATCAAATCAGCTTTGGTCTGGCGATCACATATCACAATTACAAAAATTTTGTACACTTGTCTAGCTATCAGGGGATCACCAACCAGAGTAGTTACCTCAAAAGGTTTGATTGGCTCAGGTTTCACCCCAATACGACCAACAACTTATGGAGTAATATAGGAGAAAGTAGAACCCGGATCTATCAAGGCATATACATCATGGGAAAATATAGATAATGTACCTGTAACCACGTCTGGGGAGGACTCGAGATCCTGTCATCCAGCTAAAGCATACACACGGGGCTGAGTGGCACCTGAAATAGATGCTCCCCCTCTGCCTCTACCTCGACCTGCTGGGATCTGGGGAGTCTGCCCTACTGGGCGTACTAAAGATGAACCCGCTGCTGATCCTGTGGGCTGAATCCCCACTCTACCGCTCGTCGATGGGCAATCTCGCATCATATGCCCAACCTGACCACAGGCATAGCAAGCATCCGAACCTTGGCGACATTTTTCGAAATGTAGTCTACCGCACTGGCTGCATCGCGGTACTGAGGGTCTCCTATGACTATGATCTTCCCTGAACTGAGAATCTGAGGCCCTCGAACTCTGACCCTGTCCTGAACGAAAGGAGCGATCAAATATCCTACCCGTAAATCGAGGAGGTGCGCTAGTCACCGACTGGCCTGAATGTCTAGAATATGTTTGCATTGGTCCCCCTCTATAATAACTGCCTGCCCCCATAGATCTAGCCCTCTTGCCTTGCCTTCTTTCAATATCACGATCACCTCTTGGTGGTGGCTGTCGTCCCTCTAAGTTTTGGGCATGGGCTTGTATTTCGGAAATATTCATCCCTTCTTGTAGCAAAGCCGTCAAACAATCCTTAAATAGATGTGGCCCAAAGCCACTCACAAACCTGTGCACCCTATCTCCCATATCGGCCACTATAGTCGGGGCATACCTAGCCAAGGAATTAAATTGCAGGCTATACTTCCGGGCACTCATACTTCCTTGCTTCAAATTTAGAAATCTATCCGCTCTAGCTCGGCGGACCTCGGGTGGCAAATAATGATGAATGAAAGCATCTACGAATTCTTGCCAAACCGGAGCAAGCGCATTCTCTCCTCTTGATAAGACCCAGTTATTATACCATAAGACTGCCACATCTTGGAGTCTATAAGATGCGAACTCCACGGATTCAGTTTCGGAGGCATGGACAATCCTTAACGTTCTTAACATCTCATCAATGAAACCTTGCGGGTCTTCATCCGGCTTTGGCCGTAAAAACTCCGGAGGATTCAAGCTCATAAAATCACGGGCTCGGGTACTAGCTAACCGATCACTTGGGCCCGCTCTGATACCACTTTTGTAACGACCCAACTAGGGGCCGTAACGGGTACCCGGGGCTAACCACTGAGCACCCCTCGTTCTACTACTTATCATGCTCATTAAACGTTTTTTCATTAAAATCATACTCAAGTTATAAGAAAATCATCTTTCATTCGGAAATATGAATGCTTTTATATGCACAAACCTTTTGGTCATTGAAATAATATATATATATATATATATATATATATATATATATATATATATATATATATATATATATATATATATATATACATGGTAGCAACCTCGTGCGACCATACCAACCACACTGCGTATCTACGAGCCTCTACTAGAGTGCTAGACATATGGACGGGACAGGACCCCGTCATGCCCAAAACATACATATACATATAAACCAAAAGAATAAGTAATGGCACCTCCGAAAAATGGAGTGCTGTCCAACTCGGCTAATAGCTCCTACGAGTCTGGAACAAGATCACCTCACTGTCTACCTGTGGGCATCACACAGCAGCCAAAGAAAACGGACGTTACGAACATTGTACTGAGTATGAGAGGCATAACCAATAATATTGTGTCAATGAAATAAAGGAAGCATCAATAAGGAACATCTGCATCTGACTGTCAAGTATAAAGGAAATGATGCATGCTGGCTTACTCATAATCGTCATCATGTCATATATGCATAAATATATAAGCTGACCGTCCATATCGGATCGGTGTAATAATTATTAGCCTGCGTCTAGGCCTCCCGCATCCATGGTATCATCTCATGCCGCCCACTAGTGGTGTCTGCCCATGCCATCTGGCCATGGTGTATACGCTGCCCGCCTTAGCGGTGACTGGCCGGCCAAATAGGCGCGGTGTTATATCATCATCATAATATGCTCATCATAGTGCATGCATAAAGACTCAAGGACAACTATGCTTTATCGGGGTGACGTAAGGTCGTGATCTCCCGATTTCCTTATGGAGCACTCATTAACATCCTGCCTTACCTTGAAGGGAATAGTATATGAGGTGAGTGTAAGCAATAAATGACATCATTGAGGTTTTAGGAACATCATATCATGAACATCAAGAACTTCGCTACTTTAACTCATTACCTTGTGTAGCTATTTATGAACGCAGGCTCATATTTTCCGGAACTTAAGAGATTCATGGAGAGGAAGGAAGGTCATACTATAGGATTCATGCCATAGAAAGAAAGGACTAGCCTCACATACCTTTGTCGTTTAACTATCCTATCGATTGATCGTCGTGCAATGGAACATTTCTACCTTCAAGAGAGAATTCGCATTAGCGTTAGTTAATCGACAATACGAACGTTTTACTATTTCTAGGGAAAATTGGGCAGCATTTCCTTTGTTTCTACTACTTTTCCCACATTCTATATCAACTCCCAAACGTACATAACAACATTCACAACATCGCAACAACAATCATCATTCATTTACATTTACCACAATTCACCATTTCCCTTCAATTTCTCCACAATTATGGTTATAGCTCACTATCGCGTTTTCTCATGTACAATACTTATTCCGTGGTCTAAGTGTCATTAATAACATATTTACAATCACAACATACTAAACATTCATAATTCCTCCCAACTATTGTTCAATAATGACACTATTCACTCATTCCTGACCCATTTTCTACCTCCTTCTATAGTCTAAGTGTCTCAACTTTCAACACCTTAAATAAAATGTAAATACCATAAAACTCACCTTGGATGGTGGATGAATAACCTTTGAGTGGAACTTCTCTTTTTGCACCAAAACCCTAACTTTCTTCTCTTGAGTTTTCTTGGTGTAGATGAACTTTTAATGGGTTTCATACACTTGATTTCATGGTTTTGGTGTAGTTGATCATAGATTTCCTTTGATTTCTTATGGATGAATGATGGAGAAGGTTCTAGAGGTTTCTTGATATGTGAAGGAGTGAGATGAAATGAATTAAAATGAATGGGAGGATTCTTATATTAATTCTCAAAATCTGTCCCGATCGAGATATACGGTACGATCTACGGAGCGACGATCTGGTCGTCGAAGTCGTTAAATTTCCAGTGAGCAATCTGTCGTTTCCTTTCATTCTACGGTGAGAAGGACGGATCGTCGACCTATTCGTCGAATGGCCTTCGCCCTAGCCTAATAGTACAGCACAATCGACGAAGCGTCGACTCGACTGACGGTACAAAGAACGACCGTCGTACTCCCTTTTCCCAGAATTGCGGTGAAGTTTCATTTAACGGACTTTTCTCCCTTGCCTTTAATTTCTTTGGAATCTTAATTAGAATTATTAAGTATCCCTTCTTACTTGTAGGGACATCATGCACACCTTAACTTACGTTAGTCCCTTCACTGCTCAACAACCCAAAGTTCCGAGGTATAACAGTAATAATATTAATCCTCAAAATCAAGTACTACTATTAGAAACGATAATGCATAGTCTGTCACACCAGGAAGAACTGAATTCGCAGCACGCATTTCACCTGCAAGAGTCGACGTCGCAAAGCCAATTTTAGCAGCAAGAACCGATGCCAGAAGCGACCCCGGTTCAGTAGCATTCCAATAATGAGATTTCCTATCTTGATCATCTTCATGATCTCCCTGATACCTTTGTCTTTACTAGGGAATATGATCATATTCATCAAAGATTATGGAAAGAGCCAAACGATCTTGTAAAAGAGGGTGTTCATATTGAAAAAGGAATGATATTAACATCGAAAAAGTCATTGCAAAGGGCTGTTAAGATTTTTTACATCCAGAAGATTAGGGAGTTCAAAGTTGATAATTCTACTCGAACATATTGGCGATTGGTCTGCAGGCGAAAATATCAAGGTTGTTAATGGATGCTCTATGGTAAGGAGACTGATGATAAGATGGTGACTATTTCAAAGTTCTACCCAAAGCACAATTGTGCTATGGGTGAATGCCCAGATGATCATTTCAATGTAGATGTCAATTTGGTTGCTACCGTGCTAGTTGGCGACATTGCACAATGCCCAAGGTACCCCATTCTCTTAAGTTTATTTTAATTTTGATATTGTCTATGGAAATTGGGAGTGCTCTTTCAAGAAGTTACCAAGCTACATGGCAGCTCTACAACACTTCAATGCTGGTACTGTTATTGAATAGAAGCTCCAGTCGAAACCTAGTGTGGCCGGTAATATTTTTCAGTTTGTGTTTTGGGCATTCAAACCATGCATTGATGGTTTCGGTCATTTTCAGCCAGTAATATCAATAGATGGCACACATGTGTACGTCATATACGACATCAAGCGACTAATTGCAATTGGAATTGATGCAAATGGATCTTTGTTCCCTCTGGCTTTTGTGATTGCAGCTAATGAGAGCACAGAGACATGAGGTCTGTTTTTGACCTACTTGGGGTAACACATTATTAAGGATAGAATGGGTATATGTGTTCTATCAGACAGACATGTTGGCATATTCAGCAATATATGGGGTTTGCATGGATGGCAGCTACCTTTTGCCTACCATCGTTATTGTTTAAGGCATTTGAGGGTAAATTTTCAGTAGAAATATTGAAGCCCAACACTGAACAATTGGATGTGGGTGGCTGCACTAGAGCATCAGGAGAAGAAGTTTCATATGCAGATGGAGTTGATTTGGCAGGCGGATGAGGGAGCCTACCATTAGTTGAATAAAATCGATAAAGACAAAAGGACATTACACAAGGATGAAGGTAGGAGATGGGGGATGCTAACAACAAATAACTCTGAGTCATTCAATGGCTTATTGAAATCTGCATGGGGACTACCCGTTACTGCAATGGTGAGAATGACTTTAAGGCACGTTATGGAGCGGTTCGTGACTAGATTAAAGGCGGCCAAAGGATGTGCAGTAGACAGTTTGAAATAGATGCCAAAACAAACACAATTGTGCGAGTATCACAAATTTAAGTGCCAGCAACACTCAAAGATGAAGTACAACTATGCCCAGCATATATTTGAACTCACAACAAGTGTGCACCAAGGTCATGGAGGTAACATTCACACAATTTGTGAGATTTCAAGAACATGCACATGTGGCAGGTGACAATCATACCACATGCCATGTTATCATGCCTTCAAGTGTTTTACCACAATGGGAAAGAACTCCTCTCAATACATGGGTTCAGAATATACCATGAAAATTATGCAAAAATGTATGCATACGTATGATATTTGGAATTTCGCGTTACTAAGGTATATTCAACCACGGGTGACAATCATACCATATGCCATGTTATCATGCCTTCAAGTGTTTTACCACAATGGGAAAGAACTCCTCTCAATACATGGATTCAGAATATACCATGAAAATTATGCAAAAATATATGCATACGTATGATATTTGGAATTTCGCGTTACTAAGGTTCTACCTGTTACACCCCGGAAAATTTCGCATTACTACGGTTGCAGACTGCTTAATGTGAG
The DNA here is from genome assembly GCF_019175385.1 of Lycium barbarum. NCBI lineage: Eukaryota > Viridiplantae > Streptophyta > Magnoliopsida > Solanales > Solanaceae > Lycium > Lycium barbarum. Next base: position 37,324,500 of record NC_083344.1, read on the forward strand.
CTCAAGAAGGAGCAAATATTACAATTATAAAGGATGGAATTCTACTGTATTAGCATGAGGATAGCATGAGTATGATATTTGGAATTCGTACAATATGATTGGAATGATACGTTAAAAGATATATAGCCCTCGTAACCGTAAGCTGAGGTGGGGCCCACATGATGGGGTTTTTATAAAGGACGTATGCCAATTTATATGGATAATATATGTGAAGTTAAACACAACTCAAGAAGGACCTTTGAGCCAAATCCAAGTGTAAGCCCTCCAAAAAGATGTTTTTAAGTTACGTTTTCGGGAGATCTGACTTCGGGAGGCCATAACCCCATCATTATTTGGTCATTTGGGAAAACTCCAAATATTAAAGTTGTAGCTAATTGAAATACCTTTCCAAACATAAGTTGTGGGCCTTCACAGGACATAGGGATAAAACGTTATAGACATTTTAAGATAGAAAGATCAAGCTGGGCAGTGGGCTCGGCCCAACCCGACTCAAGGTCGCTGGGAACCGACCCAAGACTCCTATATAAGGGCCAAATTCGTGAAATTTCTTCACATTTAACACCAAAAATACCTGAACATTTTTAGAGAGAGGGAAGAGATCCCTTAGAGAGAGAAACCAAGTTTTGATCAAGTTCGAGGTCCCGAATTCCGAGGCTCGTGAAGAGTAAAGTGTAGTACAAATTGTTGCCGTCGTTTTAAGCTAAAAGTTGAACTTGGGGGATGTTGGTTTCGTGGTGTCTGCTCATATAAGGAATTTTTAAGATGTTAATGATGTTCTTACCATGATCATTGATAGATTTGACGGGTTACAATAGAGAAAATGACGTTGAAAGTTCGGTTATCATTTTTGGATATCAAATAACTTGGGGGCTGTTTTGTTATGATTAAATGGATAGAATTAGTTGGATATTGATATAAAATTATTGGTGATATTGTTTTTAATAAGTTGGTGTTCTTGAATTTGGGAGAATAAAGTGTATGAAGATATCGTATACAAAGCGTATACCGGGCTGTTTTGGTGTATATCTTTGGGAGTTGATGCTTTGAGTTTAAAGAGGCTTATATGAGATGGTTCTTATTATTGTTGGTTGCTGATTGTGTTGTTAAATTGAATTGGAATTATAGGGAAGCGAAGATTACTGGGAAAATGCTTCCCGAATTTACGGAAGTTATTACGAGCTTAGAGAAGTATATGAACCTCTTTCAAGTTGTCTACGGTTTCCTTTACCTTGATTGTAGATTGGCCAGTGTTTGGAAGCATAAGTTAAGCTAATCACGTAATCAACAAGGTATGTAAGGCAAACCTTTCTTCCTTTGGCATGATTCTTGTTGTTCTTCATTCTATATGTACTCTATATGATTCCATTCTTAGACGAGTAAGGTCTAAACGTTTCTTGTGATGGCTTATTGATATTGTACTCCTATTCTGTTTCGAAGGGAAAACCCATAAGATGCCAAGTTGAGTTATGTATATGGTTTTACTAATGATTTCAAGGAAATGAGTTTTATACTAAAGGAAACATAAAGTTTGATTTTCAAAACCCCTCCTAAGGGGTGCGAGATTTTACTACATTTCATTTACGACTTATGTTTACATTCCATAGTATCATCCCTTTGGATTGATATGATCATTTATTCTTTGGGTAGGGCAATAAGATGAAATTGAGTAGAATATAAGTAGTAAGAATTTCATAACAATTCTACCCTCAAACCTGGAAGTATGTCCTCCTAAGTCTAGCAAGATACAAATTTGATAACTTCTTATGAAAAACTAAGGCTAATAACTAGATTGTGATAAATTGATTAGTGACTTATGATTTGAATTGAAATTGATATTTGTGGATTGAGTTTGTGTTGATATGATAGTGATATTAAGCTGGAAGCAGCTGCCCGAAGGGGCTACCCTAGCTAAGCCGGAAGCGGCTGCCCGAAAGGGCCATCATTATTATGCCGGAAGCGGCCGTTCGAAGGGACTATTGTGATACTAGCCGGAAGCGGCTGTCTGAAGGGACCATTCTGTTAACATGTCGGAAGCGCCATGTGTGTTGAATTGCATTATTTACTTAAAGATTGTTTTGAGACTTCGTGTGCACATTTATATTTCTTCCAGCGAAGGTTGCAAGTATTGAGTTAGATTGTGATTTCTTCTCTCCTAAGTCAAATTATGATTATGACTTGTTACCACCTTACATACTCAGTACATTGTCCGTACTGACGTTCTTTTGCTTGGGGACGCTGTGCTTGGGCCCGCAGGTTAAGTGTATAGCTAGGATGCTTGGACGTCAGCTGGGATTGGTAAGTTCCACCTTATTCTAGAGTTGTGCTGAGTCATGTATAGATATGTATGATTATGGGTATGTCTCGGCCCTGTCCTGACTCATAATGTTCAGTTTACTTCTTAGAGACTTCTGCAGACAGTGTCCTGTGGTATGTTTGTCGACTTGTCAACAAAGTGATGTCAGTTGAGTCATTCGTGGATTTTAAAAGAGTATGTATTTTAGATGATTTCAATTGGTTTAAAGTACTTATTTGATTGAAAGTTTTCATAATCGTTATAAAGATAATGATTTCTATTTGGAAAAGTTTTATGTTCTTAAAAGTTTTTGAAATGAGGTTTTTATAGAGCGAATGTCTGAAGGTTCGCTCGACTCTGATGAGAGTCGGGTGCCCGTCATGCCCTACCATTGTTAGGTTGTGACACTACCCACTCAGTGATAATAGTTATTTGCCACCGGAGCCATTTTCCATGCTTGCTAACAAAGCGTTTATCCGTAAATTGAAACATAGCGAGCATACTTCCGTATTCCTAATTAAATGGATGTTCCACCGGGGAGATACACTCGAAAATGTTCATTTTGCAATTATGTTGGTCATGATGAGAGTAAGTGTCCCTTACGAGGTGGTGGTGAGAGTACATCTAGTGGTGGAAGTACCTCATGTGGCGGAAGAAACTTTCGTGGCGGCGGCACATCTCGTGGTGGTGGAACATCTCCTGGTGTCGGAACATCTCGCGGTGGTGGCATATCTCGCGGTGGCTGAACATCTAGTCATGAGCATGAATTGATGAATCTATTTTAAGTTTTTTCTTTGATGATGTATTTTAACTAGTTTCGGTTTGTTATTAATGATGTACTTTAAGTATTTTCATATTGTTATGAATGATGCAATTTAATTATTTTGAGATTGGTATGAATAATGCAATTTTCACTATAAATTAATATGCTTGAATCTAAACTCAGAAAAATAAAAAACTTAAAGCTAATGATAATAAGTTTTCAAACAAAAACTTACTTCGAGCACTTTTCAACCACTAAAACGACAACCCGAAGTTTTGTGTATCCTTGATGTATTGAGCCTATCTTATTAATCACATAAAAATAAATCGGGTTCTATATAAAATATTAAAGTTCCGGTGTCTCGAAGCATGATTAATCTATGGCTAAAGTACGAAAAACGTGTGAACATTTAAAAGAGAGAGAGTAAAAAAAATAGAATAGCGCAATAATTTACTGCGCAATTGGACTTAACTGAGCCGTTACAGATAAGTCCAATGATGCAGTACATTACTGCTTTAAGGGTACTTTGGTATCAGTTTTTTTTTTCTTGGGCTATTTTGGTTCACTTTTTTTTCTTTTTGGGTCATTTAGGTTCCGGACTCTCTAATCTTCAACAAGAACCATACAAGTAATTAATGATGCTTCATATTATGGAAATAGTTATTTTTTGACCCAACCGGTTATTTTGAGTTTTAGGACTCTTTTCCCTTATTTGAGACTTCCTATAGGATCATTTTGTGATTTATGACCAGCATGTACGGGTGACATGAGTCCCAAGGGGCTCGGGAGCATTTTGAAACACTTGTACTTGAATTAGTGGTCTAAATTGCTTAGAGTTGACAAAATTCAACATATTGAGTAAACAAAATTAGATTTATGGGTTGAAGGTTCCTATTAGTTCGTATGATGATTTAGGACTGGTTTTGGTTGAGATTTGAGGGGTTCGTGTATGGTTTGGGTTGCAAAACCAGCTATGGACTGTGTGCAGAATTTTTTCTAGTGTCGGTGCAACCCTTCGCGTCCGTGAGGATTAGGGCGGCAAGAAGGGAGAGTTTGGTTAGTTCGATCCAGGCCTGTTTGCTCTTCGTGATCGCGTGGGATCCTGTCGTGATCGCAAAAGAGGAATAGTGTAAGGTATAAAATTTGAATCTTGGGATTTTCATCTCATTTCAAGACTTTTCAAGATTTTTGGAGCTCGGTCTTGGCGATTATCAATGGAGGTTTTGACCTTTTGAGTTGGGTAAGCTTCTTAACTTGATTGTATTCGAAGTATCCATGAGATTTAGATGCTAGATTTGTGTTTTGAAGAGTACATTTGGGAATTATCGAATTAAGGTTGAATTGAGTTGAAATTGTATATTTGAAACTTATAAAGAATGGGTAACTCAATTTTGATATCAATTTCAAATTTTGATCGGGAGTCGGTTTAGATTTTCTGTTAACTTTTTTTATCCGATCATTTTTATATTACAGTATGAACATTGGGCTCGTTTAATCTCATAGAGTAAATTTTTTCAATGATTGGGTTCACTTGATGAAGTTCGATTGTAGAGCTTTTGGGAAGATTGAAGTTTCACTCGAGTTGAGAAAAGTTAGGACTTTGACTTCGATGAGAAATTTTTCTCAACTAATCAATAAATAAAATATTAGACTAATGATAAGGGGATGAAGCATAGGCAAGGTGACAAGCTTTTATGCATTCACATAGTGATAAGTCAGAGTTATTTGTCTATATCTGTTATTTGCTTGATTATTTGATTAATTAAGTACAATTTCATTCTCGTATACATGTCATACGTAATATTTCCATGTTAGATTTCCTTTCAAGTTATGCACATGTAGATGACATGTTAGCTATTGATTATGCCTTGTTTTACATGCCATATGATTACATATGTGATTTGATTCTATTATGAGATGCACGTTGAGACCATGCATACGGGTCATTTGCTATTGCAAGTTGTCACGACCCAAACCGGAGGGCCATGACAGGCACCTGGCCTTACTTGCCAAGTACCACTAGACATCTATCTATAATGTAATCATAAGCATAGGTGGGCCATTAGGGCTGGCATGAGATAACTTGCTGAATGACAGAAGTAATAGACTGAAATAATACAAGTCTAAAGGACATAACTACAAAAATAAGCTAGACATACTGTACAGGCCGACAAGGTTGTACAACATCTGACTGTACATAACTGTCTACAAGCCTCTACTGGAGTACATGACATAACGTGGTCAGGACAGGCCATACCCATACATATGCATATACTGACTCACAAGGAAACTCCGGAAGAAGTGAAGTGCAACAACACTGTCTGCTAGGTTGATATTCTACTAGGAGGGCTTTCAACCTATATCATTATCACGACGCAATCGGAGGGCCATGACGGCACCTGGAGCTAGCCTACCGAGTACCTCAAAACGTACATCTCATAGTCATATCTGAGTGGGCCATGAAACTAACTCATAAATATCATAACTGAAAGGGGCACATGCCCAAAAGATATATATATATATATATATATATAAATGTACATCATCAACTGTGCCCATATATAAGCCGACAAGTCTATCAAAGGATATAACAAAATATAGACCGAAGAGGTCATCAGATATCTAACTATACACATCTGCCTACTAGCCTCTACATAGAATACATAACATAGTAAGGACGGGACAAGACCCCTCCATGCCCATATATACACAAAGGAATCATACCACTCTGAGCTACAACTTCGGAACAAGTGGAGTGCTCCTGTACCAACGCTGAAATGGCAGCCTAAGGATCTGTACCGTTTTCCTGCGAGTATGAACGCAGTGTCTACAAGCAAAAGGACATTAGTACGGACAAATTACTGAGTATGTAAGGCATAAAAGTAACATAAGAGAGACATAAGAAACTATAAGGTAAGTGAATGCAACCTGTATGTCTAAACTGTCTCTGCGAATGAATCATATACGTAATTACTGTGCATTTGAACTATCTCTGAGGGCTGATAATATGCATAATACTGTGCATGCATGTCTGCGGTCATATATATACATATGTATATGTGTATATAATGCCTTTCAAGCCACTGTGGGCATCCCATCGTATCGTATCGGCCGGCAACATCATCATCATCATCTTTGTATCATCATCGTCATATCATCATATGACCAGCTGATCAGGTGATAGCGCGTATATAACGCCGTCACCTTCCCCATACCCTATACATATATAATACATAATATACACGCATATAGCGCCTGAGGGGTCTCGGTCTGTACATGCATATGTATATATATATATATATATATATATATATATAAAAATGTAATGCAAAGCATAAAACATCATAGGAGTACAAGTAATTATAAAGATTATACTGAATCTGAAGGAAAGCTTTCTAAGGATACATTGTGGAACATGAATCAAATAAGTCATCCCTAACTCTAAGAGTGGAACCATTATGGATTGGCGTTATGTGTACGTTCGGTTAACAAGGATCATGCCAAAAGAAATAAAGGGATAGCCTTACATACCTCGTCGTCTCCTTGCTACTCCACGCCGATCCTCCTGAGTTTGTAAATATACATTCAAGATGATTCACACTAAGTTTAAGTCGTTGAAACACTTATAAGATCAATCTAGACTATTAGCTGAGCTAACAGAATTTGGGCTGCATTTCCCCTATATCACTTACTTCCACCAAATTCTTAAACAGCTCCCAAACTTCATTAACAACATCAACAATACCATATTCAAGAGATTATATTCAAACTAAACTCAAATCCATCCAAAACATCCTTACAAATTCAATCCAGAGCCAATAATTTCAACAAAACATCTTATCACCTTTCTAACATGATTCTCTTCATCTTTAAGGCTTGCTAAACCCTCAAATCAATTCAACATAGGAAACAAGTTGAAGAACATACCTTATATTTGAAGAACGTCAACTTACACAACTTGTGTCAAGACAAACTCTCCCCAACTCCAAGAAGAGCCAAGAGTAATCACTTTCTAGGGATTAGCTAAGGATTTTATGGCTTGATCTCTTCTTGATTTGATTTGGGATGTTTATGGATGTTTGAGAGAGATTAGAAGGTCACTAGAGTATAATTTGATAAAGAAAAATGAACCCAAGTCGTGGGAAAATTATTTTACAGGCCAAAACAAAAATGTCCACTGACTTTAAAGTTTATGGAATTTTCGAGCAAAGTACGGGCAAAAAGTGTGTGTCACACTTTCAGCCCTTACTTGGGAGGGTCAAAATCTAACTTTCTAGAAAGTTTGGATGAAGTGCAGGCAAAAAGTGCGGGACGAACTTCAAAGAACGGGTCGTACTTCCATCCCAGACTCCTCATAATCGCGATTTTTCAGTTGTATTGGAAAGAAGACTCACCGAACTTAAATTTACATAGGCTACGCATTCTATAACTCCTCATATTCTAGGAGATATACCTCTCTGAAGTTGGACCAAATTTTTGTCTAAAATTCTACCATGTTTTCTCAAATTTTCAACAGACTTAATTTCTTTGATTCACTTGATCCCAAAACCTTTAGACACTTGGTTAGCATTGGTTAGAAGTCCTCCTTAACCTTATAAGGGTTCCATGACTTATCCGGGCTTATGTTAGTTTACTTGAGACGCAATGACGCGAACATTTTTAGGGTGTAAAAATTATTACCTGTGGGCATGAAATGCAGCATCCCTAGGCAAAGGGACGTCAGTACGAATAATGTACCGAGTATGTAAGGCATTAAAAACATCATAATAGAGACATGAAAGTGACATGAGACAAGAGAGGATCAACCTGTATACCTGAACTACCTCTGTGGGCATATGATATGCATAAATACTGTGCATACATGCATAAGGGTCATACATATATAACGCCTGTCAAGCCTCTGTGGGCATCCCATAGTATCATATCGGTCTCTATGGGCATCATCATCATCATGTGACCAGCTGATCAGGTGGTACTGCGTATATAATGTCGTCACCTTCCCCATACCTCATACATATATATAATACATAATATACGCATATATAATGCCTTAGGGGTCATAGGTCTGTGCATATATATATATATATATAGTGAAATGCATGAATATGATAAGAGTACATGTTGAATCCGTCTGTCACGACCCAGCTAGGGGTCGCGACGGGTACCCGGGGCTAACCACCGAGCACAGCTCGTTCTATTTCTCATCATGCTCATTTAGCTCTTTTATCACATTTATACTCATATTTTAGGAAAATGATATTTCATATGGAAACATAAATACTTTCATATACATGTGTCACTCGGCCATCAAAATAATATATATACATAATAACAATCTCGTGAGACCATCTAAGCCACACTGTGTATCTACGAGCCTCTACTGGAGTGCTAAACATAAAGACGGGACAAGACCCTGTCATGCCCAAAATACATATACATGAATATACACAAAAGAATAATCAAGCACCTCCGGAACAAAGGAGCGCTTTCAATCGCCTAACAGCTCCTACGAGTTTGGCTCAAGCTCGCCTCCCTGTCTACTTGTGGGCATGAACACAGCGTCCAAAGAAAACGGACGTCAGTACGAATATTGTACTGAGTATGTAAGACAAGAATGAAATAAATATAATAGGAGGATCGTGAGCCATAAGAGAAAGATATAACATGCAAGAGTGTCGTAAGCAAATACATTTCGTACATATATCATATTTTACACAATCATAGTACATATGTCATCACATCACATATCTCGTCACATCACAATCCTCATCGTTATCCCGCGTCCGGGTAACCATCATATGCCGCCCACTAGTGGTGATCATGCCCGGCCCTCTAGGCTCGGTGTAAACATAGCAGCCCGCCTTAGCGGTGACATGCTCGGCCATTGAGGCACGGTGGAATCATATGCAGCCCGCCTTAGCGGTGACATGCCCGGCCATTGAGGCACGGTGGAATCATATCGTCATATCGTCAATCATAATCCATCATTTTTACACATCTCATGAACATATCGTAATCCCATCATAGCTCGGCATTTTCATACATAACATAGGCGTATTATAAACTAGCATCATTGATCATCTTATAGATATATCATGACTTAGAATTATTTCACATTTATCATTAGGAACATACATTAACTTTGAAGACAACCATAACTACATCGGGGTGACATAAGGTCGTGAACCCCCGATTATATTATGAACATTTATGAGTATCCTGCCTCACCTTGAAGGAAATAATACATAAGGTGAGTTTGAGCAATAATATCATCATCAATGTTATAGGATCATTATATCATGAACTCTCGAATCGCTATACTTTAACTCATCATCATCACTATTATGCTCGAATGTAGTTTAGTATATTTGCGGACTCATAAGCTCCATCATATAGGAGGATCATGGAAAAACTTGGAAGATTCATGCCTTTGAAGGAAGGGATAAGCCTTACATACCTTTGTCGTTTAATTAGCCTAGCGTTCGCTTGTTCTCCTTCAATGTCACGTTCTACTTTCAAGAGAATTCGTATCGTTATTAGCTAAGCAATCATAAGAATGGACTTACTAACGCTAGAGAAAATTGGGCAGCATTTCCTTCGTTTATACTACTTTTCCCATGTTCTATATCAACTCTCAAGCGTTCATAACAACATTCTCAATATGATAGACAACACTCATCATTCATTTACAATATTCGTTTTTCTCAATTTGTCTTCAATTTCTCCATAATCATGGTCATGGTTCATTGTCGCGTTTTATCACATACAATACTCATTCCATGGTCTAAATTTCATTCCTAACATTTTTATAATCACAAATTACCAATGATCATAGCTCAATTCAAACCCATACTCACCAATGCTACTATTCACACTTTCATGACCCATTTCTTATACCTTCCTATAATCCAAGTGTTCCAACTCTTCCATACCCTAAGTAACATGTAATTACCATAAAACTTACCTTAGATGTTGTAGAAACAATCCTTGAGTGGTATTACTCTTTTTGCACCAAAACCCTAGTTCAGTTCTCTTGAAATTTCTCAGCTTGGATGAACTTTGATGAGTTCCATACACTTGATTCACTTGAATTCTTGATATCGATCTTTGATTTCCTTTGTTTCCTTGTAGATGAAGAGTAGAGAATACTCTAGAGGTTTCTAGAGAGAAGTGGTGTGGAAATGAAATGAAGTAATGAGCGTGGGTCTCCCTTTTAATGACGTAAAATCTAATTCAGAATGAACAGTAGTTGAAAGTGCACAGTGGTCGTAAACTCAGTTTACGGGCCGTATTCCAGTTTACGGTTCGTATTTCATGGGCGTATTAAAGCATAACAGAACCAGAAAGGTATGCTGGAGGTCATGGCGATTTACGATCGCAGTTTACGGGTCGTATTTCAATTTACGGTCCGTATTCCAAGTCGTATTTAACCATTTGAACATTTGGCAGAAAGTGGAAGCTTTGTAAGTTGAAATACGACATGCCAGTTTATGGGCCGTATACCACTTTACGGTCCGTATTTCATTTTACGACCGACAGGGCCAAAATGCAAATCTGCAACTTTTCACATTTTCAAAACCTATGATTAGTCATTGTGGAGCATAACCTATCTCTTATTGCAATTGCCTTTGAAATCTTACTTAGGGTCGTCAAACGTCATTCCCTTCTGATTAAAACATCGTATACTCGTATTCTTTGTTAGTCTATTCATTGTACGTTCACGGGGAAATTTCCGAGGTGTAACACCGTCAGAGTGACGTATGGTCTTTATACCTTCGAACGTTGTTATGAGAACATTTCCATTAATAAGTGACTCTATGAATCATACTGAATCTGAAGAAGGACTTATTGAACTAACATTCTAGAACGTAAATCGTCATGGAACATCCCTAGCTACTAAGAATAGAGTCATTATGGAGTAGCGTTACATTTACGTTCCGTTCATAAAGATCATGCCAAAAGAAGGAAAGTTAGCCTTAATATACCTTATTCCGCTGAGCCGTCAATGCCTCACAAGTCTCCAAATAGTTTCAAACCAATCTACAATATAATGAGATCCATAATCAATGTTAAGTAGAGGCTAAGTCCGTAACTTAAGCTAGTAGCTTGTTTACGTGAATCCGGACAGCATCTCCCCTATAACAAGGATTTCCTCAAAAATCATATACTAACAATAACAACCAGAACAATTCAGCAAGCGTACATATCATCAACATGATGTCATCCACAACAACAAATCATAACTACTTCACGACGAGCAACAGCTCGGATTGGAACCCATATCACCCCTTATGGACTTGTTACCTTAACTCAACATTACTCACAACATGATAACAAGTATATCCATTAAAAGATTCAGCCTCATACCATACAAAAATAATAAGCAAACAACCCATTAACTGAACAATTCCCCAATAGCAACTCTACTCACTAGTTCATGTTTATTCCAATCATTTACCTTAACCAACAGCAAGATAATCTTAAGTAAAAGCAAGATGATGATTTAATTACCTCATGTAGCAGCCACAACTCGAAATCAAAACTTTCTAATTATGAACTTAAACCCTCATGTAGCAGCTACAACTTCGATTCGTTAACCATCTAATCCTTCAATTACTTACTAATCATGAACTTAAACACTCATATACATAACATGTGCATGTCTAGCTTCATATCACCTCAACATTAGTCCCGCTTTCCAGGACTAGAAAAACTAACATATAACGAATCTCAACATGTAACTACGAGGTGTAATATCCTTCCTCCTTAGAAACATTCGTCCTCGAATGTTAAATTATCCAGAATCTTATAGAAATTTCGACAGAGTCCCCTCTATAACTGTACCACTACTAACCTGCCACACAACAAACCAAACTATACAATGCCACGCAGAGCCACAACAATCAATAACAACAATGGTCCCACACGACCAACAAGAGTAAGTGATACATAATACATAATTGAAGATGATGGTGTGGTAGTCTGCATCTGCTCTGGAGCCGGGAAAAAATGAGGGTATCTAGACTTCATATCTTTCTCAACTTCTTAAGTCATTTCCTTTACATTCACATTCTTTCATAGTACTTTTACTGGGGCTACCTCTTTGGTTCTCAATCCATGAACCTAGAACTTGGCGATCTGAGATGATAATAGGAACTTTCTCGTACGATAACTATTCTGTAATCCAAAAATCATCAACTGGCACAATTCTGGGACAATTCCTAATACACTTACGAATCATAGACATATGAAAGACTGGATGTACAGATTCCAAATCTGAGGGTAACTCTAACTCGTAAGTCATTTAGCCCATCTTGCGTATAATCTTGTGAAGTCTAAAGTATTCAGGGGTAAACTTGTCTTTCTTATCAAATCTCATAAATCTCTTCAGAATAAAATTCCAAATCTCAAACCGCATGATACTCTTCCGTCCTTATAGGACTTTATATGGTCCATCTGAATGTTAGTATGGTGACTACAACCATATGCGGATTCAAGCCACATTAACTGGTCATCCCAACTTCTTTACAGGTCTAACATACATGCTCATACCATATCCTGGGGCATCTGAAAAGTGCAATCTACCTACTCATCTATCTCAAGGTGTAGGGCAATATTGGGGCAATCTATGTTCTTCAGGTTTCTCTAAATATACAGATCTTCAGGAGTTAGTAGAGAACTGGGCATCTTAACCGAATAAACAGAAATGCTAAGCAACCGGACAATTCCATATATAGCTTACATAATGCTTTATGATTACCAAAATCCATATTGATTACTCTTCTATTCCATAACGGCCTATCCATATATTACATTGGCCTTCCAGGCTTCTTGTTACCTATTAACGAACCATAAATTCTGTAGTATTTCCTTTATATCGGTCAACTAAGGTCATGATACATCTTTGTTACTTCTAAATAGATCATATACCCTTGCTACATTTAACGTCTAGCCGGTCTTGATATCTTAGGAATCCACCTTACTGAGATACTCCTTTCCTGAATACCCTTTCAAATATTCCACTTTGGTTTTATCCGGGGTAATTTTCCCAGGTTTCCCGACATATACCATATTTAGCTATTGCTATTCTCCACTATGTTACGCTTCACCAGTTGAATCCTTATACTGATCTTAGCAAGCCTCTCATATACTTGTATCATTTCTACGGTATATAATTCCATACCCTTCTGTTACCTTCCCGAATAAACGTATCCATTTTGGTGTTAGATCCCTCCTTATTCACTTAATACAATAAATCCATCTTATGCAAACTTACCCATCATTATCCTGTTCATTTTCGTTACTAACCTTTAGTTCCTCATCTAGGTCTATATTATTCCGTTTCACTTGCAACACGACTTTAGTTGCTTTACGTTCCGAAGCTTCTATGCCTGAATTTCTCGTATCATATATAAGCTTTTGCTTCCATATCATCATACGTGTTTATCATTTTTCATCGTAGGTTGTTACCATTAAGTACTCGCTTACCTTGGTATTGTGGCGAGTCGTATTTTTTCCGATTCGTATTTGCACTTGCCTCATTTAAAAAGGAAAGTGTCCCGGGGAAGTACGGTTGTCAATCATACCGAAAAAAAAAAAAGAAAAAATATACTTCTACGTGAATGGTGCTCTAAATTGACTTTATTTTAGAGTCGCCATCTAATTTTTAGGAAATTAGAAAAACCAGTTCAAAAAGAGTTCATTCAAAACGGTTAAATTTTAAAAGAATCCTAGTCTAACCAGAGTATGGGTAAGGGTTGACCTACAGGTTCAAATAGTATGCCTTTGTTGATATAAATTAATCATGATAAAAACAGTTATGTTTTATATTTCTGCAAATAGAAATTAGTCATTTATGCAAAAATATACCACGTTTCAAGAATCAAAAGTGTTAAAATTTTACCCAAAATGGGCGTTTAGGGTGTCGGACTAGAACACTTAGGCTAATATCCGAAGGCTCTTAGCCTAAGTAGGACTCTACGTAAGTCCACCCAAAAAACAGTTTGAAAAAATATTTCGAAGTGTAAGAAAATAGTTTTATGAAAATAATTTAGATATACTATTATAGTCTATATAATATTCTACATACATATATATAGTCCATTTTTTATTTCTATGCTTTTCTAAGTTTTAGTCAATTTTATTCTTTTAGCCTAAGTCTAAATAATCGTATTAGTCTCACAAGTCCAAATCATCCCACACGTCTAAGTCCAAGGTCTTTTGCAAATATTCAAATCTGCCTCGAACTTCCAAAAGTTGGCAGTTTTAGTCCTTTAGTCAAATCAGTCCCAAATTGTATTAATGCTCCAAATTTAGTCTTATCTTTCGTGGCAAATTCATTTTTTGGCGACTTTAAAACATGGAAATCTCATAAGGGTTCCAATTAGCATGATAATTAGGCAAATAATCAATTTAAAGTGCACAATTTAAAATGAGGTAAAGAGTTTGGGCCGACCAAGCCCAAAAAGAAAACATTTATGCGATCAGTCTCGTTTTAATTCCACGTATGGTCCATTTTGCTCCAAGTTGGGTTGACTCGATCTAGATGCGTTAATGGGCCTTGTTGAGGCCCACCAACGGGTTTGGATGGATAAGGATGCAAACGGGTATACATAACATTAGTATATGCCCACAAATTAAATTAAGTACAAAATTAAGAGGCTATGCAAATTATGATAATGCTAAAATGAGTTACAACTTTATTGGGTCAACTCCCGTATAAACACAACTCAGAACTGTCACAAAATATCGCGAAAGAAAGGCCGAAAGCAGTGATAACGACTCAGGGATGAAGACCACAAGTAACAGGCCCAAGCAATAGGCCCAAACTCGATTTCTTTTCAAATTTTTCTAAGTGTCAAAGAGTGATATACATGATATACCAGTGATATATACATGATATACCACTAATATACTGCTTGATTTCTTCTCAAATTTTTCTAAGTGTCCAAGAGTGATATACATGATATACCAGTGATATACTGTTGAAGAGCAAAACCCTTTAGAGGGCATACCCTCCATATATACTCGATATACGCTACATATTCCATTAACATCAACCCTAAACTAACACTTTCAAGTCATTTAACTAGTTCAAATCTCTTAAGGGAAATTCTACACCTTTTAAAAGCCATGTACTTAACTTTCAATCAAGGCTAACCAAACAAGAACCCTATGACATGCAACTTCAATGCCAAATCTCAACACATATAAGGCAAGAAAGTCACGGAAAAGATTCAACTAATCCCAGAAACAAAGAAATCAAGCAGTCTTTAGGTAATGCAAAGGTTTGGCAATGCAAGGCACATTAAGTGTCAAGATTAAGAAAAAAACACCCATAGCATAATCAAAATGAGCATGACACACTTTTAGATGATAGGTCAAACAGTATTGATAATTGTTGGGGGGGGGGGGGGTAAGGGAACAAAACAACACAGGTTTAAGAGGTATAAAATAATGCAAACAGGTTAAGAACATAATCACACACTCATGATCTTAGTTCTTAAAATTTAAAAAGGGGAATCAACAATTTAAGAGGGACAGAGTACCAGACTATTTAACCAAAGTTCATTCCAGTTAAATGTGAAGCTAAACTAATGTCCAAAACTCATTTTAAAACCTATTTACCACTGACCAAAGGATCACAACAGCAAGTTTAGGATTCAAGGTCATTTTTTGTACCAATTTCATGCTTAAGCAAGTCCAAATACTCAGTGTTACAGGCCATAATGTTACCATAAACCCTTAGGTCTCTATGTCTTAGTTTAAGTTCATTCATAGATCATAAAGGCTCAGCTAATTATAAAAGATTGCCCCAGCACAAAACAGTATTGTAGGGGACATTAAAAGAGCCTTAGGCTGCCATTCTCACTTCTTCACTTCAGGATTTGAACAAAACAGATTCAATCACAAATATAGGATCAACATAGAGTTCAAATTTCAGGTTTTGGCCATTTCTAGCTTGATTTTGAATTGAATAGATCTAAATGGTGAAAAGCAAGGTTGCAGGTTTTCAGAATCAACAGTGAAGGCTTTTTAGAAGCTAAGCAAGTTTCAAAACTTGTCCATTTTCAAGGTAAAACACAAAAATATCACACTCAGCAAGTAGAGATCCCAGAATAGGCCAATGGGTACATGGATACTAGCCTTAGGTCTTTTATAAAGTCTACATGGCAACTGATGGTCTTTATGTGCAAGTAGGGGCAAGCAAGTAAGAATAGTTAAGTAAACAAATAACCAACATAGAGACAGGATCAAGAAAACAAAAAAGGGATCACAAAGACTCACCCTAGGCCAGAGGAATTCTCGGGATTCAACAGAGTTCAAATGATCACAAACAAGAACAAGTACATCAAAGCTAATGGAAAACATTATAGAGGTTTAAACATTATAGTGGTCACAAGTTTTTCAAAACAGAGTCTAAGTAAGTTCAAAAGGGAATTTTACAAGTCATATATGGTTTTGGCACGTGGACAAGTTTAAAGAGGTCTTGCATAGCTTTAACAAGTGTTTTAAATAGGGATAAGCAAGGTAAGCTAAAATGTCATCTTAGGCATACCAGAAGAAGAAACAAATACAGATCTCATTTTTACTTCATTCAAACAGCAAGTAAGAGCATACAACAGGGCAATGTTGTGTGATTTAAAATAGTGTAATTAAGCAAACTAGGTATGGAACATATTTAAGTCAAGTATGGGTTGAACACCTTTAAGTACATGAGAGTTTTTTTAAATTGCAGGCACCACCTCACTGATTTCTCAATAATTAAACATGGACAGACATTTCCAAGTGGCAAGATAGGTAGAAATCAAGTAGTTTAAATCCAGGAAAGAACATAGGAAGCTAATCCACACAAGATCACACAATCAAGGTTATTTGAAGTCTAATTGTCCTAATCAGTCAACTAGGAGGGTCCTAAGAACAACTAAATGTCATTTCAAATCCAATTTCTACTCAGAGTCTTGTCATTCACATCTTTTAGGCACTTTAAGGATCAGAAACAAATGAGCAGATGCTGGTTTTACCTTTTCAAATACTCAGGTAGTGAGTCAACTCATATTATTATAATTTCTCAAATATTCATTCTTAACATAATAGATTACACACATTCATGGGCAGGAAATATCTAGTTTTGTACAAGATCAGGCAAGGATGGATCAAAGATCACTTAAGCTAAGCAAAAAAAAAAAAAAAAAACTTGTTGCATACATGATATGGCTATGTGATGATATAAACATATGGCAGTTTGATAGAAAAATGCACAATAGTTACAAAATGAAGCAGTCATTACAGTTTTTCACAAGACAACAAACAGGGATGTTCCAATCGTCAAATCATATATTGCTCTTCCTATTTCTATTCCTTTTAAACTTAAAAACCTACATAAATGATTAAAACAACAAGTAGGTAGGTTCTTCTTCATTTTTACCCTTTAAGCTATCTTAACACTTCATTAATAAGCTTACTCTGTAATAAAGTGTCCTACTTTAAGATTGCAACCTTAAACAAGACCATAATAATCAAATATCACAAACAGTGGCCAATCACACCCCTTTCTTTTACTACTTAAGCATCACATTTTAGAAATATCACCAAACAAAACACCCAAACATACCTCTAATCTTTTAAAGAGACAGACTTAGATCACCTTTTAAACTTGGTAAAGCAATAGATTCAGTCCAAAAATATGCATTTATCTCACTTTTAAACTATTCAGGATTCCAGAACTACTTATACAACATTACACACAACTGATACATGAATTTAAAGGCTTAGTCCCAAACTAAACTTTTGAAAACCAAACAAACCCAATGGAACAATCACTTATAGTAAAAATATACATCATTCTTCATTTTTTGAAACCATTTAAGTACATTCTTAGATTAAACTAATACAGAACCATAATGGCAGTATCATAACACATAAAGCAGACCACATAAGCAATAATCAATACAAGAAAATATTTTTAAAGCAATTTCACTTAGATTAAACTAATACAGAACCATAATGGCAGTATCATAACATATAAAACAGACCATATAAGCAATAATCAACACAATAAAACATTCTTAAGCAGTTTCAACATACATCAAAACAGAAATAGCATTTTTAGCAACTAAATAGGGTAAATGAGATTGAAACAGGTTGTTACCTTTCTTGGGGGCAACCTAAAGATCAAAGGAGAGTAATGAGTCAACTTCCAAACACCAACACTTGAAAACTCTTAGAATAGCCCTTTCTTTTTAGAACTTTTGTATAATAGAGGTATATTAGAGTAGTATAGATAGGATGTTCTTCTAAATTTTAAAAGTAGTAGTATATTTGTGGTATATAAGTAGTATGTATACGTATTTATGTATATTCTGATTGTTTTATTTTGTGTATATAAATAGTATTAAGAGTATATATTGCTAGCTACTTAGGATATTTTTATTTTTTTTGGCTCCCAAAGTTGTTCGGATCCTTAAGAATGGCATAGGTGCCTTCTATTTATAGCAGATCATTAGGGTTCTAGGGATAAAATAGGGAATAGATTCTCATCCAAAACCGAAATTCCCCCCCCCCCCCCCCCCCCCCAAAATACCCTAAATTCAATCTTGAATTTCAAAATTAAGTAAGGACAAAAGCAAAATTCTAACTGAATTGTATTATCAGTACTAATATTATCCATTCTCAGCAATTTAAATAAAAATCAGATAATATTCCCAATGTATAGTACTCATTTCTCACATAAAAATCCCTAGATTCTTGGAATAGTACAATGAGTCACACGAATAGCCAAAATTAGTACAATACAACGTTCACATAGTACATTAAAAGATAAAATCCCCAAAATTCCCTAACCGATTCGAATTTTTGGGATTTCCCCCTTTAATTTTCTCCATTTGTGTGTCATGGTGCCAAGATAATAGCAGGCTCAAAGGCCCCTGTCCATGGCCCCCATGGCACGGAGAAAATAAGAGTAAATTTCCAAATTAGGGTTTCGAATTGAACATGAAAACGTGATTAACACTTAAAATAAAACCTACCATTAGTATTAGGAGGACAAGGGGAGAAAAACCCCTCAAGAATTTTCTTGAAAGCAGCCATGAAATGGCCACGATGAAGATCGCAAAACCTCAAACCCTAAATCGCCATTGTTAGCTCAAAGAGATAGAGAAAGACGACTCAGTTTGTAACAAATGAAATGAGGGGGTCAAAGTTATCTCTTGATAACGTTGGTTCCCTTTTAAATATATAGTACCCCCCCCCCCCCCCCCCAAAAAAAAAAAAATTAAAGAGGCCCCTCATGTTTAGAAAGTATATTTTTAAAGGACACCTGTACACAATTTTTAAAAAATAAATACTCAACTTCGTCAAACTACATATTCGTCTAAAACTCTTTCGCAGACCCATTTTTTATAAAATCCAAATTTGGAATACGTCGTTTTAAAATATAAGCTTTAATATAAGCACAATATTGACATAGTTCCGGATAATTTTTAAGGATGTGAAAAATACGGTAAAAAATGAACCGTAATTCGTACGTCGTTTCAATTGCTGAATTTTTTGAATTTTGACGGAGCGGGATACGCATCTCGCTTTAATTTTCACTTATAAAGTAAATAACTTGTAATTTTATTAAATTTGTCAAATTTCGCAAATTTCTCAGGATTTCAAAATTTCAAAATTTCAAAAGCGTATCCTTATTCCGTCTTGGCTCGGGAATCTTGAAAATTAAAACACGCATATTACAGGGTGAAAATTAGGTGTCAACAGGTATAACTCATCGTCATTTTATCCTTCTTTAACACTTATCGCTTGTTTCCTAACCGCCCTACGAAGCTGAGACTTCGTCTCAGTACAACTAATTTGAGATGGATATATCCTCTGTATTTTCATCTTAGTTCATCTTTTACTCTGAGTGTCATCATACCCAATCCTCTTTCGTTTCTTCATTACTGGACCTCTCATAACACCCTTATTTTGTAACTTCGAGTAAAACGTTCCTTGGAGTCCTATCTCCCAATCTTAACCTAGTCATGCATATGACTGTTTGGCTACGTCTATTGTCAAATCGTTCTTGCACCTTATTGTTCTGCTTGTATAATACCCTTTTTAGGTGGTTCCTAATTCCTTTTTGTTACTATCTTCCCATCTTTACAAGGCATACTTCTGAACTAATACTTGTCGTCTTGTCTTCCCCCCTTAAGGTAGTAGCCCAATACTCTATATCTAACATCCCATTTATCTTCTCTTTTACATGCAAATACATACTCCCAGTGATTTCGCGACTAATCTTAACCGTAATTGTTCATCTTCTGAGTCTATGTGGTCAGTTACACATGCATATAAAGTGTCACATACTCTTATAGGCGTAATGGCCCTGGATGGGCCTAATCTTTCATCGAAGAGATCTTCATAATTTCCCTTACTATCTTTCCAGTAATTATCTTTCTTCTATTACTCGTTCACCCATCCAATCACTGTAATGGTATCTAGCACAAGATTCTTTTCTCAAAAATCCACCCAGATTGTTAATGTTCCTCCTCTTCTTCGTTACATAAATGTTCGACCTTCAGGTAGGCCTCTTTCAGACCACAAGTTTATCTCATCAAAGAAGGGCGTATCTTATACTAATTTGTAACCTCAAACCCATTCATTTCCCATCATAAAGATAATTCTTTCAAACATCTCTCGCTTCCTTCATTAACTATTCAGCCTTGTATTACTAACTTAGTAATCCTATTGTGATAGAACTTCTGGAGGATAATTTTCCGTATCTTGGTTCTACTTTTTGCCTTATTCATTCCTTCAAAACAATTCATGATTCATATACTCTTATACTCATATCTCTATATAACATCCTTGCCAATATAACCTACACGATAAAAAGGCCCTCATTGATATCTAACTTATTGAGTAACGTATATCGTTCTTTTACCTTTTCTGACCAATCATATCCCCTTTAATATTCGAAACAATAACTATTCTCTGACGAATCTTGCATTCCATCTCATATCACCTTTAGACACTAAACATCATCATCTTTACAACCTATACTCTTTTCCTTTTTCATAATACCTGTTTTATCTCTCTCTGCTCGTAAATCATTTGCATATTTACGCTCAAGTGTCATATTTAAACATATACATATCCTTTCCACGTCTTACCTCGAGAAAAAAAATAAAACTCCCATCTAAGCATACCAATGTCTCATTAAATAAAATACTTCTGGTAATGACTCGCTAGGTCGTTATGGGGGGTGACTTAGAAAACTAAACCTCCGTTGGGAATTTCGAGGCCGCGGGTGAGTCCGTAGCGTATTTTTATGTATATGTGCATATTTAGTTTGCATCTATAGGGCCTCGGATTGGTGTTGGGATTTTTGGGTGAAAGACTGGTAGAAAAACTCGGGCTACTGGTCAAAATGGACAGCTGCAGCGGGTGTGGGACCGCTGTAGCGGGTCCGTCGTAGCGGGTAGAAGGTCACCGCCACGAGGCAGGGGAAATTAATGAGGTCCGCCATAGCGGGAGGTTTCCCGCTATAGCGGGACCGCTGTAGCGAGACATTGACTGCTACAACAGTCGACGCGAGGCAGAATTAGTGTTTATTATTCTTATTTCTGAACTCATTCCCCACATAACTCCAAAACAGTTTCCAAGAACTCCTGTGGCGAAATTCTAAGGCTAGGGCTAAAATACTTTTGAAAGGTAAGTCTCAACCCTTTACTTTGTTCATTCCATCATATTGTTAGATTCCATGATTAGTTAAAGGTTCTCTAATGGTGAATGAAAGGATAGAAACCGAGAAGTTGCGAACCCTTAAATAAATGAATGGGTTATTGATTATATTGTTGTTTAATCATCTAGGAGTATAGATTATCACTTCCTAGGATGAGAATTTGATTATTAATGATGAGAATGATGTATTGAGACTTAGGGTTTCATAAAGATGGTAACTTTAGCATAAGAACTGCTTGTGAAGGGATTGAATTGATTAGAAAACCCATGAATGGGAATGGTATGATGGTTGGGGCTGATTTTATGATGAATTCACACTTAGTGATAGTTCACCCACTTGAAAAGGGTAGAAGTAATTGGGTTCTCTTCCCCAATTGTGGCTTATTTGAGTAGATGATACATTACTCACTTAGCCTTATGATTTCTAGACTTTGAATGTTTTGAAGCTTTGCGAAAGGGGAAATGTCACGACCCATCCCCGTAGGTCGTGACTAGTGCCTGAACTGGGCACCCTTACGCGCTCATTTACCAGATCCAGCATACAGACGACTCGTACACAAATAAATATCAGACGTGGCTCCACACTGGTGCCTACAATCATATATACTGCACAGAAGCCGGCAAGGCTATCATACTATACATAACTTACCAAAGCATACATACACGCGGCCGATAGGGCTGCCACGGCGGATGGGCCGCCCAAACACAATTCACACAACGCGCCCAAACAAAACTGTACATTACCTACGTCTATGTCTACAGACCTCTAACACGGAACAACAGAATCAGATGGCGGGACAGGGCCCCGCCGTACCCTGAATAAACATAAACATATACATCGGAAGAGTATGTACCCAAAACGTCGGCTCCGGAACAAAGGGAGCACTCCGAACCGCAAAAGGGAAATCCTACGCCAGTGGGTCACCAAAACGTGAATCTGTACCTCCGGGCATGAAACGCAGCCCCCGAAGAAAGGGGGTTAGTACGAAAGATGTACTGAGTATGCAAAGCATGAAGTACAGAAAACGAAGACATAACCGAAGTAAAATGTACAGAAGGTGAGCACAATAGCCAGAATACCAAAGTGTTGCATCTGACGTACAAATCATACATAAAAGGTTCCGGAAGACAAATACGGCAATCAAAATGCCAAAATACTTTGCTTTTTTTTTAAAAACGTTTCCGTCTCATACACACAGAAAATCAAACACACAATTACCGCGGCCAAAAGTCCAGCGGTCACTATCACACATACCGCGACCAAGTGTCCAGCGGTTAGCATCCCAAACCCGACATACCGCGGTCAGGGGTCCAGCGGTCAATGTCGCAGATACCGCGGTCAGGAGTCCAGCGGTCAATATCACAAATGCGGCATGCCGCGGTCAAGAATCCAGCGGTCAATGTCGCACACACCGCGGTCAAGAATCCAGTGGTCAACATCACAAATGCGGCATACCGCGGTCAATGTCACACACACCGCAGTCAAGAATCCAGCGGTCAATATCACATAGTGCGCACAATAATATAAATGCCAACTTTATTACTTTCCAAACATAAATCACACATGCTAGAATCATGCATCACACAAGAATCGTATATCAGGAAAAATACAGAAGGTAAGTAGCTTATCCAGAATATCAGAATACTTACTTTTATATCATACAAGAATAGCTCAAGTGAGACAAAAGAAGGAAGTTTCGGAACTTGTGGGCCCACCTCGGGTCAAGTCGAGGTGGCGGATATAAATTACAAACATTGGACTCTATGGAGTCATCCATGAAGGTTTCAAAGCGAGCCGATCACGTCTGTACGGGTTATGGATGTTTGAACAGTTTTCCAACAAAACTTAAGGACTATAATTCAATTGTGCTGAATGAATAGTACCAAAATTCAGACTCGCTTTTCTATGAGCAGAATAACCTACGAGGCTCAAATCCGAATCTAGTACACCTAGGACATGCCAAGAGAAGAAAAGGGGTAGCTTTACATACCTTAGTTGCGCCTTACGCTCGCTCAAATTCGATTCCTGTTTCGCCCAAAATCTACAAATGGTCATATTTACCAATTGTGAGTTATAGCTTCTAAGAGTTCAACTTAAAGTCATGTTTATCTACCGAAATTTTGGCAGCATTTCCCCTATACATATAGCATCCCCGAGACTTAGCTCGACCCAATATATCCACAACAACAACCCAACAATCCAACAACATCAACAATTATCATAAGACGCACTATATCACAAATAGTCCTCTTTTTACATAAAACAACACTTTCCATTCCAACTTCACCATATCAAGCTAATATCATTATTCTCATGTTCATTCACTAACTCAAGGTTATTCAAACATATTCCAATAACATTCCAAACATCATTCACGAATTCAAGTATTTCCACCAATTCCATATTCCATCCGAAACTTCAACGAATGCAACAATACTACCAACTTACATTGTTTTCTTCCAAATTCGTCAACAATTACCAAAGTTCACATTTAAATTCTTATTTTCACAATCATACGAAAATCATATAAAAATCACATAAATTCCCCATAACGACATACATCTCATTTCAACCAAATTCATTCAACTTTCACTTCCAATATAAATTCCACCATAGCCACAACCAGATTACAACATAAAATTCAACTCATATTATCTATACAACATTGCACATACATGGCCACATAAACACATACACACCCACTTTGCAAACTTCCATATTTTCATAGTTCCTACTCATTTCAACATACTACAACATAAACAAACCATCATAATATGATAAAAAGGAATAAATTCTTACCTTTTCCTCCAAACTTCTCCTTGCCACCAAAGTCACTTTCTTGCCAAAATAATTATACCACTTTGTAGAGAATCTTGAACTTAGTAGAGATACAAGAATATTTGTATTTTTGAATCAAAGATTGATGAACTAAAAAAAGTTTTCTTCTATTTTCCTCTTGGCCGAAACCCTTGGCCCTTTTTGCTCTCAACTCTTTTTTTTTTTTTTTTGCTCGTATTTCTTGAAGCTTCTTGAAGACTTATCCCTCATATATAATTAATCACATGATTAATTAAATGGGTTTGGGCCAAGCCACTTGGCCGGCCAACCCTTTGGAATTGGGCCTAATTTTTCTCTTATTTTTTTGAGCCCAATTAATCATGAAGCTTGTTTTGTAATTCCCGAAACTCATTTCCGAAATTCCAATTTTGCCCTTGGCCTCCTCCCGTATTTCCACACCAATGTTGTCATAGCCGACACATTCATACCAAGTAAGGTCCACATATGCCTCATTCGTTACAAGTCAAAATTATTTCAAATTTTCCGAATATGCAAAAACACAGGATATAACAGGAAAGCTATTGCGGAGTGATTGCATTGTTCCAGTTCGTCTTTGTGGTTGGTTACGGTCTACTTGAGTTAGACCTTGATTAGTTGATTGTACATGTTATGAAATTGATAGAAGAAGCACGATTAGGGCTTCAAACATACAGTGTGGTTGGAAATTCCTAAGATTGATATTGATTGATTGATTATGTGATTAACTATTTTTTAAGATAAAGAAGAAGTTAATGAATACTCTTCTTGTTGACTTGGAGCAATCCCTTGTTCATGCTTTTGATGAAATGATTCTTGAGTCTTGATATGACTCGTGGTATGATGACTTATGTTCCTTGATGTTTATGCATTAATTGTTCACATTACTTATTTGATTGTGGAACGGAAATACACTGAGATGAGAAAGAATATATAAATATGGAAAGGCACATTTGATAGGGAGTGAGGATGTGGCCTAGTTATGGCTCGTGATCCGAGCCCAGTTTCGGAGCGAGTGGTACATGGACACCATGGGTCCTCTGCAGGTCATGGCTATTTGGAAAAATATTACCATTTAGCATGTGTGTACGGATATGTGACAGAGTTAAGATAATTCGTAAGTTACGGCTGTGTTGGTGATTACATGACTTGAGTTACTCTTATTGATTGCTAAATGTGTGGACTTATCTTGTTCTTGTGTTGGCTGATATATTGGGGTTGGATGATTCTGTTGATAATTTCATACGGTTATGTGCTGTCGTGTCTATCTGTTTACTTTATTGATTTTATGCATGATATTAATCTTAGTCGGCCTATGATATCTACCGGTACATAGTGTTTGTGTTGATACTACTTGCTGCATTCTTTGAGTGCAGATTGTGATCCAGAGATATCTACCAGACCTCATATTTAGCATGAGGCCAGTTCCTGATTAGATCCGAGGGTGAGCTCCTATCCATGCCATGTCGCCTGAAGATCTTTCTTATTTTGGAAGTCTATTTCATTTCAGACATTTATGATTATTTCAGACAGTTTTTCATTCTTTAGACAGTTTTAGAGTCCTTGTACGATGACTTCGGATTTTGGGGTTGTAATAGTTAGGACTTCCGCATCATTATTTATTTATTGCATGACTAGATCAGTTGGAGATCTTTATTATCAATCATTATATCCTTGAATGTGTTAAAAATTGATTAATTAGATGATGATTGGTTAAGGGGATTGGTTCGCGCACTAGGAGATTTAGTATGGGTGCCACTTACGAATATTTGGGTCGTGACACTTCTAAGGTTTCTAACCACTCACAGTATAAACGTAGTCGTTTGCTATTGTCCAACTAAAAATTTCCCATCAGAATTTCTCTTCTTTTTTAAGTCCTATCAGTAATGCTCCAAAAGTTATCTCAACAGAATTGCATATAATATATCGATACCACCCTCAAGGGTGTATAAACATTATTACCACAATAATTGTACCTAGTGTCATCACTCATCCCCTCATACTGTACTAACTCCGCTTACTTACAAATCATTCGTATCTTACTGATTCCCCTCAACACCCATTATTCGTAATGTTGTAGGTATAATTTCTTCATCGAACTATCTCTTATACAGACCTTTCCTGTTTAATCATACCATAGCCTTATTACCACAACATTTTTTTCCATCGTTCTATCGACATATTCATAATCTTAACCCATTTTCTGACCACCGATTCCACTTAAGGTTTCTCTTTAAAATTGCTCCTTTCCCTTTTTCTTAATATAATCGTTAGGGCTTTATGACTTACCGTCGTTGCATAACATAGAACATTTCAAAATCATACTTGCTTAATTTTAACACCTTATCAAAGCGACAAATATACCTTCCATCATTAGTTGCTCTGGTCTTGAAACTCCGACGGATGTGGGCCTTGCCATGGCTCTACTTTGGAATCTTGATCTGGCCTAAATCGTTCTAACACGAGCTGGAGAACTGCTTATTCCTGATGTCCCTCCTTCAGTTGTTCATTGCCACCCGAAACTTCTACAAATGTACCAATTGTACTAACCTGTCCGGTCTAGCAACTACCTTCATTCGAACCTTGCTCCAAAGATGCCGTCAAGTCTTGGTTAATAGGGTCCTCAGGCTGCAAACTCCTCGGCCTCTCTGAAGGACTGCACTCTCCTCTAGTCTACTATAATACGAAGCTTGGGGATCAACTCCCAGCATTGGCCTTCTCCTTCCTTGCCCAGCTATGGCCAAAGGTGAAACTGACAACATTGAATCTCTTTCTGGCTCCTCTATACTCATCAAAGTCGACAATACATATAGTGCTGATTCATCCTGAATCTCGGACGGGTCCATCTCCATAAAAGACATGATCTCAGATAGGTCCGTTTTTATGGAGGGTATATCCTCACTTGGGTCCTCCTCTAAGGAATAACTCACTCCTCTTCCTGTCATCATTGTAATCCTCGAATCATTTGTAGTCCTTTCTGAAGAAATCATCTTCAAACTGTAAAACAACAAAGGTCAGGGTCGAAAGTTTCCACACCTTATGACTCAGCTCTATAGCATGATCTAGAATACAAAAGAAGGATAACCATCCTAAATGCCCAGCAGCCTCCAGTTTATAAGTATGGCGCGCAACACACCCATAAACAAGACTCTACTGGACACGGCTTGTAGACAACCCTAGGACAGAACTACTCTGATACCACTTTTGTCACGACTCAAACTAGAGGGCCATGACAGGCACCTGGACTTACTTGCCATGTACCACTAGAGATACATCTGTAAAGTAATCATAAGCATAAGTGGGCCATTAGGTCTATCATGAGATAACCTGCTAACTCACAGAAGTAATAGACTGAAACAAGACAAGTCTGAAGGACATAACTACAAAAATAAGCTGGACATACTGTACGAGCCGATAAGGCTGTACAACATCTGACTGTACATAACTGTCTACAAGCCTCTACTGGAGTACATGACATAACGTGGTCAGGACAGGGCCCCGCCATACCTATGCATATGCATATATAACCACATTGACTCACAGGGCAACTCCGAAACAAGTGGAGTGCAACAACACTGTCTGTTGAGCAGATATCCTACTGGGAGGGCCGTCAACCTGTATATCAAGACCTGCGAGCATGAAATGCAGCGTCCCCAAGGAAAGGGACACCAGTACGAATAATGTACCCAGTATGTAAGGCATGAAAAACAGCATAGTAGAGACATGAAAGTAACATGAGACATGAGAGGATCAACCTGTACATCTGAACTGCCTCCGTGGGCCAATGATATGCATAAATAATGTGCATGAATGCATAAGGGTCATACATATATATGCGTATGTAACGCCTGTCAAGCCTCTGTGGCATCCCATCGTATCATATCAGCCTCTGTGGGCATCATCATCATGTGACCAGCTGATCATGTGGTAGTGCGTATATAACGCCGTCACCTTTCTCGTACCCCATTCATATATATAATACATAATATACGCATATATAACGCCTGAGGGGTCATATATCCGTATATATATATATATATATATATATATATATAGTAAAATGCATGAATATGATAAGAATACATCCTGAATCTGTTGGAGTAACGTAAGGTCGTTATACCTCCAAATGTTGTTATGAGAAAATATTTCCATCAATAAGTGAATCTATGAATGATACTGAATCTGAAGAAGGACTTACTAAAACAAACAGTCTAGAACATAAATCGACATGGAACATCCCTAGCTACTAAGAATAGAGTCATTATGGTGTAGCACTATGTTTATGTTCCGTTCATAAGGATCATGCCAAAAGAAGGAAAGTTAGCCTTAACATACCTTATTCTGCTGAGCCGTCAATACCTCACAAGTAATCATCCGAACAGTTTCAACCCAATCTACAATATAATGAGACCCATAATCAATGCTAAGTAGAGGCTAAGTCCATCGGACAGCATCTACCCTATAACAAGGGTTTCCTCCAAAATCATATATCAACAATAACAACCAGAACAATTCAGCAAGCATACATATCATTAACAAGATGTCATCCACAACAACAAATCATAACTACTTCACGACGAGACAAGCTCGAATTGGAACTCATATCACCCCTTATGAACTTCTTACCTTAACTCAACATTAATCATAACATGATAACAAGTATTTCCATTAAAAGATTCAGCCTCATACCATACAAAAATAATAAGCAAACAACCCATAAACTCAACAATTCACCAATAGCAACTCTACTCACTAGTTCATGTTTATTCCAATCATTTACCTAAACCAACACCAAGATAATCTTAAGCACAAGAAAGATGATGATTTACTTACCTCATGTAGCAGCCACAACACGAAATCAAAGCTTTATTTAGCTTACAATAACCTTCAACTCTAATACAATACTATACAAGGACTAATCCTTACTTAGGCTAATCTCTAAGGTTAATCTTGCATCAAATCACCCAGTTTTAACCTTGAACACTTAGGAACTGTTAGAGAGGGTTTTGGAGAGTATTTGGATGAAGTTTGAGGTAGGGATAATGAAAAATGAACCCTGGAACAAATTTAAAACATCAAAAGGTCGGTCGTTGACATCAATTCTACGGCCCCTTTGACGGCCGCAGAATATTTGACGCCCCGTCAAATTGATCCATTAAATGGACCACCCAAAATGACCTCGCTGTAACCATTATACGGTGGAGGGGCTACCATTTGATGGTCCATCAAATGGCACCATCAAAATGCCCTTTTCCAATGAACTTGTTTTCTTCGATTTGTTAATCCTGTAATCCTTCCATTACTTACTAATCATGAACTTAAACCCTCATATATAACATGAACATTTCTAGCCTCGTATCACCTCGACATTAGTCCCACTTTCAAAGACTAGGACAACTAACATACAACGAATCTCAATATGCAACTACGAGGTGTAACACAAGTTGTGAACTTTCGTGCTGAGTATTTGATATATACATTGAGATAATTCGTATCGTATAATGATATGCACATCAAGATCATTTGTGCAGCGTGTGGACAACGCGGTTGTTCCCATGGATGATTGTTCCTGGACGCCCCTAGGGTGGCAGTGTGCACGCAGTTTGTGTTGAAAATATTGTATTGTTTTGTGTTAGAATATAGAGTTAGTGTCACATCGTTGATCCATTGATTGTTATTTGTGCATATTACTTTATATGTTGTACCTGTGCATAATTACTATGTTGATTTGGTTGACTTGAACACTGATTTGTGGTTTAATAGTGTCAGTGTTGCATCATCAATCCATTGACTGTTATTTGTGCATTTTTTATCATATGTTGTACTTCTGCATGATTACTATGCTGATTTGGTTGATTTACTTGGACTGTTAACTCCTTTATCTATTGAGATTATATGAACTGTTTAGATACAAGTAAGTATTTAAAAACGCTTGCCACTACCTTATTGGGGTCGGTTAATGATACTTGCTGAGTATGCGTTAATTTTGTACTCATGTTACACTTGCTGCAACTTTAGGTGCAGGTTTGAGTTGAACCATTGTGGTGCTCGTGTGAAATCATACCAGTGATCTAGAGTTGAGCCGTCATGTACACCCCAAAAATTTTAAACTAATATTTGCGTTTTCAATTGACCATATCTTTATAACAAGGATATATTTTACTTCGCACTTCCTAAACTTGAATTTGACGATATTTGAAAATTGTTTATTTTAAATGATGATAATATTTATAAGGAAGTGTTATGGTTATGTACTACTCTTACTATTATTCTCTTGAGAATTAATTATGAAATGCAATAGATAATTCGTAAATCTGGGCAACACATGCCCTGTACTTCATCACCTTTTTTTGGTAAATAAAAACAAAACTAGGTTTTGGCATCAGCATAAAAGTTGTAGAGCTATGAGTTAGCTTTCCAGAACATCTTGATTCTTAAAATGGAGTTTTACACAAGAAGATATGCTAAAAATAGTAATAGTTGTACCATGTAAAAACGGGTTTAGTAACCTTACCGCAAAAGAGAGAAGTAGCTTGTGGTTCAATAAAAACAAGCATTGCTGGTTGATTTTGTGGAAGAATTTGATAGTTTTCATGTAAGATACTACATGTCATCTAGTTTTTGGTAGCCCGGAGTCATTTATTTAATTTGTTATCTTCCATACATATGTTGTACCTTTCATATTCAGAGTTGTATATTCCGTTCTTAGTAGATCATGACTTGTGACACCCAGTTCTTGGGGGTTGTAGAATTTAGTTCTGCTTTGTATTAATTTGAAAATATTTCATTTATATTATTTTGCTACACTTTCTTTCGTATACTGTTTGGGTATCATAGTTACTTTTAAGTGATTCGCCTACTAGGTAGAATTATGTGTTGGCTTTTTCATAGGTCAAGAAGGGTGAATAAATTAATATAATGATATCATTTAATTACTTAACTCTGTATGACAATTTTTTTTTAAAAAAAAAAATGTATCCATAATAACCTCATTAAAAGGTACTACTAAATATTTAACCCAGAGTTTTTATTTTATTTTATTTATTGTCAATTAAACTACGTAATGGTTTTTGCTCCTTGTTTTATTAGAGGTCAGTGGTTCAATTCTCCAATAACACCCTTCAAAATAAGCTTAACTTTAACAACCTAGACCAAACGTCCAAACATACTATGAAAATCTACCCCTAAGTCATTCATTTGTCGCACCATCAACCATTAATGCGGCTGTATCGTACTTATGTTTGTGGAAAAAAGATAAAACAGAAAAGGGCCAAATATACCCATGTACTATCGGAAAAGAGTTAAATATACTTTTTGTTATATTTTGGGTGCAAATATACCTTGTCGTTATACTTTGGGTCCAAATATACCCCTGTTGTTATACTTTGGCATAGATATACTCCTCATTTTAACGGAATGACACGTGCCATCATCCTATTAATCTATTTTAAACTAATCATTAATTAATTAAAATTCAACTCATGACCCGATATCCAATTAAAAGACCCATAACCGTATCCAAAAAATTCAAGACAAGCTTCAATGAGCTTCTTCAGTGGCTGCTTCTTGGTGATGGTGATTATGCGTGCCCCAAATTTCCAATTCTTTATTCTTGATATTCCTAAACACATTATAACACAAAATCCCTCCTTCCTTGTCCTTCCCATTATCCGTATACCACAAATTCTCAAGCTAATTACTAAATTTCTCATCTACAATTTCAAAGAATCTAAACTCCCTCCTCCATCTCAACGTATCATCTTGAACGAATCGCACATGCCATATTTCTTGGCTTTCAAGAAATTCATCAAAACGATATCCGTGCTCGGATTCCCTTTAATTGGCAATAAAGGACGCCCATAAACAAATGTTACTCAAATCCTCGGTAATACTCTTAACAGAGAGCAACTTATTTTTATTTTTACCTAAATATATTCACTAAGAATTGCATCTTCCACCGAGAAATATTTCACTGCTTCTTCTTCAGTGAAAGAAGCAGCCATTGAAGAAGCTCATTGAAGCTTGTCTTTGAATTTTTCGAATACGGGTATGAGTCTTTTAATTGGATATCGGGTCATGGGTTGAATTTAATTAATTAATGATTAGTTTAAAATAGGTCAATAGGATGATGACACGTGTCCCTCCGTTAATATGAGGGGTGTATCTATGCAAAACTATAACGGCAGAGGTATATTTGGACTCAAAGTATAACGACAAGGGTATATTTTGACCAAAAGTACAACAAGGGATAAATTTGATCCTTTTCCGATAGTACAGGGTATATTTGGCCCTTTTCCGAAGATAAAATACCCTCGTTAATGAAAATATATTTGTCAATTTTATGGATCAAGCATTGAACATATCAAGAAAAAAGAAAAAGCGAGTTTGACCCAAGTAGATATGTGTGTGAAACGTACGGCTAATGCACGGCGTAATAATAGGACCGGTAATTGCGGATAATTGGGCTGAAATCTGTGGGCTGAAATCTGGCCACCACTCCATATTGTCAAACACTATCTTTGGGCTTCCATTAAAGAAAAAAACAAAGAAAAGAAGAATATTTTGCGAATTCCTTTTTCAAAAGTTCAAAAATGTGGCGGGTAAATTTGCTACCGAGTAACGTGAAATGCCACTCACTTCTTACTTCGAGCACCTAAGTTGGGAAAAGGCGAACGCACTAACCAAAAGCAAATTGCACTAAGCAGTAGAGAAAACTAAAGTGTGGTAAACAACTACTAGAAAATTTTGGGCAATTTCTTCCGTTTTTGTTTTACTTTTGTAAAAAATTTTAACTCTCAAAATATTTGAAATTAGCGCTCCGCAGCTAATCAACTACTATTATTACGATGAAAGGTTAAAACCAGGATGCTTCCAAACAAGAGAATTTTATACCATCTGACGAAATAAAATTTCTATAATATCAATCGGGTTCATCACTTACGCAAATATACGTGGTCGACAAGTAATATAATAAGTAGAGTATGTTTATCACGAGGACTTACTCGATTAAGTCTTAAATTATATATCCCCTCCGTTTCAATTTATATGAACCCATTTGACTGGGCACGATATTTAAGAAAGAGGGAAGACTTTTGAAACTTATGGTTCAAAATAAACTTTGAAAATTTGTGTGACACTAAATCATTCATAAAGTGAATTTGTTTCTAAATTAGGAAAGAGATCGTTCATTTTGACATGGACTAAAAAGGAAATAGACTCAAACAAATTGAAACAGAGGGAGTATTAAATAGTCACAAAGTATTTATCGAAGATGTTTCACAAAATTTGAGTTGTTATTATCTAAAACAGAATTTATAAACTTAAACTATATTTTTTTTTTTAACAAATCAATAGGAAGGGAGATTCCAGGATTATGTGTAGAACATCAATCTTGTTGAGCATCCACATTAACTAACTAATTTGATTATATGGTTTACTAGTCACAAGGTTATTTTACTTGTAAGAATCTTCCGAATTGTTATCTACAACTATTGACAAGAATCTTAAAAGGAAGGATGGGTAATTAAGGGAATAGTTGTTATGCTAGGGCAAACTCCATAAAAAAGAAAGGGAAAAGTAGGAACGGGAAAATCGGAAGGAATTTACGGAAATCTTTGTTGATTGATGGTACAACTTGCAATTAAAGCAAAGCGGCTATAACTGTTTCATCGGAGACCTTATTGTGCTGTGGACCTATCTTTTCCTTTTATATTCCAATCATATTAAAGAAAGAAAATATTCTCTCCTCTTGAATTTCCCACATTGGCCAAAAAGCCATAACTGCTAAATGCTAAGACATTGATGGCAATTACGTCAAAAAGAGAGATAGAGGTTGAATTTTGGTAGTGTTATCTTTCCGCCAATATGTCCTTTGATTAAGGAGGACCAAAGTAGGTACATAGACATAATTAAGGATTATTTCGTTCCCTTTTTCTCTTCTCTCTCTTCTCCCCTGCCTCGATAAGTACTACTTCACTTTGTCCCATTTTCTTCAACTTCAATTCTTCTCACACTAATAACACACCACCCTTAATTCCTCTCACTCTATGGCTTCAATGGTTGTCATCATCACTTTTATTCTTGGTCTTATATTGCTGGATTCTCTTGCTGTTGAATCAAGAATCCCTGGTGTTTACTCTGGTGGTTCTTGGCAAAATGCTCATGCTACATTTTATGGTGGCAGTGATGCTTCTGGAACTATGGGTACAAATTAAGTCCCGTTTTTGCCATATTTATTTGGGATACTTACGCTCTATGTTTATCGGGAGAAAATATTTATGTCACTTAGCTCATATTTTGAGTTTGTTACCCGGTTTAGCCTATATTTGTGTATAAGGCGAATCTAGGATTTAAGTTTTAGGGGTTCAACATTTTAAATTTTTAGTACTAAACCATTATATTTTTAAAGTTATGAGTTCATATCTACTATTTATTATAATTTTAATAAA
Source organism: Lycium barbarum (assembly GCF_019175385.1). Taxonomy (NCBI): domain Eukaryota; kingdom Viridiplantae; phylum Streptophyta; class Magnoliopsida; order Solanales; family Solanaceae; genus Lycium; species Lycium barbarum. The sequence goes on from NC_083344.1 coordinate 37,359,542, forward strand.
TTTTTACACATAAATTTATACCCCGCAATGAAAGTTTGGGGTTCAACCCCAAGTTATGGAGCTCCATCCGCCACTGTAAGCACCTTTCATACGTTATTATGCATTTTTATAAAAAGTTGATACCGGAGACGGATTCATGTTTAAATTTTATGGGCTTAATCTTAAGATTTTTAGTATTGGGTCCATTATATTTTTAAAGTTATGAGTTTATATCTATTATTTATTGTAATGTTAATAATTCTTACACATAATTTATGCTCCGCCTAGAAAGTTAGGGTTTAATTGAACCCCACTTACAATGCTAGATACGCCACTAGTTGATACATTATGTATTATGCTTCCTCAGGATTAATGTTGTATAATATTGTATATTGAGTTACGTGGGGTAATATTTTATTTTGGCTGTATATTTCTGAAAAATTTCCCTACTTAATTTTCCATCTACTTGTTCAAAATGAAGCACGATTTTAGTAGTAATTGTTTTTTGTTTTGTGTTATATGTGTTAATGTAGGTGGTGCATGTGGTTACGGGAATTTGTACAGCCAAGGGTACGGAGTGAACACAGCAGCACTAAGCACTGCTTTGTTTAACAATGGATTAAGTTGTGGAGCTTGTTTTGAGTTGAAATGCAAAAATGATCCTAATTGGAAGTGGTGTCTCCCTGGAAATCCTTCTATTTTAATTACAGCCACTAATTTCTGTCCACCAAACTACGCCGAGCCTAATGACAATGGTGGATGGTGCAACCCTCCTCGCTCTCACTTTGATCTTGCCATGCCTATGTTCCTCAAGCTTGCTGAGTACCGTGCTGGCATTGTTCCTGTTACTTATCGCCGGTAATCCTCTTTAGTCCAATTAATTATACCACACTTTTTTGTTTTATAACTGAAAATAGTTTTCTAATGTATGAAGTTCCCAGATCAAAGAAAAATTCTTAATAAGTACTAATTAATAATGTACTCCCTCCCGTTCGTGTTTCTTAGAGTTTTTATTTTTATTCAAAATAAGTGTTCACTTACATAATTAAGAAGAAATTAACTTTATTTTTTCAAATTTGCCCTTATTAAGTGTTAAGTGATCAGATCCGGATGTGTCAGATTAATAGTAATATGCAAATATTAACTAAGGGTGGTTTATAGTACCTATTTTCTTTTAGGAGTTATTATTTTCTTCAGGAGTATGCTAAAGGCTAAGTAGACACTTATTTTGAACCAGAGAGAGTAACATACAATGTGTACATTATAAGCATATACTACTACAACTGCTAATTCCTCACTTCTTACAGTGACATCGAATGCTTAGGAACAGAACAGTAAAGCACAACGATAAAGCATCACCTTGGCCACTTTTCTTGTATTTTCACATTTGTTCATCTCCTTTCGCAACTTGAAAATCTTATAATTGGAATAAGGAAAATATGACGGTGTTCATACCATGAAAAACGAAATTTATAAGGTGGACCGTGGTACAATATACTTATTCACTTTGGTGTTGTTCAAAGTCAATCTTTCATTGTACCTCCAATTTTCCACAGCCCCCATGTGCCTTAACTTTTTTTTTTGTTACCTTACAGTAATTAATATTTAGCATATATTTGTGAAATGTCAGGATACCATGCCGCAAGCAAGGAGGGATCAGGTTCACAATCAATGGATTCCGTTACTTCAACTTGGTTTTGATCACCAACGTGGCGGGTGCAGGAGACATTATTAAGGTGTGGGTAAAAGGGTCAAAGACTAACTGGATTCCCTTGAGCCGAAATTGGGGTCAAAATTGGCAATCAAACGCAGTCTTAACTGGTCAATCACTATCTTTCAGGGTCAAAGCTAGTGACCATCGCTCATCTACTTCATGGAATATTGTTCCTTCTCATTGGCAATTTGGCCAAACTTTTACCGGAAAGAATTTCAGAGTCTAAATTTTATCCAAAACAAAGAAATTCCCCTTTTTAAAAGTTTTGTTTACATTTTATTGATCTGATATATTTTCACCTCTTGAAAAAAGTGAATGGAGGGAAAGAATAGTGTTAAATTTAAAGGGTCTTTCTTGTTGGTGGGCAAGGGAAAAAAAGTACTAGTATGTTTAGGTGTTTGTCCGAGTGCTTGTATCGACTTTTTTGACTATATTGAAATAGGAATAGTAGTAGTATTGTTAAAGGGGGAAAGTGAATGTAACAGAGCTTGAAGCGGCTGCAAAATCCTGCAGCCCGCAGCTGGTTTTACTTTAACCGTATACGTGATAAGTTTTTATGAATGCATCTCTACGTGTCTTTTTCTGTTGAATCTTTTTGCTTTCCTCGTTTTTATTAGTCTCTTGTACTAAAAACGAAAAAAGGCCAAATTGGGGCATATTTGGTTATACATCAATTACTAAGTATGAATGTAAATAGTTTAAAAGTTAGTATTGTTTTTGTACATACTAACGAAGTAAATAATATATCGATGTAAGAGACGTTCATATTTCGGTGGTGAAAATTGTAATCTATAAACAATATAAACAAATTATTTCTAAAAATGTTGATTTGGTTATCGACTTTTCCATAATTCCTTGAGTATTATTACTGTACGATCCTGATTTCGAGAGAAGGAATATAGTTAACAAACCCATGAACAACCCCAAATTCCAATTGCCACAAGAATAACGTTCGAGGACCTCTAAAACCCTTATTATGCAGTTCAGTAAATAAAATAAACATGGTTAGTCCAATTTGAGTAATAAAAATTATCAGGTAACTAGTATAGAGTGAAGAGAACGGAAATTAAAGAAGGAAGAAGAGAAATAAAGAAGAGAAGAATAAGAGAGAATGAGAGAAGAAAGGAAGGAGAAAGTTTCTGATTGACCTTAATTTATATGCAATACGATGAAAGAATGCAGAAAAATAGCACTGGATCACAGCTCGATCACATGCCAATCAAATGCGGAAAACAATAAAGAAAAATGCAAAAAGAAAAGTTGTAACTAACAGGCTAACAAACTTTCCTGCGAAATGGCCTAATTACAAGAATAGTCTCAGTTGCAATTCTATGCGTTAATTTGTGTATCAATACCCTCCTCTTGAAAATACCCTTGTCCTTAAGGGTGAATGCGGGAAAACGAGCCCTTAGAGTAGCAATAGTTTCCAAGAAGCATAATCAACTAGAAAATCAGCCCACTTAATGAGGCATTGGGTCACTGTCTTGTTGCCTTTTTTGATCATCCTCCTGACAAGAATAGATTCAAGGTCGGCATAAAGAGGTGTCACACCCCGAACCGTGGTCTGAATGCGACACGTCACTCGGTGTCTGATTGCATGTGACCGAGTGAAACACATGGCTTGCTGAATGAATATGAGACATGTATTGATGCGGAATATGATTTCAAAATATGAAAGTAAAAGTAAAACATGTGATATCATAATACTACTGAAAAATACTATTTTAATCATGAGTGCGGATAATAGTCTGAAAGCATGATAATGCAGCCCACAAGGCTGAATATAACTGAATACCCAACATGACATGCTGACTAGTCTATGAAACCTCTGACATAAGTCTGAAATACTGAACTATTGTTGGGACAAGCCCCCTAGCATGCCAGACTATTTGACATAACACAACTACTAAAAATAAAGATAGCACTCGAATGAGATGGGGTTCACCAAATAGCTGATATGTGTGATGTCCTAGCAAGCAAATCCATCGTCCTGTAAATCAATGCCTGCATTGTCAAATGCAGGCCCCGAGAAAAAAAGGTGTAAGTGCTTTGAATTGTACTTGTATGTAAAGCAACTGAATGAATAAACATGACACATGAAATAATATGAAGTGAAACTGAAACTGTAAGTTGTGCATGAACATGAGTAATATATGACATGAATATAATATAACATGAGTAAACATTTTAAGTGGAGAGCTTTAGTATAACCGACATGTAACCACCACGTGAGCACGTGGCGTCTGATCTCTGTCCGATCATCTAGGCCATCTCGTACCTTGCCGGGATACGAGACATGAACATGACATGAATGGATCCATAAAATAACCCGCAATGGGTAATATGAAGGAATCGTCCTAACTGGGCGGAGCGATCCTTATCCTACGATGGCATACTAGTTTCAGGTATTAAAACTTCTTAGTAATCTGTACAACTCCCAAAACATGAACATGAATTTAGATGGCATCTAAGCCCATTATTTTCATAACATGATTCGTAATAAAACTCATAACACGTATACATAATATGGTTTTCATGAGACATGGGATTCATGGAATATAACCGTAATAGTTCATATACTTATTCGTGTTACATGCTTGAAACTCATGGAATCAAGGTATGAGTATTCATGGATTACATAATGATATACATGAACGAAACACGAGGTTTCATTATTTAGACTATAAGAACATTTAAGTTTCCATAAAACTAGGGTTTAAAACTCATAAGGATGAGAATTTCGTGAAAACATAAACGAACGCGGCGTGAGGAAGAAGAATGGTATTCTAACACGTCGATAGAAACCCTACATACCTTAATTGTTCCAAAACTTGTAATAAAGTCTAAACCTTGAAGGAGAATTCCAAAAGCCTGAACTTGGAACCTTGAAATGGATTTTCTTGAAAACCCTAGGTCTGTAGGATGCAATTTCACTTAGAACCCATGTATAAATGTTAGAAACACTTAGAATTACTTGGAATAGGCTTACCTTGATGTAGGAGAAAGATAAGAGGAGAAGAACTTCATGATAGGGCTTGAAGATAATGAAAAATAACATAAAAGTCTGAAAAAATGGGTATTTATACTGTTCAGTCATCGAGCCTTTACGGCACACTTTTACGGCCCGTAAAACATATCTATGGTCCGTAAATTTTTTCCAGCAACTTCGATATCTCTTGCTCTCTTACGGTACAAATGTACGGTCCGTAAATAATTTTATGGTATGATCTACGGTCCGTAAAACTTAGATGGCCATAAAACCCACCGCAAATCGTTAACAAAAATCGGGAGTTCTGGGGTCCATTTACAGTACAGTCTACAGCCCGTAAAACCATTTTTACGGTCCGTATAAATGGGCGTAAAATGCTGATCGCCGAACCGAAACACATTTTAATCCTAACACTCCCTATCTTGATTTTCTAACTCTTGAATCATGCACAAGGCTTAGTTTGAAGGTACGAGGTTTTACGATATCTCTCCATTGGGATTATTCGTCCTCGAATAATGGATCATGGTTAGGAATACGACTAACTATAGAATTTAATAGAAATTTAGGCAGAGTATCCTTTGTAAATAGGACTATCCCCGACATTTCTCAAACACCTGCCAGCTACCCAAAGCATCAACACAAGCCTCACAGGGCACCACGATACATATAACATGGTGTAACAGGGTAACTAACACATAAATGATATGGATACTAAGCTGGCACAAGTATATGAATGCTAAACTGACATGAATACATAAGTGTGAGGATCATGATATGGACTATGAGTACTGAGTAAACATGGTTACATGGAAGCATAGACATCTTAACGCAAGACATGAGTAGTGGAAACACGAACATGAAACATAAGCATATGGAGACATGAATGTTATAGCATGAGACATGACATGGATATGTCAGACATTTACCTTAGGCGTTCTCTGCTTTCTCCCCAAACAAGTGCGGATATCTGGACTTCATGTCCTCTTCGGCTGCCCATGTAGATTCTTCAACCTTTTGGCTCCTCCACAAAATCATCACTGAAGCGACTTCCGTATTCCTCAATTTGCGAACCTGACAATCAAGAATAGCCACAGGGATCTCCTTATAGGTTAAGCCATCCTTAACCGTTTTAGTTTCAGTAGGAACAGCCAACGATGGGTATCCCACACCCTTCCTCAGCATGGATACATGAAACACTAGGTGTACAGAAATCAAATCATGCGGTAACTCAAGCTCAAAAGCCACTTGACCAATCATTCACAGGATCTTGTATGGCCCGATGTATCTGGGACTAAGCTTTACTTTCTTTCCAAATCTCATAACACCCTTCCTAGGTGAAACTTTTAGGAACACCCAATCGTCAACCTGAAACTCCAAGTCTCTGCGCCGCACGTCTGAGTAGGACTTCTGGAGACTCTAAGTCGTTTTCAAACGCTCCTAGATCAACTTGAATTTTTCCATAGCCTGGTGGACTAAGTCTGGTCCTAACAACTCTGCTTCACCAACTTCAAACCACCCCATGGATGATCTACACCTCTGCCCCTACAAGGCCTCAAATGGCGCCATCTTGATACTAGCATGATAATTGTTATTATAAGAAAACTCAATAAGATTCCAATAATCATCCCAATTACCTTTAAAATCTAGGACACATGCTCTCAACATATCCTCAAGTGTCTGAATTGTGCGCTCTGCCTAGCCGTCTATCTGAGGATGAAAAGTTGTACTGAGATTTACTTTGTACTCAATCCTTTCTGAAAGGATTTCCAAAATTTTGCTGTGCATTAAGCAACACGATCTCAAATAATGGAAACTGGGGTCCCATGAAGCTTGACAATTTCTTGAATATATAGCTTGGCATAACATTCTGCTGAATCAGTGGCCTTCACAGGCAAAAAGTGTGAGGACTTACTAACTCGGTCCACAATCACCCAAATTGAATCATGTCTTCGAGATGAGCGAGGTAGAATTATTATGAAGTCCATGTTTATCATTTCCCATTTTCAAACAGGAATATCAATGCTCTGAGCCAACCCACCAGGTCTCTGGTGCTTGGCTTTCACCGGTTGACAATTCGGACACTTAGCCACAAAATATGCTACTTTCCTTTTCATGTCGTTTCACCAATAAATCTCATTAAGGTCATGATACATCTTTGTGGAACCTGGGTGAATAGAATACCTGGAATCGTGTGCTTTTCCACGATCCTCTCTCTAAGTCCATCCACATCTGGAACACATAATATGACTCGTTACTTCAACGTACCATCATCTCCCCCTTGTTCAAAAGCCATCGTCTTATGCTTGTGAATCCCCTCTTTTAGCTGCAATAAGTAGGGATCATTATACTGTTTCTCCTTCACTTCGGCTACTAACGAGGATTCAGCCCTATTCTGAACCACAACTCCACCATCTTCAGAAGCCAAGAGTCGAACTCCTAGATTAGCTAAGTGGTAGACTTCCGTCACCATAGTTCTCTTGCCTTCTTCAACATAAGCTAAACCTTGCATAGATCGCCAACTAAAAGCATCGGCTACCACATTTAGCTTTCCTGGGTGGTAGAGAATGTCCACATCATAATTTTTGAGTAATTCGAGCCATCTTCTTTGTCTGAGATTCAATTCTCTCTGCTTGAAAATATACTGAAGGCTCTTGTGGCTAGCGAAAATATCCATATGCACTCAAATAGTGACGCCATATTTTTAACGCGAACACTATAACTGCTAACTCTAAGTCATGGCCGGATAATTCTTTTCTCGACACTTAAGTTTTCTGGATGCATAAGCTACTACTTTAATATGCTGCATTAACGCCCCAATCACCAACAACAAATTGTCTATCAAACCTATTAGAGTTGGCAAGTGACTGCATCATTTGTTGAGCCCTCATTAGGTGGAATTTAGCCAACTGGAACTTAAGTTACATTTCCAATAGTAAGGCTTCAATAGGTAAAGACTCAACTGAACCAGGAATGTAAGGAACATGAGTGGGGGGGGGGGGGGGGGGGGGGATCATAGCCATATAATAGCTCAAAGGGAGTGGTTTGAGTGGAAGATTGAAATGTGGAGTTGTACCACCACTCAACCAAGGGAAGGAAACCAGACCAATCATGAGAGGAATCTGAACAAAAGCACTTGAAATAAGTCTTAAGGAACCCATTAAGAACCTCACTTTGGCCATGAGTCTAAGGATGGTATGCAGTGGAGGTTCGAATCTGGACACCTTGCAAAGATAAAACCTCTTGTCAAAATGAGATAATAAAGATAGGATCCCTGTCACTAGTAATAGTGGAAGGATGGCCATGGAGTTTGAAATTGTGATTTGAAAATAAGGGAGCCAAGGGGGAAGCAGAATAAAGATGAGACAAGGCTATAAAGTGGCCAAACTTGGTAAACCTGTCTACAATGACCCATATAACTGTTTTACCTTTAGAACTGGGCACAGGGGCGGGTCAACAAATTTGATGGGCTAAAACTAAACTTTAATACGAGGCCTTAATGTTTTTTATTTAAAAAAACTTATGCTATCCCCCCCCCCCCCCCCACAAACACACACACACTATGTATATATACTATGCAAAGTCGTTAATTTTTTATTTTTTCCCTTTCTTTTGATAATATATAAATTTCTTTAGATACCGTAGGTAAGAAAAGTATAATCGAAAGGAAATATATATCTATGAAGTAGAAATATAAAAATCAAATCTTAAATTAAAAAACGTTAGAATAATAAAATTTGATTGATGAATTTGATAATTATGTATCAAAATAAAATTTCACCTCTTCAGTTTACTTGCAGCAATATTTAAAATAATTAAAAAACATGCAATTTACAATGTCGATGCACTATTGGCATTGTATTTGAGATTGTAATTACTTACTTGAACGAAGGAAAAAACGTACGACTGAAATTTTCTTATAAGAAGGAAAAAACGAAATAGCATAATTTGCATCTTTTATTTCAATAACAAATGTACTTGACCCAAAAAAACCTATACTAAGAGGTAATGTAAAGAACTAAATGAGTTATTCCTATTACCTAGTTTTTTTAACACTAATTTCGATCATAATTTCACAAGTTTTCTTTTCTATACACATTCCATCCAACATACTGTTCATAATTCGTTTCTAGAGAGTCAAATCATATGTGTTACACTCCGTACTTTCGGAGAAACACTTATCAAATTCTAATATAAGGATGTCAGGCTAGGGCTAAGTAAGACAACCTTGGAATATAAGGAGTGAGGCATTATTAAGTATATGAGTAAGGAATGTACATAAGGAATGCCGAAAGGTTCTCTAAGGAAACGAGTTGAAGAAGTTGAGTTAGCATGACTTTGGAAGAAGATGAGTGTTACTTTGAATGGCAAAATATGATCCAACTTGGGGAAAGAATATCTTTTAGTATACGAAGAGTTTTGAGGTAAAGTGAAAGCCTAAATTGAAGTTCAGGAAGTCTAGTTTCCAATGCAACAAACCGCGCGTCAATCTGACATCAGAATCAAACGTTATGAGCATTTTAAGATAGGCTGCCAGAGCAGAGATTAACTCTGCGCGAACGCGCCTGGAGGTGGCGCGAACACGCAAAGGAACCAAGGGATAACTCAGCGCGAACGCGCTGAGCAAATACTAGGTCGGTGCAAACCGACTCTAGAATGTTATAGAAGGGGGCTTACTCCCTTATTTCCTCCAAACCACCCCTGAAAATCATCTCAAACCCCCTGGAGTATTCCTCCAACTTCCTTTCATAAATTTTAGCGCAAATTACGTGAAATCTCCGGATTTAGATTTGGACAGCATATAGTTGCGATTATAATATCGTATTGCGAGGGATTTTGGCTTGGATTCAAGGCGGATATTAAAGATATTATGATTCTAGCGAGAGCAAGGTATGAATCTTTCCTTATTGATAGTTAATTAGGTTTATTTCGGAGGTAAAGTTATTAAATAATCGTATAACAAATTTGTTAGTTGAGAAATTGGATAAACATCGTGTGGGATGTTTTATGAAATATTTTGGTATGGATGATGATACTGTTGGCGTTAGGGTTGTTGTTGTTGTTGTTGTTGTGTTGGTTGTTGGTATTGTGATTTCGGGCTAGGGATATAAACAGGGGAGATGCTGCTTGAATTTTGGCAGATTTTAAAGGGATGTAATTTGAAGGCTTAGGATAAGTATATGCCGATAGGCCTAAACATAGTATGAATGGTCTTATATGTAGATTGTGAGATCGAAAATAGGTGCGAAAGTCGAGAAGTGAACTTCCAGGTATGTTAAGGCTAAACCCTTTCTTTCTAAAGACGTGATTCTTTTCTTATGAATCCATACATGCTTTCCATAACATCCTTATTCCCAAAAAGTTAGAAGTTCATGATTCTAAAAATTCCTATGATACTAAAGATAGATGTTTTCTACGATGATGATTCCAAGCTAGAGATTCATGATTCTGAGAGTTTCTTATGACACTTAAGATGAGTATGTTTTTATGATGATAATGATAATGATGATGATGATCTTATTTCTAAAAATTCTAAAGTTTATGGTTTCGATGCTATTATGATATTATTGAGTATATTTCATGATTTATGTGATTTTACTCATTGTTGTTGATCTCACCTCATGATAATTGTTCCTTTGGGGTGAGATATAGCGATGATGATTGCTCCATAGCATAAATTGGAGGTTACCGACCTTACATCACTCCAATAGAGTTGTAGCCTTTATTTGGACTCTCATGCATGCTTTATGTATATGTATGATTACATCAGGCCTAGTTGGCCGGGCAGACACCACTTCGGTGGGCGGCTTGCGGATAATGATAACACCATGCCTATTTGGCCGGGCAGACGCCACTAGTGGGTGGCGTGAGATGGTTACCCCGGACGCGGCCTAATGATTATGTTATATATGTATGAGAAATGTTTTTTTAAAATAAAGCTAAGCATACATGATATCCGCCTTACGAGGCAATCAGATGTACATGCTATCTTTATCTCATGTTATGTTTCATATTTCTTATTATATTGTTATTCATGCCTTACATACTCAGTACATTATTCGTACTGACGTACTTTCTTTTGGACGCTGCGTTCATGCCCGCAGGTTTAGGTAGTCAGCCAGACGATCCGGCCCAGTAGGTCTTCCCCTCAGCCGCAGTCAGTGCGCTCCATTTGATCCGAAGCTGCGGACCTTCTTGGTATGCTATTTTGATATGTGCACATATGGGTATGACGGGGCCTTGTCTTGTCTTTTCTATAGTTCGTATTCCATAGAGGTCTGTAGACAGTAGTTTATAGTAGGATGTTGTGTAACGTTGTCAGCTCTTATTTTGTTGTACAACATATGTAGCGGCCAAGTCGGCCTGCACTGTTGTCCTTAGCGCGCGCGCGCACACACACACACATATATATATATATGCATGGATTATGAGTTTTCGATGCTGAGAGTATGGTAATAATTTTACAGAAGACGGTATAGCTCAGTTATAAGTTATATATGGGCCACCAGGTTACCCAGTAAGATGCAAGTACGAGTCTAGGGGTGCTTGGTCAGTAGTGGTCGGGCACTCGTCGCGGCTTATCGGCTTGGGTCGTGACAGTATGCGTTATGACCAACATTTTTAAGATGTATTTTTTCATCATATTGTACTTTTCTTATAGTTTTTCAATATCTAACTTTTAATTTTTATATATTGAATTAATCAAATCTAATTTAGCTCCGAATATTTGTCAAATTGACCCACAAGAAATGAAAGATACCAATTATTTTGGAATGGAGGGAGTAAACACTTCATAGTTTCTACAATAAACTTTTTAATAAATTCTTTTTTTTAAAAAACATATTGTTGACACCTAATTTTTGACCTCGCGTAATTTATTTCAATCATTCAGAGTCCCCGGATAATAAATAAAATGAGTTGGGAATCTTGAAAGATTTAAATGATTTTTATAAATCTCCCAAGTAAATATTTCACTCCCTTAAATTGATAAAAAAGGGTTTTCATGGCATCATAAATTTATTTAGAAATTAATGGGTAATTTCATGATATTTTATGAAATGTTTATTAATTTAATTAAAAAGAATGAGAGAGAGAAAAATGGTCTTTTATTTAATTGTTTAAAATTGTCAAGAAATCAAAATACTTTACTCTTTTTAATCTTTGAAAGTTTGAGTAATTTAAATAATTTGAGTGATTAACCATCCAATCCTTTAAATCTCTAATTTTTATATATTGCATGATTTGTAAAAAAAAAAGCATAATTGCCCATATATGTTTTAATTAGGCTAATTAAATAATTAAATGATAATTATTGCAAATTGATCCTTTTTATATAAATAATTTTCCATGGCCACAATTAAAATAATTAGTTCATGACTGGGGCCATTTTGGTAAAATTAGCCTCTTAATAGTTTTATTTGAAATAACCAGTTTAATTTAATTTCAAAATTTTCTAATTAGGCCAAAAGGCCATAATTGAAATGATCATGTCAGATTAGAATTAATTAAGGCCGTGTTCGTAATTTAAGTCCCATTAATAATTTTGTCGATTTTTAAATTATTTTAATAAAATGATTATGTCATGATTTTCCCTAATTAAAATTTCATCAATTTTGATCTTTATTTAATTATTTATCTTTTTAGATGTACTAGATATACATATGTATACACCAAGTATATATATATATATATATATACGCACGCCCCCCCCCCCCCCCCCCCCCCCCACACACTTGGTGTATACATAAACGCATAAGGGCCTTTTTAATATATTCAGATTTTGGACCGAGTTCAGCCCAAAGCCAAGATGAGACCCGGCCCAATTTGTTTAAAATGATAAGAGCGGCATACCCCACCCCCCCACCCCTCGCGCGCCTTTTCCCGTCTCTCTCTCTCTTCCATTTTAGTGAAACCCTAGCGCCGCCTTTGATTTCTCATCGTCTCTCTCCGCCAATAATGATAAGATCGCAGAGCCTAACTGATGAATACAACCGTTACATGCTTATTACGGTGAAAGCATTAAATGTTTCACCCGATTTAAAGTTCTTTTTACCCGAATATGGTAATAAATCCTTGTTTTACTTATTTTTTCAGATTTTTTTAGTCAAAACTCATGATTTTCTTTCGATTTTAAGTTATTTTGTTTATTATTTCTTGCATTTTCCTATTGGTTCATGGTTGTTGGTACATATCGACCCAAGAAGGGTCAGATCTGACCGCATGTGTTGCTACCTCTTTAGATCTGGGACGTTGATTTTTGTTTACTGAGTATTTGGTTTTGGAAGAGGGTTTATCCCACATCGTTCATTGTTAGTCTTGGTTGAGTTTTTGGGTTATAGAACCCCAATCTCACAAAAATCGGGGTTGGAAAAAAAAGAAGGAGAAAAATAGGAGATAGAAAAAATAGCAGAAAAATTCGAAAGTTGAAGAAGTTGGAAAATTTCGATTTTTCAAAGCTTCTTAGTGAAGTATTTACCTTGAATAAAATAGTTAGGGTTTTCTCAGTTCTAAAATATTTTCTTGCTTCATTTTATTTTTCACGTGTCTGAGTTGTTGAGGTTGGAAGCACAAAGCTCCCAAATTCATTCTTTTCTTGGCTGCGCACACAAATGGTAACTCTTAATTCATTTTGTTTGTTATTTAGAATTTTGCCTAGTCTAAGCGTATGTACACTAGCTAAATTGCTTGTGGTTTGATGCTTGCTAATGGTGGTTCTTAGTGCTAAGGTTTGCCCTATTTGATTATGTGCTTAACTTATGGGTTTACTTGAGGCAAACGCAGTAGAACTAATGTGAATGTTATGTTGAAACTCGTTAGAAAGTGGGCTGGTTGGACTTCCTATTGATTTGCTTTGTTCATGTGATTCAAATGTTCCATGTCTACTGTGAAGGGGTGTGGTTGAAGTACCTTAAAGATTTCATTCTTTTCTTTTCCTTCCTTCTCGAAATCATGTTAGTTTGTTAACTATAATACTAAGTAGGACTAATGTAGTGAAGTTCAACTCATTTTCCTCTACTCAACTCCTAGGTGTTGTTAAAAGGAAATGAGGCAGTTTATAAGTTAGTTTAGATAAACATGAATAGGTTACTTGTAATGTGTGCTTGTGTGCATAATTAGAAATCACATACCTTTTACCAATTAGCCAGTGAACTACCCTCTCTTGTAAAGCAAAGTATTTTATCATGTCATGACCCAAACCGGAGGGCCGCGACTGACACCCCAAACCCTACTCGGCTGAGTGCCATACTACCATTCTATTCATAAGTCACACCTTTTTGTGAACCTTTAAATTATGAAATGATGCTTCCGTCAAGTCAAACATGAAAACTTATTAATAGAACTCTTTCATCATGTCAGGGACCTCTCCCTTATCATTTAGTCAAAGAAAACCTTGAGTCACAATAAAATCTTTGAATCAATGCATATGATCACATCGACCTTTGTGGCCGCCTTACACAATTGTCGACATCTCGACGCACTATCCACAGGACACTGTCTGCAAAGTTTCTAACATGAACCAAGATACCATAACATAGGTCAGAATAGGGCCCCGACATACCCATAATGCATATGACACATATATATACATATGTACTCCGACTCGGTAACACTCTGAATAGAAATGGAGTTCACCAAACCAGCTGATAGCCTTGGAACATCCTATAACGAGTTTCCTCTACTCATCTGTCTGCATCTATGTGGCATGAAACATAGTGCCCCCAGGAAAAAGGACGTCAGTACGAATAATGTACCGAGTATGCAAGGCAGAAATTAAACAACATATCAAGATTCAAAGGATAAGAAGAATATAGGAGTCAACCAGTACATGTGACTGTCGCTAAGGACCATGAATATGCATATTGTACTTTTGAAAATATGTATATATGTATATGCACCTTTACCTATTCTCTCCTTCGAGCTTCACCCCGTCAGGCATCATATCATAATGGCCCCATCGGGCATCTCAATCATCATATACCAGCTGATCAGGTGGGTTGCGTATATAACGCCATAGCCCTTTCCCCTTCCCCATCAAATCATGTCATACATATGTAAAACATCAAAAGACTCCCTTCGGAGTAACTTTTAGTTCAAAATGGGAGCTTTTTCCCCTTTTTCATTTGTCTCCTTTAAGACTTAAAAATCAAATATGAAATGCATATGAATAAAGAAGCCTTATGAATGCCCCCTTCAGATTTAGACATCATTATGAAAACGTACAACTTATGGATGCCCCTTCGGGACTTAATAAGTCAAGAAACTCGGGATATGAACAATACCAATGTAAACATAGGGACATGAGCTCCTACATCTTGGAGAGGATTCATTATGAGTATCATCACATTCGTACTTCTCATACATCATGCCAAAATGAGAGAAAGGATAACCTTAACATACCTTTTTTGTTACACCTCGGAAATTTTTCGTGAGCCAACAATGAATAGAGCAACGAAGGGCATGAGTGTGCGATGTTTTACTAAGTAGGGGATGACTATTTATGCACTTTGGAAATGAGAAAGTTGCAGAATTTCATTTCAGCCTAGTGGTTGTAAAATGGAATACGACCCGTAAAGTGATTTACGGACCGTAAAGTGCCATCGTCCTTCAACATTCCAAAATTTCAAATTTCTATCAAATGCTTCAAATGGTTAAAAACGGCTTGGAATACGGACCGTAAATTGAAATACGGCCCGTAAACTAAGTCGTAAACTGCCATGATCTTCAACCAACCTTTCTGTTTCTGATATGCTTAAATACGGTCGTGGAGGACGGACTGTAAACCAGTATACGACCTGTAAAGTGGGGTTTACGACCACTGTACACCCCGACTGTTGTTCATTAAAAAACAGATTTTGAGTTTGTCACGACCCAGCCCCGTGGGCCGCGACTGGTGCCCTACTGGGACACCCCAAACGAACTCACACCCAGACCATCACAATTCAAACTCAACCGAACTCAGCATACGCTATTCGAACTCAACATCGCAATCAGACATCTACCGAACACTTATTCTAAGCAGACGCCCGTACAGATCAGACAAATTACAAATCAGAAAGGAGGCGGAATGTTCATCGCCAAATTTCACACACACTCATCAGAAGGGTGGCGGAATGCACATCGCCCCCAAATGCATACACATACATACAAACTCAGAGGCCGACTTGGCCATAGTAGCGTACGGGCCGCTTAAGACCGCAAAACAGACTCACATACAAACACACCAGACCCACGACCCACAAATCTGACTACAGGCCTCTAGACAAAACAGAACATAAGAACATAGGACGGGACAGGGCCCCGCCGTACCCACTCATCCAAATGTACAGAATACAGACACAACAAAAGATATGTACCAAAAGTAGGCTCTGGATCAAGGGGAGCTTTCCAACACAGCAGAATGAGTAGCCTAAACTGGAGAACCACCCAAACGAGCTTCTGTACCTGCGGGCATGAAACACAGCCCCCGAAGAAACGGGGGTCAGTACGGGAGAAGTACTGAGTATGTAAAGCAGAAGGTACAGAAATCACAAACACAGCTGGAGTCAGAAAGAGCAAACACACCAACATCGCAAACAAAGCAAACTTGTGCGGGAGGCGAACGTACAAATGCAAATCAAATCATGTATAGGGTTTAGGAACGTGGTCACCCCCCGACGCTGGTGCCACAACACATCATAACTCCAGAAGTTTTCAAATCTCCGTACAGTCTCCAGACACATCATATCACACACACATCATATCATAAGAACATATCAAATGCCATATCACATCATAACTCCATAAGCGGTAACCGGCCCTATGGCGAGGCCTCGGAAACCGTAACACATCATAACTCCCGAATATATAATGGCGCGCACGATCACAAAGTCGGCCCGGGTACCGACGAACGAAATCATAGCAGACAGCACGAACAGAGTAGTGCAGAAACCATATGCATATCAAAAATAATTTGTCGGACTCAACATATAATTTACGTATAGGCATATACTGACACCCGAAGGCTCGGAGTAGGAATCAGATTGATCAAGGTTTGCGTATAAAAGTTACGAAGTCCCAAACTGCCAAATTCTCAAGAAAAATTGTTCATAAGTCATTTTTCGAAAATCTCACATCATGCAGAGTACAAAACGTACATTAATGGCATAAGAAGTTTCAAACACATCCTTGGGTCACAAACAGACAGTTGCGGAGCATAACGGACACAAACGAATCAAACAAACCGAATAAGGGGAGCCTCGGGGCTCGCGGGCCCACCTCGGGTCAAATTGAGGCGGCGGACACAAATCACAGACTTTCGGCTCCATAGAGCCATCTACGAAAGTTTCGAAGAGTTTCGGGCACAACAGCACAAGTTATGGAGGTACGAACATTCTTTTAACCAAAAGCGACAAAAAGGGTTCAATCGCGCTGAGTGAATAGTGCTCGAACTTGAACTTCGATTTCCAGGAGCAGGGTTATTCCCGAGATTCCGAAATTTACCTAGTGGGTCTAGGACATGCCAAAAGAATGAGAGGTAGGCTTTACATACCTGGTTGGCGCCTTACGCTCCTCAAATCGCAATTCCCGTTTCGTCCAGAAACTGCAAATGGTCACCTTTACCAGTTACTATTCATGAGAATTAACATATTCATCTTTGTGGCTAAACTTGGCTACCGAAATTTCGGCAGCACTTCCCCTATAATTATAACACCCCCGAGACTTAGCTCGGCTCAGAATACAACAACAACAACAACCCAAACGTCATTAAGCCATACAAACCACAATTACACTACATTAACTTCAAAATTTCACTTTAATACATAAGTTGGCAATTCTTGATTCAACTTCAAAAGTCCAAATCTATTCCCACATTAGTGTATTCATTCACTCATTCCCAATTACTCAAACACACTACATACAAGTTCCAAATCACATACATACATCCCCAAAGTTCACTACTTTCCAATTTTCATTCAAAACACCAAAAGTTACGACGAACGTTCTAACTTACGTCGTTTCATTCCAAATTCGTTATCATCAACCATAAATCTTAATTAAGGTCTTTAGTATCATAAATATACTATGATATACACAAATATACCAAAAGTATACACTTTCCGATAACGTCCGAAATTATTTTCTAACACCAACTCAATTCTTTAATCGATCCTTTACGACATAATGATCACAACAACACATTATTCAAACTAAACAAGATAAAATTCTTATGGGTAGCACCACATGGATCTCACGGCCAACACACCCTTTTTTTACACACACACACCATGCACAAACACATCCTCATCCCAAAATCTTCACACTAATCCAATCACTAACACACATATATCCATTTCATAACATTAAAACATAAAAATCTTACCTTTTTCTTGAATTTCCGACTTGTCGCAAATGTCGCTCTTTCTCCAAACTACTTGTATCACGTCGGAGAGCGTCTTGAGTACTTCACAACTATGTAAAACTTGAGATTTTTGGATCAACAATCAAGCTTGGAATTTTTTTTTCTTTCTTTTCTTTCTCTCTAGGCTGAAACCCCTCTTTTTTGTGTTCTTGAATTTATGATCAAATTCTTGATAATTACCAAGTGCTAGCATGATATTTATCCAAATAGAAGTCATGTGCTTAGCACATGACTCTTTAAAAGTGGGCTTGGGCCTCACTTGGCCGGCCACTTCACCTATTTTTGGGCCTCCATTTTTGTTCAAATTTTCTTGGCCCAATTCATAAAATGTCCCGTTTTGTAATTCCCGAAACTAATTTCCGAAATTCCAAATTTACCCTCGGCCTTCCCCGAGGTCTTAACATTAACGACTCCATAACCAACATAGTCATACTTACCAAAATCAAAATATTTCCTCCACACACCCAAGTCTTATTTATTTCTTGATTTCTCGTTATACGAAAATACGGGACATAACAGAGTTATTAAAAAGGGACCCTAAGCTCATTTTATTTCATTTCTCATCTACACAACTCAAGAGAACTCTAGAACATTCCAAACATTTCATCCACAAGAATTTAAGGGAAATTAGTCATCAACAAAACTAAAACCATGAAATCAAGAGTGTGAAACTCATCAAAGTTCATCTACACCAAGAAATTGCAAAGGAAGTGAAGTAGGGTTTTTGGCATAGAAGAGTATTGCTACTCAAGGCTTGTTCCTACCACATCTAAGGTAAGTTTTATGACTTTCTCATGATGATTGAAGTATTTATACGTTGAAACACTTGAATTATAGAAGAGTGTAGTAAATGGGTCATAAAATGTGAATAGTGCCATAGTTGAATGATAGTTGAATTGAATTATGAATGTTGATGAGTGGGGAGTATAAACATGTTATAAATGACGATGTTTGATACGATATTGTGAGTGTTGTTGTGAATGTTTGGTAGTTGAAATGAAACATGGGAAAAGTAGTAGGAACAAAGGAAATGCTGCCCAATTTTCCCTAGAAAATAGTCACGCGTTCTTACAGTCGATTAACTGACGTTGATGCGAATTCTCTTGAAGGTAAAGACACGAATATTGAAGAAGAACGATCAAGCGGTAGAATAGCTAAAGGAAAAGGTATGTAAGGCTAGTCCTTTCTTTCCAAGGCATGAATCCTATGATATGATATTATTTCCCTACATTTCCATGGCTTCCTTATATTCCGGAACCAAGAGCCTATGTTCATGGATAGCCACCTGAGATAAGGATAAGAGACATGTTATGAGCACGATAACGGAGATGATAAGCTTAAGGCTAAAGATTCTAGAGTTCATGGTATAATGTTTAAACAAAGCTAAAGACATTAACTATGATATATTGGAAATGCTCGATGTATACACTCACCTTATATACTAATTCGTTCAAGGTGAGGCGGAATACCTATGAATTCGCCATAATGTAAGCGGGGGCTCTCGACCTTACGTCACCCCAACATTGTTATAGATTGTTCATAAGCCTCAATGCTTGTGCTATGACCAATGTTTCGAGAAACTTCGAGTCTATGTTCATAAAGGATTTCATGTGAGATAAAGGTAAGAGATACGCTATAGAAATGATGAGCTTAAGTCTAAAGATTATAAAGACTATCATACGATATTTATACGAAATTCATGCTACGAATATGATGTGATTTTCATAGATTGTCTTTAAATTTAAATGTGTGCATTAATGAAAGGTTACGATAAGCTTATAAGATGTATGTGATGGCTATGATAATGATGAGACATATTGATCCTTGTATGATGCATGTGATACGGTCGAGCCACTACGTGGCCGAATATGGAAGATATGTATGTGATAGTGTTGAGCCACTACGTGGCCGAATACGGATACTGTCGAGCAACCATGTGGCCAAATACGGATATTGTCGAGCCCTACGTGGCCGAATACGGATAATGTTTTATGTGTATGATAAGCTACAGCACTACGATAATGAATTATATGACATGATGATGTATACGCTATGATGGTTCATGTACGACGATTATGTATATGTGGTATATGTATGAAATGTATTCACCCTTAAAGGTTACACAGGTTTTGCCTTCACCTCATGACTTATGATTCCTCTATTATGTTTGTTTCATTCATGCTTTACATACTCAGTACAATATTCGTACTGACGTCCGTTTTCTTTGGACGCTGTGTTCATGCCCACAGGTAGACAGGGAGACGGTGCAGACCTTTAGGAGCTATTAGCAGATTTGCAGAAGCACTCCATTATTCTGGAGGTGCTAATCGAGCTTATACTTTGTGTATATATGTATGTATAAATATTTTGGGCACGACAGGGTCTTGTCCCGTCCATATGTCTAGTACTCTAGTAGAGGCTCGTAGATACGTATGTGTGGGTTATATGCCACAAGGTCACTACTGTATATACGTAGATATGTGTACATTATCTTTTGATAGCCAAAGGGCTTATGTATATAAAAGTATTTATGTTCTTCAATGAAAATGATTTTCTTATGATTATGAGTTTATGAACGAAAAAAAAGGCTTAATGAGTATGATGAGTAGTAGAACGAGCGGTGCTCGGTGGTTAGCCCCGGGTACCCGTCACGGCCCCTAGCTGGTTCGTGACAGAAGTGGTATTAGAGCCAGGTTCGTCCTAGGAAGTGTCTACGAGCCATGTCCAGTAGAGTCTTGTTTATGGTGTGTTGTGCGCCACATCAATAAACAAGGGGCTACATGGCATTTAGGAAAAATGACCATCTTTCTTCTTATGAGATCGTGCGATAGAGCCGTGTATACGATTTTATCCTCCCTAATAGTGTGTTGTGATTTAAGAATGCCGCCAAAGGGAAAAGCTACAGCCGTCTAGAAGGGCAAGACTACGGCAAAGAGGCGGGTAGAAAGAGAGCCTCCGATGTATGTAGAAGAGGGCGAGTCACATAATGAAGCCTTATCTAATACTTCCTCTACCCCACCTAATGTGGAAGAACAAGGAGGAGCTCCAGCTCCAATTCCTCCCCCGGTTGCTTTGGGTCAACAAGTAATCGAGGCTATCCGCTTATTGACACAGCTAGTTACCGCCCAGGCACAGCTACAGGGCTCGGGTTCAAGTGATAGGGCCGTTAGTACTAGAGCCCGCGATTTTATGACTTTAAATCCTACAGAGTTCTTTGGGTCAAAGCCGGATAAAGACCCGCAAGGCTTTATTGATGAGATGTTAAGGACATTGAAAATTATCCATGCCTCCGAGACTGAATCCGTGGAGTTAGCATCTTATAGACTCCGGGACGTGGCAGTCTTATGGTATAATAATTGGGTATTATTAAGAGGAGAGAATGCGCCTCCTCCGGTTTGGCAAGAATTTGTAGATGCCTTCATCCGCCACTACTTGCCACCCGAGGTCTGCCGAGCTAGAGCGGATAGGTTCTTAAATCTGAAACAAGAAAATATGAGTGCTCGGGAGTATAGCCTTCAATTCAATTCATTGGCTAGATATGCCCCGACTATGGTGTCCGATATGGGAGATAGAGTGCATAGGTTTGTAAGTGGCCTAGGGCCCCATTTGTTCAAAGGTTGCTTAACGGCTTCATTACAAGACGGGAAGGATATCTCCCGCATTCAAGCCCATGCTCAAAATCTCGAAGAGCAACGACATCCGCTAAGGGGCGAGCGTGATATGGATCAGGGGCCAAGTAAGAGGGCCAGATCCATAGGTGCTGATAGCGACCATAGAATGGGATCGAAGCAGACGTATTCTAGGCACTCAGGTCAGTCGGTGACTAGTATACCTCCACGAGTTGCAGACTAGGTGTCCGACTTCTCTAGTCATCCCGGACTGGATCAGAGTTTCACCGAGTCAGGCTCTCAGTATAGGAGTGATTCAGGCCAGAGGAGATCATCTATACCACAATGTACCCAGTGCGGTAAGCTACATTGGGGACCATGCTGAATGGGCTCGGATGTTTGTTACGTTTGCGCCTTGTCGGGTCACATTATGAGAGAGTGCCCGTTTTGAGGCGGTAGGCATGCGGTCCAGCCCGCAGGATCAGCGGCTGGTTCTTCTTCGGTGCGCCTGGGAGGGCAGACTTCCCCGGTTCCGGCAGGGAGAGGTAGAGGCAGAGGGGGAGCAACTACTTTAGGTGCCACCCAGCCCCGTATATATGCTTTAGCTGAGCGACAGGATCTAGAGTCATTTCCCGATGCCGTCACAGGTATATCTGTACCTTTGATAATGTGTGAAAGGAGAAATAAATATTTATCATATTAAACAAGTATGAATTGAGAGGTTTTATGCTATGTAGCGACGGTAATCGATAAGGTACGATATGTGGTATTAACAGTTTATATATATATATATATATATATATATCCTTGAGGATAGCATTGCTCCACCACTGGTAATCTATATGAAATACCTTTAGAAATACTACCGATAAGACGAAAAGGGGATTGTGAGGACGATGCTACACAAGCCTTAAGGAAGTAGGGTGTGAAAGGTAGAACCTCTAAGATAGCAGTTGCTAAAGAATAGAGAAAGGATAGGGTCAGTTAGAAAAAGTAAGAGAGTGACATGCGCTACCGAGCAAGTTAGTTATTGATGAAAGCTTCCTTATCGTGCAGACTATATTGTCAATATATTTTTATGAAGATGTGAGTGTGAGGAAAATATACGAGACATGAGTTATAGCACTTTAGAAGTTACCACTACAGGATTATGGAGTTAGTAGTAAGAGGCTGCATAATCAATAGAGGACATGAGAGATGTCCTAAAAGAATTCACTGTATGATGAAAAGGGAATGGGAAAGATGTAAGTTAAGAACCAAGCTTGAAAAAGGTATGTACGATTTCTTTTCATGCTTTTGGATCGTGTGTGGCCATAGATACGTTGCTATTATGCTGTGGCCCTGTGAGGCAATGATATTATGGGTTGTTGTGACAGGTTGGTAGTGTCAAATTATAGGGGAAACTCTGGCGAAATTTTCGTAGAATGCCGAGTGTTTAACATTCGAGGACGAATGTTCCAAAAAGGGGGGAAGAGTGTTACACCTCGGAAATTTTTCGTGAGCCAACAATGAATAGCCAACGAAGGGCATGAGTGTGCGATGTTTTACTAAGTAGGGGATGGCTATTTATGAACTTTGGAAATAAGAAAGTTGCAGAATTTCATTTCAGCCCAGTGGTCGTAAAATGGAATACGGCCCGTAAAGTGATTTACGGACCGTAAAGTGCCATCGTCCTTCAACATTCCAAAATTTCAAATTTCTGTCAAATGCTTCAAATGGTTAAAAACGACTTGGAATACGGACCATAAATTGAAATACGGCCCGTAAACTGAGTCGTAAACTGCCATGATCTTTAGCCAACCTTTCTGTTTCTGACATGCTTAAATACGGTCGTGGAGGACGGACTGTAAACCAGTATACGGCCCGTAAAGTGGGGTTTATGACCACTGTACACCCCGACTGTTGTTCATTAAAAATCAGATTTTGAGTTATTAAAAAGGGACCCTAAGCTCATTTTATTTCATTTCTCATCTACACAACTCAAGAGAACTCTAGAACATTCCAAACATTTCATCCACAAGAATTTAAGGTAAATTAGTGATCAACAACACTAAAACCATGAAATCAAGAGTGTGAAACTCATCAAAGTTCATCTACACCAAGAAATTGCAAAGGAAGTGAAGTAGGGTTTTTGGCATAGAAGAGTATTGCTACTCAAGGCTTGTTACTACCACATCTAAGGTAAGTTTTATGACTTTCTCATGATGATTGAAGTATTTATACGTTGAAACACTTGGATTATAGAAGAGTGTAGTAAATGGGTCATAAAATGTGAATAGTGCCATAGTTGAATGATAGTTGAATTGAATTATGAATGTGTCACGACCCAACCTAGGGCCATGACGAGTGACCGAGCTTAACCTGCCCGATGACCCAACTTATGTTACCTGTACTCAAACATGGCATTCAATAGGGCTTATTTAACTAAGTCTGAAAACTGTAAATAAAATACCGAAGTCGACCTGCAACTCCAAAACATCCCAAAGCATATTTATATATACATAACATATGACAAGGCAAACCAACAAGGCTACCAACACTTCTGTACAACAAAATAATGGCCGACAAGGCCAATCAGTAACCATGACACCCACGCTGTTCGCAGACTACTAAAAGAGTATGACCATACATAGGAGATGGGATAGGGCCCCATCGTGCCCGCAATATATACACACAATTATACCAGAACGGGAACAGTCTCCAAAGCAAGTGGAGCTATCTGACTCTCAGCGCTGACTCCTCCTAGGTGGCTGGATTGTTGAACCGCGTCCCTGAACTTGCGGGCATGAAATGCAGCCCCCGAAGAAACGGGGTCAGTACGGAATATGTAAAGCATTACTGAATCATAAAGAAGGAAAGGCGTAACAGTAAACAAGTTTAAAAGCAACCCGGGAGTAACCTGGAACAGCATTTTAATCCGTGCCATGTAGTACCTTACACAAATTCTAGCATATACAATGTGAATATAGTATCATAATAGTCCCTTCGGACAGCCACTTCCGGCATAGTAACAATGATGGCCCCTTCGGGCATGCCGCTTCCGGCATAATAATAATGATGGCCCCTTCGGGCATGCCGCTTCCGGCATAATAATAATGATGGCCCCTTCGGGCATGCCGCTTCCGGCATAAAAATAATGTTGGCCCCTTCGGGCATGCCGCTTCCGGCATAATAATAATGTTGGCCCCTTCGGGCATGCCGCTTCCGGCATAAAAATAATGTTGGCCCTTTCGGGCATGCCGCTTCCGGCATAATAATAATGTTGGTGTCAACACAACTTAATCCACAAATATCAATACAAAGAAATAATGCTATGGAGTGTAAACATAAATCGTAAATGAAACGAAATAGTAAAATCTCGCACCCCCTTCGGAGTGGTTTTGAAAATCAACTTTATGTTTCCTTTAGTACAAAACTAATTTTTCTCGAAATCATTAGTAAACCATAAGCACGTTTCAAGTCAATCCGAGTTAGTATAAGAAAGTTATGGACATTGTTCATTATAGAGACCTCCATGAACAATCCGAGTTAGCATATGAAAGTTAGGAACGTTATTCATTAAAGAAACCTCTACGAACATTTCCAAGACAATCCGAGACCATCTACGAGAGTTGGGGACATTACTACCTACATAACTCTTTTAAAAAAAACAAGAACTCTTTATGCTTTGCTTGTTATTCAATCGTACAATAAGCTCACCTATACTAAGTATACTCATATCAAGAAGTGAATAAGAATCATTAACACGCTCGGAATCAAGAATAGAGTTACCCCAAGATACGTATCATAACTTACTTAGCTCTAGGACATGCCAAAAGAAAGAAAGGGTAAGCCTTACATACCTTGCCCGCTTCCTAAGCTAATTTGAACTTACGTCTCGGCTTTCGCAAGATCTACAATAATGCCAAAAGATCTCAAACATTAGCTATAGATACTTAAGAGTCCAATCCTAGACTAATACTTCATTTACAGAAATTTTGGCAGCATTTCCCCTGTAATTACAACCAACCCCGAGAATTCAACTCGGCCAAATCATCAACAACAATCCCATTTACATTCAAATCGACCATATACAGTCAAGCTAACACCAATGATCTCACGTTCAACTGTTAATCCGAAATCATTCTAACATGATTCGAGAACACTTCAAACAATTCACACAATATTCAAAACAACGCAACCGACATACCACTTCACCCGAAACCTTCCAAATTCAACAAGAACAATAACAACACATTTCCTTCTTTCCAGTTCATGAACTACACCAACAATTCTCACATTAACAACATTATTTTCCATAAATACAAGAAGTGGTATTAATGTCGCATTAGCTTCTAAAACAACTCTCCAACCATTACAACTTCAACTAGAATTATCAAACTTTCATTTTCATCATAGAATCCACAACAACAACAACCAAAATACTAGATAAAATTAGTTCATCATCCTACACAACACAATATATACACGGCCAAGCACCCACCTACACGGCTCAACCCCAACACACAAAGTTTCATGATTTTCATTCATTTCTACATATTACAACATACACAAACCATCCCTAACATATAAAAAGAAGATTAAACCTTACCTTTTCTACTTATCTTCTTGCTTGGCTAAGGTTGCTCCTTGCAAGAATGAATGGTTTACTTGCCCTAACAACTATCCCACGTTAAAGAGGACCTTCCAATTGGTTGAATTGCTAGAAGAAAATATTTTTTTGATCAAGATTTTTGGACCTCAATTTTTCTCTACCATGGCCCAAAAGGTCTCCTTTTTTTTCTTCTCCAAGTTTCTTGAATTTTCTAAGTGATAAGATGATAAATATGATCACTTAGTCATCTTTTATTTACACATATTAAGCATCCATGTGGGCCAAGGCCCACACCACATCACACGGCCACTTGGCCCATTTTGTTCAAGAATTATAAGTTTCCATCATTCACTTTCAACCCCAAATTCTTCTTAATATTTCCATGAGCGATCTTGTGAATTTCCCTTTTTACCCCTAGCTTTTCTTAATATTTCCACATGAAAATTTTCATAAACAACTTCTGTGTTAGACAAGATAAAAAATATAACCTTGCCCTTAACCTATCACAATTATCTTGAAATATCCGAATGTACAAAATACGGAATATAACAGAATGTTGATGAGTGGGGAGTATAAACATGTTATAAATGACGATTTTTGATACGATATTGTGAGTGTTGTTGTGAATGTTTGGTAGTTGAAATGAAACATGGGAAAAGTAGTAGGAACAAAGGAAATGCTGCCCAATTTTCCCTAGAAAATAGTCACGCGTTCTTACAGTCGATTAACTGACATTGATGCGAATTCTCTTGAAGGTAAAGACGCGAATATTGAAGAAGAACGATCAAGCGGTAGAATAGCTAAAGGAAAAGGTGTAAGGCTAGTCCTTTCTTTCCAAGGAATGAATCCTATGATATGATATTATTTCCCAACATTTCCATGGCTTCCTTATATTCCGGAACCAAGAGCCTATGTTCATGGATAGCCACGTGAGATAAGGATAAGAGACATGTTATGAGCACGATAACGGAGATGATAAGCTTAAGGCTAAAGATTCTAGAGTTCATGGTATAATGTTTAAACAAAGCTAAAGACATTAACTATGATCTATTGGAAATGCTCGATGTATACACTCACCTTATATACTAATTCCTTCAAGGTGAGGCGGAATACCTATGAATTCCCCATAATGTAAGCGGGGGCTCTCGACCTTACGTCACCCCGACATTGTTATAGATTGTTCATAAGCCTCAATGCATGTCCTATGACCAATGTTTCGAGAAACTACGAGTCTATGTTCATAAAGGATTTCATATGAGATAAAGGTAAGAGATACGCTATAGAAATGATAATGGAAATGATGAGCTTAAGCCTAAAGATTATAAAGACTATCATACGATATTTATACGAAATTCATGCTACGAATATGATTTGATTTTCATAGATTGTCTTTAAATTTAAATGTGTACATTAATGAATTACGATAAGCTTATAAGATGTATGTGATGGCTATGATAATGATGAGACATATTGATCCTTGTATGATGCATGTGATATGGTCGAGCCACTACGTGGCCGAATATGGAAGATATGTATGTGATAGTGTCGAGCCACTACGTGGCCGAATACGGATACTGTCGAGCCACCATGTGGCCGAATACGGATATTGTCGAGCCCTACGTGGCCGAATACGGATAATGTTTTATGTGTATGATAAGCTACGGCACTACGATGATGAATTATATGACATGATGATGTATACGCTATGATGGTTCATGTACGACGATTATGTATATGTGGTATATGTATGAAATGTATTCACCCTTAAAGGCCAAGCAGGTTTTGCCTTCACCTCATGACTTATGATTCCTCTATTATGTTTGTTTCATTCATGCCTTACATACTCAGTACAATATTCGTACTGACGTCCGTTTTATTTGGATGCTGTGTTCATGCCCACAAGTAGACAGGGAGATGGTGCAGATCTTTAGGAGCTATCAGCAGATTTGTAGAAGCACTCCATTATTCCGGAGGTGCTAATCGGTCTTATACTTTTGTGTATATACATATGTATAAATATTTTGGGCACGATGGGGTCTTGTCCCGTCCATATGTCTATTACTCTAGTAGAGGCTCGTAGATACGTATGTGTGGGTTATATGGTCTCACAAGGTCACTACTGTATATACGTAGATATGTGTACATTATCTTTTGATAGCCAAAGGGTTTATGTATATAAAAGTATTTATGTTCTTCAATGAAAATGATTTTCTTATGATTATGAGTTTATGAACGAAAAAAGAGGCTTAATGAGTATGATGAGTAGTAGAACGAGCGGTGCTCGGTGGTCAGCTCTGGGTACCCGTCACGACCCCTAGCTGGGTCGTGAAGTTTTTGGTCGCCTTAACTTTAACTACTCAACACTTTTCCTCTCAAGCTTGTAAATCTACATTCAAGAGAATTTATACTGTTGTTAGGCTTATCGTCATATGCTTATCTTAAGCCTTCAAATTAAACCCCTTTCGAATCTGCCGAAATTCGGACAGCATCTCCCTTATATCTTCTACTCCCTTCAATCTTCAAAATAACTCCCAAAGCACAATAAAAGACCAACAATTCCATAATCAAAAGTTACATTCAAACTATACTCTACTCAATCCCAAAACTTTTTTTCATATTCAATCCATAACAACAACTTCATACAACCCCTTATACACTTGTATACAACAATTCCTTAACATTATTATTATCCCTCATAACAAGATTATGCTAAAAACATACTAATAATTACAACTCAAGTCAATTCACAACTCAAGGTATCATCAAATGCATATTTGAACTTTTCCTCCAATTTTATTCTTCTCAAATCTTAACATAATTACCAAACAAACTCATAAACATGAAACTAATATGAAATCTCACCTCAAAATTCGAGAACACTTCAATTCCATGGTTTATCCACCTTAAAAATACTCACCCAACATCTTCAAGAAGAGGAGACAAGTGTAGACCTCACTTGGAAACCCTTAACCGCTTTAATCTTCACTTTAATCCGTGGTTTAGGCTTGGAAATATGTTATAATATGTTTGAAGAAGTTTCTAGGACTTCCTAGAACTTCCTAGGACTTGCTAAAAATGTAATAAAAATGACCAAAATTATCATATAGACTTATAGGAATATATGTGCATATTGTAGAAGTTGGAAGAATGTTCTAGAGGATTTGGGATATGTTTACAGAGGTTTGGATATTGGATGAATATTGTGGAAAATTCTAGAGAGGTGTGGAGGTGAGAGATGGTGAAACATTGATGAAACGTGATGAGTTAGAGGGGTATTTATAGGTGTGTGGGTCGGGTTAAGCTCCATGGGGCCGAATTAGTGGGCCTTAAGTGAGTTTCTAGAGAATTCGCGTAGATTCGTAGGCTTCTGGCAGTCCGTCTTAAAACGCCCTTACCTCCCTACTCCGAAGTCGTTTTGACGAACAGTTTGTTGCGTTGGAAACTAGACTTCCTGAAATTCAATTTACGCTTTTGTTTCACTTCAAAACTTCTGATATACTAGGAGATATAACCCTCTAAATTTGACCCAAAATTTCTGTCCAAAATTCTGCTGACTTTTTCCAAATTTTCAACAAACTTATTTTCTTCGATTTGCTTGGTCTCGGAATCTTCCGAAACTCACCATATATGATATTTATCATTAGTTATACTTGATAATGGTCATGTCCTTTTGTTCCAAGGTTGTCCTTCCCAGTTACGACTTACGAGATCGTAATTCATCCTTTACTTCATTGTTACATACTTCCCATGGCTTGTACCTTTCAAAAATTCATGGGACGTCTACGATACTCCATTAATACGATGAAATACGTGGCGTGCTCATGCTCTGAAAGTGCGAGGTGTAACAAAGACCTTCTTAACTATAAATGTTTTAGCTTAACAATTGATTTGGATACAATTTCTGGTGTGTTCTCTTCTTTTAAAATAAATAAATACTTAGGTATAAGTTGAATCTGTTTACTGGTTCTCTGAAGATATAACAGTGGATTATTCCATTTTTTCCTTTTCTTTCCTTCTTAAATGACCTTACTCACATGGAGTAGGGCAAAAATAGGATCAACTAACAGTTTACTGCTTTTATCAATTGATATTCAGATAAAAAATGGAATCAGGTTTAGTTTGAGTTGTGGGTTGATAGACTGTTAATGGAAATATCTGTGATCCTGTTCTCACTTAGTGTAGGCCAGAGTGTGCACTAATTGTCTATGATTGTAGCAAATGTGTGCTAATTGTCTATGATTTGTAGCAAATCCAAGAACTAACATGATTAAGGTGCTTAAGTGTGGAATCTGTTCTTTCCTTGGTTTGATCAAAGCTTCAATTTCTTGTATGTACTTGTTGCTTAAAAAAATAATGATCATAACTTGTCTTGTGTGGTCCATGTCAGTAGTCTTACACCTGAAAATGGTCTATTCCTAAATGTTCAGAGTTTGGTAAAAAAGTTAAAAATGAAAAAGAAAGGATCAACTTTAGGAAATGTAAGACAAAGTCCTCATTTGAAGATTACTTGGAGTTAATCTAATTAGTAACTAACTAACAAGATGGCTGTCAGTCTGTGACTTAGTTAGTGATCATTTTTTAATTGAAAGGTATAAAAATTGAAGGAAGTAGTTGTCTGGGAGCAAAGTATGTTCAGCTATCTCTGGTCTTCTATTTGTTGTTCTTGTCCCCATCACTTGTCTTGTCTAACTAATGAAGTAACTTGTTATGAAAAGTGGACTGATATGCCACACACTTTTGCATCTGTATTGCTATTCATTCATGTATAGGCCCTAGCTTGATAGATGATCCTAAGTGTTCAAACTTAATAAGTCCAAAACATTAAGAGAAGGTTGGAATAAAGTAATTTTGGTCATGTTTGGTCAAGTTCCTGAACAGTTTAGAGATTGAGGCTTTTCTTTTTCTTGTCTTTTTTTTTAGAAACATAAGGTTTTTTTTCTTTTCTGTGTGCATAAGTGAAGAATATGGTGATAATAACTCGTGGTCTTTGATTTGTCTTAGTTTAAATGATGAAAATAAATAGGAAAGATCCTGTAAGTCTAGTCTGAGTTAAAGAAGAGGATAAAAAGGATAGGAAAAAGAGGGAAAATGTAGTTGAAACCTGAAGAAATTGTTTTGCCTTGATATATGAACTGCCCAGTCTTCTTTTAAGACATGCTCAAGGGTAATAAAAGGAGACCATTTGTGTAGATGTGTGGGTTGAAAACATTTGACTAATGGGGAACTCTTTTAAAGACATCTTAGGAGAAGATTGAGAAAGAGTCAAGCATCACTTGAACCATAGTATATTTCTTCCCAAATAAGAGATTGTCATGGCATTCTTCATAAGTATATGGGTTGCAACCTGCTATATTTGCACATTTGGTATTTTCCTTGCCATTTTTCTAAATTAAATGGATCCTAAAAAAATGAATTTCTTGTGCATTGATAACTATTCATTTAGATAGTTAAACCTGGTTCTGATGTGTGATTTTTGGACTTAAATGGATTTTACTGGTCTGCTCTGATATGTCTAAAGGGAGATGGGTTGATTAGGTTAGATGATATACGGTAATTTGAAGGATTGTATTCTTTGCTTAAAACTAGAAAGATGAAAGGGTTTTAAGAAAGGAATATTGTTTGTGAATGGCAAGAACACTTACTTGGGCTATGCATCGGACACCTACGCTTGTTTGAAGGTCTTGTATGAATAATTCTACATGATCTCTGCAAATGCCATATCTACTGATCTTCTCTATTGTATTATGCTATTTCTTGAAGCTGGTTTACCTTATGTTTATGTGCCCTTACACTTTGCCACATCTACTTGATTCAGTACTGTTAGGAATTGTGCTACTTCCATGAGAACTGCTTTGTTGTTGTGATTACTTGGTTTAGTTCAGTTTGGGCCACATTATTCCCATACAAAATACCTTCTTTTTCCATGTTTTAATCATACTTGGTGCTTTGGTCTTGGTTCATAAGGGTAACCTGCCTGTTGAGTCTATCCACCTCTTATCTCTTTGTTCTCACCTATTCCTGTTAACTTACAATTGTTCTATAACTAGGTATATTAGACCTATCCTATTTATTCCAAGCCATGTGTGCGTGTATGTGGATCTGTGTCTTCCATGATTATTGTTGGTCGAGAGAGGCAGTTTAGGTGGGAGGGGGGCTTAGTTTGAGCCTTCCCCTGATGACCAGCCATGCCGGAGGTTCATGAAACCTCTTAGAACTTGTGCGACATCAGTAATAAGGGGGTGATGACTTGACCTTTCCACCACCTAGGTTTGGGGTTTGAGTTTAAAGACATGGAAATACATATGCACATTATATGGGATTGTGAATAAATAGGATATATTGCTTGTACGTGTGTATACTTGTGTATAGAATAGGACTTGTAGAAGAATAGGACACTGTATATGTATGTGTGTATAGTTATATGTATGATAAGAACAGTAAAATATAAACTAACCGGGGTCTTTGTTTCCTTCCCCTCTCTACTGCATAGCCACTCGGGCCAAGGTCCAACAACCTTATTGGGTCAAAGGCCCAATTGGGAAATTCTTTCAAGTTCGTTGAGTCTAAAAAGAGAAGAAAGGGAAGCTAATACATTGAAGGCGCAGTCATAGGTAAAAATAACACGAAGGCCCAACCATGGATGAAAATGGTTAGGTTTGGTACACCCCAGTTTATTTTCCTTATTATATTTATGCCTTCTTTATTTGCTTTAAGTGCTTCTTGTATTGTATTCATATTTGTAAAAACCCACAAATATTATTAGAATCATTTAGTTGCGAATTAGGCATCTTAGGAAAAACGGTGCATATGTCGCTTAGATTGACTGTAGCTCCTGAAAAATTCTTTTGAAAAATCTGGAAAAAAAACACGTACTGATTTAAAAAATTAAAAAATGGAAAGCAACTGTGATTTTCCTAATAAATAATAAACCAAGAGTTTTTTTTTGAAAGATAATATAGTATTGTTCAAAATTAAGAGGATGAGTAAATTAGGCGAAAAACCTGCTTTTCAAACTATTGAAACATGATTCTTTTTTTCTGGGTTTGAGTAGGCAAATAATGTATGATAGTTTGGGCCAGAGCCCACCTAAGTCTTTTTCTTAAGAAACCAAATGTTCATAGTAATATTTTTCGGGCCAGAGCCCATTTATATTTGGTCTTTTGAAAGAAAAAACAAAATGACATAATCCATTTTTGGGGCTAAGAATTCCATTTGACTATTTTTATAAATCTTTAGCTAAGAAAACATGACTGAGGCCCAGGTTTTGATAGCTAAAATAAGGTATATTTGGGCCAAAGCCCATGCAGTTTGTCTTTTAATACCCAATAAACCATTCTTTTGGTCAAAGCCCACCTGATTTTTATCTATGGATAAAGAAATTCTGGGCCAAAGCCCACATTTTAAATAACTAAGATAAAGAGTTTTTCGGGCAAGAAAATAAAAAATGGATTTCAAAGCTGAGTTTTGCCTTAAAATAAATATAAGACTTTGTTCAATAAAGAAATAGCAAGCACAATTTTAAACGGGTATATATATATATATATATATATATATATATATATATATATATATATATATATAGATTCACTTGTAAATGATAAAACATGCAAAATATAAAGAACCTCTTTCTTGTAGAATCAAAAAAAGGTACAATTTTCACACCCCTAATTATTAAAAAATTAGGTAAGGATGTTCTAGAAATGTATTAAACGGATTAACCCGGTCCATGTGTGAGTAAAGCATGAATGAAACCTATTTATCCAGACTGTATAAATAAATAAACTTTCTATCCTTTTCTATTGAAAAACTACTATACATATATATATAAAAGGAAATAATTATACTCGGATATTATAAATCTGAACCTAAATACCCTATATGTTAAGGGAATATATTCAATTCTTTTCAAAAATGATATGCAACATGACAAGCTTTTGCGGGAAATAAACACTAAGTAAACAGTTCACACAAATACTCACACATTGGAATTCGAAGGTCAACCGTATAGTATGGATCCTTAATACTAGGGTGCCTAACACCTTCCCTAAGGGATCACCAGAACCCTTACCTAGAACTTTAGATTAAGAAGGATTTTTCACGGCATATGAATAAACTCTTCAGAACTGGTTTTCCTAATTTCCTAAATATTAGGTGGCGACTCTTTTAAAACAAAGTCCAAAAAAGCACCAACGATTTTGAAAAGGCTTTTTCCAAGCGCTAACCCCACAGCGAAAATGCGAACCGTTACAGATGGAGACTCTGCGGGGAACTTAAAGGTTCTAACCATAAGGATTCCAATATAATGTGGGTATATTTGCTTTAACTATTGATGTGTTGATTTTCCCGCAATTATCAACTGTCATTGCATGCATATCATAACTTCGCTACTCCTAGCATTTATTTTACATTTTGTTCCAAAGGCTACTTCGCAGAGCACGCGGTCGTACCTTCACTATAAAACCAAAATACTTCTTTTGGAGCCGTTATGAGGCGAGGTTGGTTCGTGATCGTCCAACAGCCCTAACGGTTTAGCCTCAGTTGTCTTCTCGGGTTCCTGGTCTTTTGTGAAAAGCCTACTCTAGTAAGACTAGGATAGAGCTAAGACAAATTCCTACTGGACTAGAGCATTCGTACCTAGATGAGCGTTGGGTATCTCAGAGCTACCTAAGGCTCATTAAGAGAGACCGCCTTGTGTTTGGACGGTCTATGAGCCGAAGAGCACCGTATTTCATTTATGTGCTGTGTGGGAACATGTTTGTGCCTATGTGATGAACCATTGATCCTGTGGGGATGGGGGAGCTTAACTGTGTTCTATTTTGTAGATGGAAGGGAGAATTCAGTTCGACACAGTCACCAAGTCCCCAGATTTGTTGAGGGCTTGTGGGAATTGTTAGGTAATACTCACGGAAAGACAATTTGCTGCACTCTAGGTCACCTAACCTCTATCATGACGATGAAGGGCTGTTCGAAACTAATAGAGGTAATGGCCGAACATTGGGACGACAAGGAAACGTTGTTCCGCTTCGATGATATTGAGATGACTCCGACCCTAGAGGAGATTAGGGATGCTATAGATAGCAATGGAACCTGTCTAAGGAGACGTCACAAACCAGATTAACACCTATTATTTCCACAGAGTCCCACAGTCAATCAAATCATGAAGTTTCTTGCACTAACTGAGGCGCCCTGGGCGCGAGGACCCACTGTAGCTTTTAGAGACCTGTATAAGAGATTCAGAGACGTCACCGGGTAAACTCTATATCAAAGGGAGTGCAAGAGTCGAGAAGTGTGGGAAGTTGTCTGACCTTTGGAGTTCGCCATAGCTTTGCTAGGCATTATGATGTTTCCACTAGACGAATCTTTGGCCATACACACCCGAGTGATCTGCTTGGCCCACGCTATCTTCTATGGTATAACCAAGGATCAGGAAATGAGGCATTTTGACCTGGCACCCATCATCCTGGCAGATATTTTTCGGGCTTTAGAAAAATGCCGGAATCGCTTCCGATACTTCCAAGGATGTAGCATGTTGCTACAATGGTGGATTATCAAACACATCAACATGGCTAAGAAAGTCCAGTATCTGAGCAATCATAACAGGTTAGACCGTCTTATAAATTATTTCCCGAATCTTAGGTACATGTCCAAAGGAGCG
Source organism: Lycium barbarum (assembly GCF_019175385.1). NCBI lineage: Eukaryota > Viridiplantae > Streptophyta > Magnoliopsida > Solanales > Solanaceae > Lycium > Lycium barbarum. The sequence goes on from NC_083344.1 coordinate 37,395,477, forward strand.
TGGGCTAGCTTCTTTGAGAAATTGACTGAGGATAGGATCTAGTGGATGTTTCCTGACTTCATATCAGAGATTGTGGTGGTTCGGGGTAAGAATTGTCCTTTTGTGCCATTGGCAGGGGTTCGAGGAATCCGTCCTTGTTATCCATCTCAAGTTTTGAGGAAATTTGGTAGGAGGCAAGTGATACCTCAGGTAGGAAATCCTTAGCTGTTCATCATTGAGCAGACAGAGCAAAAAATCAAGAACGCCAGGGTGATCCTTAGAGAGTGGAATGGTCGTGTGAGTTGGGGTCCAGACACTTTAGCTCCAGACAGGTTCGAGGCAGGGTGTGACCCAGGGTATCACGACTGGCTACAAAGACACTTGGCCCGTGCATCCATCCTAAGGCCCGAACTTCTTCACGATACCCAAGAGGAACAGGGTCTGAAGGAATGTTTGGAAAGCACGGATGAGCATTTGGCTAAGATTCTAGAAGAAACTGATCCGGTGATAGTTAGGATGGAGATGTACCAAGCACAACTTTGAATTCAGACCACCCTTCGGAGGTTCAAGAAGGCCAGGACAAGCCAGGCCTCAACATCAGCCGCTGGAGGAGAACTCTGCTGATTTACTGCTTTATATCAAGCCCCATGTCAGCTTCATCATCTTTGTAATACCTTCAGTGAAGATGTTTTTATTATTATTTATTAACTAATGATGATTTTTTGGGGAAATGGTTCATTTTCACAAATGTCATTTACATGTTTCAAGCGATTAAGAGAGCCTTAACTCAAAAAGGCTTTAGGAACGCGAATAGTATAAATATCTGCAAATTACATGAATGCTTGCTACGAGCTTCACATGCCTATTTTCTACGTGTGTTGCCATATATTAAGGCTTGAATACATTTGATCCGATGATCTGAAACTACATACCAAAAGAAAAACCCAGAGTTTGAAACTTTCCTAAATTTATCTCCATTAAAAAGGTTGACTTACGATGGAAAACCAAGGAGAACAAGAAACGCGGACCCTGGGAGAGACAACCTAAATGTTAAGAGACAAAGGACTACAAATGGAGAAGCACCTCCAAGAAATAGGGAGGAAAATTGAGGAAGTAGACCGATTGCTGGAGATAGTGGGGAACCTACTAGAGGGCATATGTAACACACCGTAGATCCGAGTTAAGTGTGAAAGTGTCTTAGAGAATTGGACTTTACTGTTTTTGTCAAATGTAAAATATGGCCAAGAATACGGCTCGTATTTTGAAATACGGTCCGTATACCTTGGGCGTATTTCACCCACCTTCTTAGGTGGCTCATTATTTTTGGCAATCATAAAATACGGCTAGAGTTTACGGCCTGTATTTTGAAATACGATCCGTATTTCTAGACGTATTTCACCTGTTCCCTAAGAATTCTCACTGTTTTCATTATTGTTAAATACGGCCACAGAATACGACCCATATTTTGAAATACGGCCCGTATTTCTGGCCGTATTTCACCAGCCACCAGCTGTGTATATAAATAGCGGGATTCAGTTAATTTTATGAATTATTCTCATTCTCATAAAACCTAAGGACGAAAACCTTTTCTCTAAGTCTCCAAACCTTAAGGTAAGAACATCTTTAACATTATTAATCAATCCTAGCATTAAACCCATGATTCTTGAATGAAAAACCTAGAGTTTGCAAAGTAATCCTTCTCAAGGTGACTCGAGCTAGGGTTTTGGGTGTTCTTCGTTGTAAAAGTAAATTGTTGAATTATGTAAGGCTTAATTAAGGTATGTCTCTTTTGAAAATCTTATTTTGGAATGCATGACTTATTTTCAAAAGTTCTTTATTGAATAGAAAGGTGAACTTCTCATATTTTGAAACCCTAATTCATGTTTTTATCATGGTTGGTGTGTGTGAGGGGGCAAGCCCACATTAGACCTTAATTTTACTATACCCTATACATGTATATGTTATCCCAACTGTTTTTCCGCTATAAGAGATGATCAATAATAAGGGTTAATGGTTGGTAATGAGGTTTTCATGAGAAACTATGACAATTGAACTTTGTTTTAAAGAAGTGGAAACATTTTCAAACTTAATGTTAAGGGATGGTGTGACTACTTTGAGATAATTGTGATTTAGCTTCTATGCTATAATTCAGCATCCATGCTATGAATTTGATTGTTGTGATTGGCCAAGCTACTCTGGAGTAAGGGTAGTCACTATGGATCCTAGTGTGGTAATTGCCTAGCCATTCGGGAGGAGGAGTGGCCACTACTGGGTTCGCTACCCAGAGTGCGGTTTATGCCTAGTTATTCAGGAGGAAGGATAACCATCGAGAATTACATATTCTGGTGTGGTGCGCTATGACTAGGGAACCTCTACGGTCATTCCTTCGATGTGCTTGATTCTTGGGCTTGTATTGGCATGTGTGATATTCCTATTTTCTCATGGAATTGTTGTTGTTAATTTTGATCAATTGAAAGGCATATTTAAAATTGTACCTTGAAAAGAGGCCTTATAATAAGTTTTGATAATTCTTATTGAGATACAAAAGCTGAATAACTGTTCTTACATTGGTTTCACATGATTTTCAGGACTGATTTCTTTATGTATTATTGTACTCTATTTTCTTATTACTTATTGTCCCCGAGGCACTCACTGAGTACGAAGTACTCAGGCATACCATTGTTGTTTTTGATGGTATGTTAGGTAACGGAGAAGAGCAGGTTCTTTATACTCTGGGCGTTTAGGAAGGACTTGTTGTTGCTGCTGATTTGGTGAGCCCATGCGTTCATTCGTGGGACACCCTATTTATTTATTTACTCATTATATTAGTTTTCTGGGCTGCATCCCGATAAGTCAAACTATTATTCCTTTATCTCAGAAGCTCTATAGTATACATCCTTGTGGGTAATTGTTGAGTTATTGATTAACTCTCGGGCATGTTATTACGTTTGATTAAGTATTTGATTAATAAAGACTATCGCTGATTTAATACATATATTCATGATTTGTTTACATTTATTTTATAAACTATTGGAGGTGAATATTGAACCTGGCGGGTTCAAGTATTGTTATTATTCTTCCGATGTTGTTCATGACATCGGATGCCAGTCACGTCTAGGGTGAGTTTTGGGGCGTGACAGCATACCCCAAGAACAATACTGTGGGAATTTCCCAGAAGGAGTAAGGGATTTGGTGCTGAACTATATACCTTTAGAGAAAAGGCCTATGATGCCCAGAGAGGGGACTCCGAACGGAGTGAATGAAAATCAAGGAGCTAGATCATATCAATGGGTGACAGAATAGGATCCGCAAGATGAGTCGGAGCCTTAACAGGATGCCTCTAAACTCGTCGAGGAAGAAGAACCAGAAGAAGAGCTTCAAGATATGGAGGAGGAAGAATTAGAGCCCATTGACATAGAGGCTGAGGGAGAGGAAGAACCATTCGAGATGTTTCCTAAGTTTCTGGAGGAAGAGAATGAAGCAAACGAGGAATCTGATTACTATGCCCCAACCAACTAGGGGTCTAACTTTTATGCAACGTCGCCCACGATGGTACCTGCCACCTCAACTATGGCATCTTAGAATTTCGGGAGAGCAGGCCCTTCCGAACTAGCTTGGTGGGGCATAGCCTTCAAAGCCCATTCCACCCCATTTGGGGTAGCTCCACGGCCCGTTACCTGTAAGGAGGTATATGAAAAGATGGTTCCACTGGAGTGCCTTGCACCACTTGGGCTAGGTTGCCACCGCCCGAGTTGGTGTACACATACAAAAGATGTCCTTTTCACTGCAACCAGGCTGGTCATACTTTGAATGAGTGTCTAGGGTTGAGGAGGAGAATTTGTAGCCTGATTAAATATAGGATCATTGGGACTTTGTGGGGGCCACACACCCTACTAGTTCGTGACCCTATTATCCCCGGAGAAGGGGTCACTTTAGCACTCAGATATGGCAATATGAGTTCACAGTCTTTGAGGAATCATACGCCCGCATCTTCTCGACATTGGCTACTTTGAGAAAGATTAGACCCGTGGAGCCTACCCACGAGCCTGCACCGCTGGGGCCCAATAGGAATAAGTTTTGCCTGTATCATACAGGAGCTATGGGGCACGACATAGAAGAGTGCTACATATTCAAGCTCGAGCTCGACCATAAGATCAGTACAGGAGAGATCTTGGTCATCCTCCCACCACAATACTGAGCGGGAAGGAAAATGAGAGAGCGAGTTTGTAAGGATAGCGACTCGCGAAACTATATTTTTGGGTAGATATTAGGTGTCCCCATTTTTTTGCCTATAAACATTTTCCCCCCTCCCCCATAAAAATTGTAAAGAACCGCGCGGACCTGACGTCCTTATGGAGGGATACGCGAGAAGCCCTAGCCGGGCCTAGTATGGGGATGTCTTTAGCTAGGTTTAGGTTAAAGGATATTTAGAAAAGATATATATCCTTCTTTTGTAAAACGAACTACGATAGGGCCTGACTTCCACTGGTGAAATACATAAGCAGTCTACATAAGACTCGACCCCTACATAATATAAATTATAATCCCTCCCACCCCCACCCCCCACCCCCCCATATTTTGATTTCTGTAACAGGGAAGGGTTTTCCAAAGTAAGTTAGCCACAAACCTGTTAGGCCAAGATCCACCCAAACATCAAAAGCCCATAAACATCCGAACCTTTTAGAAAAAAGGATCAAAAGTATTCGAGCCTCAATATATGACTTTATGTGCTATGTGCGCTTTAAATATCAATATGTGATATTTTGCCTTTATATTTTATGACAAGTAACTAACTTTGTCTAATGTTGAGTTATTCTTTTCTTAAAGAACGAAGCCAATTAGCGTAGTACTGAAAGCTGGCATACTTCACAAGATCCAAAGTCGCGTTAGCATCCCTCGCAGACAAAGGCAAAGAAAAGATGACTGGTACACCCGATAAAGGAAATGAGCTCGCTTACCGTGACGGAGATGCCTATGACCCATAAGAAGCATCATCTCCAGAAGATGTGACAACAACATTACTGACGGCGTTACGACTCTCCAAGAAAAGGTGGCCAGGAATGAGGCAACTGATGCCGGCAAGGATGCCTTGACTGAGGGAAGAAGGCCTCCTCCTCCTTTCCCATCATTAAGCTCCTCAATACCGGATCACTTTACCATATATCCACCAGGAACCATCCCACCGCCACTAAACTTCACCAACCCTAGCCACGCTGGTCCCTCTCACCACACTCCTCCACTAACTAAATACACTCAAATCCCAGGGACCACTCACTCAGTCCCTTCTTACTAGGTTCCTCGGCCTGTTTTCACTAATCCAGCAAGCCAATTACGTGCTCCAGCTCCACTAACTGGGCAGACAACCACTGCCCCGCTCAACCATACCACCCACCAGGTCTCATTCTTCACTTCCAGCATCCCCAGCGAATGCTCCCCAGGGCTTAAAGAGCTAGATCATTATGAAGAAATAGAAAGGGCCTGGAGAGCCGAACAGGATAAGCATGAAAAGAATATGGAGAAAAAGATGGAGGAATTACTGGAGAAATCCAATAGGTCCGCAAGGAAGGCCACGGGTCTAAGGTATGATGACTTGTGCATGCATCCGGATTTAGACTTACCAGAGGGGTTCAAAATTCTGAAATTTGAAATGTTCAATGGGACAGGGAATCCCAAGGAACACCTCCAATCTTACTGAGACCAATTGGTCGGAGTAAAGAAAAATGAACCTCTAATCAAGCAGCTATTCAGTCGTAGTCTGACCGGAGAGGCCGCCGAATGGTTCACAACTCAAGAAATGCGTCAATTGCATACCTAGGAGGACATGGCAGAATCCTTCATGGAAAGATTTCGCTTTAATGTCGAAACAGTACCAGACCGCTATTACCTTGAGAAGGTCAAGCAGAAATCAACAGAAAACTATAAGGAGTTTGTCAGCTGGGAGAGCCGAGGCAGCCCGTGTGTAGCCGCCAATGTGTGAAGAGGAGTTAATCTCTGTGTTCATCAGATCCAGGAGCCTGATTTCTACGATAGAATGTTGTCCATGACTAGAAGACCATTTGCTAAATTGGTCAAAATGGGAGAGACTCTAGAAGATGGTCTCAAATCCGAGAAAATAGTTAGCATCTTCAACAAGGAATCTGGACAAGCTACCGCAGGAATCTTCTGCAAGAATAAATAGAACGCGGCAAGCATATCCCACATTCCAAACCCAAGCCCAAAAGAACCGCAATCTTCCCACATAATTGCGCCCGTCATAAACTACCCCTCACCTTCCTATAATCCAACGCCTATGTATTACGCACAACTAAGCTTCACCACCACTATACAAGCTTACACGGCTCCGCCTAGTGTCCGTGTGTCACTCCCACTTACCAAGCACCCCCTTAACAAAATTACCGCCCAATACCAAATAACCCACCATAAGCATATCAACCACCCCAGAATTACCAACATCAACTGCCACCCCCAACATACAATGCTCCACATACTGCTTTTGAGAAGAGGTAGGTAAAAGAATTCACAAAGCTCTTTGAGCCTGGGGATCGGCTCTTCTAAAGGCTATTGGTCACAAGCTTGATTCAGAAGGTCCCTCAAACCAGCACAGCCGAGAAATAGATTTTACAGGGCTGATCAGACTTGTGCCTATCATTCAGGAGGAAACTAGCACAACACAGAGAATTGTATAAATCTCAAACACAAAATCCAAGATCTGATCGACAAAAAGGAAATCACTTTGGAAACCGCAGCTCCCAATGTGAACACGAATCTATTACCTAATCATGGAAATAACGGAGTCCACATGATTGAGAGGAATGAGGATTGGGAAGTATGCAGAGCATTGATCCCTAGAGCAGTCGAATCCCTGGAACACACAATAGCCTCCCTCACGCTGTAGGAGCACCCCAATTTCAAGGTTCTGATCCCAGTGCCAAGAGCCACGAAAGCTATATCGAGATTTAGAACCCTGATTCCAACGCCCATGGTAGCACAGACAGCACAAAAAATTGCTCTCGCACCCAAAAAGCCAATCACTATACAAGTGGCCATGGCCCGCTCGGGGAGGTGTTACACTCCAGAAGAGTTAACTCAGAATGCTATAAGAAAATAGAGCACCCAAAAAAGGGCAATAACTAAAGGAGAAGTTGAGGATTTCTGGCGGCACATGCAACCAAAAATATACTCCATCATTAAGCATTTGAAGAAAACACCAGCATAAATATCAGTGTTATCATTACTAGCTAGCTCCCCATTACACAAGCAGGCCCTCATGATAGTGTTAGATGATGCACACGTACCAACGGATACAAGCAGCGAAGACTTGGCTGGGTTGGTAGTACACATCATCGGAGAGCACAAAATCTGCTTCTCAAAAGAGGAGTTGCCAGCCAAAAGGACCTCTCACAACAAGGCTCTTAACATCACCGTGGAGTGCGGTGACAAGACAATAGGGAGAGTGCTTATAGACAATGGATCAGGCCTCAATTTCAGTCCCATCACCACATTGACACAACTCAACTATGATATGAGCAAAATCCGCCAGAGCGGGACAAATGTCAGAGGGTTTGATGGATCCCAAAGTAATTCCCTGGGAGAGTAGTCCTACAGATCCAAGTTGGGCCTGCCTCTTTCACAGCGGAATTCCAAGTCATGGCAATCACTGCCAACTGTAATATGCGCTTGGGAAGACCCTGAATACACTCTGCACTAGGACATAAAATTCGAATGGCAGGGACAGGAAATTGTGGTGGCAGCTAAGAAGGATGCTCAGAAGTATCCTTCCAACATCGTTCTTGTGATCGAGGGGAGTCCCCACTTATCAAAATTTCATGTGGTGGAATGCATTAGGCCCACTCATGCAGATCAAGAGGTCGGTAAACCTATACCAGCAATCTACAAGATGATTGCTTCTGCCATGCCGAGGAATGGTTTTGAAATAGGAAAGGGCTTTGGAAGGGACCTCGAAGGGATAACAGAGTCTGTGCCAATCCCAAAAGAAAACTACCACTTCGGTCTAGGGTATACTCCCAGTGAAGACGAGCTCACAAGGGTAATCAAGAGAGAGCCCAGAACAAGAAATTTACCTCGACCAATTCCGGGATTGTACCAGTCATTTCCCAGAAAGATGCCGCTGTTGAATGATGAAGAAACTGATGGGAGTCTCGAGTCGTTGTTCCAAGAAGAGGGATGTTGCGAGGTAATTGAAGGGAGTCAGAAGACACCCAACATACGCAGTATGAGTCTGGGACAACGCCTGAACAATTGGACATCCACCCTCCTCTTGGCTCCTCGGTAGAGAGATTGATTTCCCTTAAAAACCTTTTGCTAAAAGCGGCGACATCGGCTGAGGCTCGAATCATCGCCTTTTCTAAATTACTTTGTGATGTTTAAAAATGAAAATGGTCCGACGTTGTTCCAAACCAGGACCACACCTGTAATCAATTACTTTTGAATTAATGAAAAACCTCAATCTATATAAATCTGCTAACTTTACCATATAATAATGACGAAAGTTTTCTAAATAACTATGCGTAACGAAAAATAATAAACCTAACTTTACTTTGCCTCCCCTTTTCAGTAGTAACTATAATAAAACAACCGAAAATGTCATGAAGTGTCATGAAACGAACGAGGAAATATACAACAGGAATACGAGGAGTACGATGAATCGACAATGATGCCACAGGGACTGGTAGAAGAATTGTAAGAATTAGAAGAAAAGATGAAGCCGAACATGGATGAAGCTGAGGTAATCATATCCAGAATGGATCCACTGAGATACATTTTTCAGCAACTGATGCCCGTAGGAAAATTGGCTAAATGGAAGATGCTACAAAGCGAGTTTGACATCGTGTATGTAGCACAAAAGGCAATCAAAAGACAAGCCCCAGCAGATCTGCCAGCAGAAATTCCCGCCGATGATGAACTAGAACCATTACTGACTTTCTTCCCAGACGAGGAAGTGATGGCCATGGAAGAAGAGGTGGCAGAACCATCCTCGGGCTGGAGACTATTCTTTGCTGGAGAAGTCAACTACAAAGGATCATGCATTGGAGCGTTGTTGATATCAGATTCAGGACAACACCAACAACATGGCAGAATATGAAGCATGTGTCCTCGGTCTCAGGATGGCGTTGGACATGAATATATAGGAGTTGTTGGTAATCAGGGACTCCGATCTACTTATAAATCTATTAAAAGGAAATTGGGCAACCAAAAATGATAAGATACTCCCACATGTGAATCTAGTACAAAGATTGTGTGGGAGATTCAAGAGGATTGACTTCAGGCATACTCCAAGGGCCCAGAATGAGTTCGCACACGCATTGGCCACAATTGCATCTATGATCTAGCACCCTGAGAGTACCCACATTGATCCATTAGAAATCACACTAAGAGAAGAACAGGCTCACTGCGCTCATGTCAAGGCTGAGCCAAATGGCCAACCATGGTATGCCGACATTAAGGCCTACCGAAAAAAAAAGAGTATCCCCAAAGAGTTCAGCAAATCAATAGAAGACCATCACGAGGTTGGCCAATGGTTTCTTCTTGAACAAGGAGGTACTGTACAAAAGGACCCCTGACCTCGGGTTGCTTAGGTGTGTGGACACAGAAAAGGCCACAAAATTGCTAAAAAAAGGTGCACGCAAGGGCATGCAGACCCCGCATGAATGGATTCAACCTTGCTAAGGAAATCTTGAGGACGGGATATTATTGGATGACCATGGAGCATGACTCCTGTAAATTCGTGCAAAAGTGCCATCAGTGTCAGATACACGGGGATCTGATCAAGGTTCCCCCTACGGAATTACATGCAATGAGCTCGCCCTGGCCATTCGTGGCATGGGGAATGGATGTCATAGGAACCATCGAGCCTCCGGCCTCCAACGGACATCGTTTCATCTTAGTCTCCATAGATTACTTCACTAAATGGGTGGAAGCAACTTCCCACAAATTAGTGACCAAGAAAGTCGGGGCCGACTTCGTCAAAAACATTCTGATATGTCGTTTCGCTGTGCCGGCATCCATCATCACAAACAATAGTGCCAATATGAATAGCCATTTGATGAAAGATATCTGTGAGCAATTCAAAATCACCCACAGAAACTCTACCACCTTCCGGCCACAGATAAATGGAGCCGTAGAAGACGCCAATAAGAACATCAAAAGAATCTTGAGAAAAATGGTCGACAACTACAAGAATTGGCATGAGCAGCTGCCTTATGCTCTATTAGGGTACAGAACGACAACTCAAACGTTCACCGGGGCAAGCCCATATCTCCTTGTCTACGGTACAGAAGCGGTCATACCCACAGAAGTGGAAATCCCTTCACTCAGGATCATCCAAGCGGCAGAGCTAAAGGATGCAGAATGGGTTAGATATCGCTGTGAACAACTGGCCATGATAGAGGAGAAGAGAATGGTGGCAGTGTGCCACGGACAGCTATATAGACAAAGGATGTCTCGAGCCTTCAACAAACGGGTCAGAACCCGACTTTTCCAGATCAGACAACTTGTACTCAAGGGAGTCTTCCCTCACAAAGAGGAATATAAAGGGAAATGCACGCTAAACTAGCAAGGGCCATACATGATCACGAAAGTGCTCTCAGGAGGAGTCGTAGTCCTAGCCAAGATAGATAGACAAGAGTGGCCCAAATCCATCAATACAGACGCACTCAACAGATACTATATTTAGGATTCCATTTGCTTGTAATCGCATTATTATTTCCTTATAATCGCACCTTTTGTTTGTAATCATACTCTGCAATATAATAATAGAAGAAAACAAATCATCTAGTAATGAACTATGCAATGACCTGAATTCCCCACAGTAGGATACGTAGGTAGACCATACTGTGTAGAAAGACAACACAAGGGTCACTTAGAACGAGTCCTGAAACCGGGGCAGAATTTTTGAGAAATGCCTCAAACATTCTGCCTGTACGAAAGTCAGCAATCATGCCTCCGAGAAGAACTGGAAGACCACGTTCGAAGAAAACACGCGTCATGACACATTAAAACGAAGCAAACATTTACTTTAAGGAAACATAACATGCGTTTTATAAATTTTTACTCTGAATTTTCAAAAATAGCATAATAACATCCCAGAAACATCTATCGAAATACCGAGCTCAAGAGGGTTCGAAGGGGCATCAAGAGGAGACACCAGGCAGGAAGACAATAACGCTAATCGGCTTCTTAGGAAACTCAAATTTTTTCTATGGATGCAGGTTTTTCTTTAATAGGATGGCAGACACACCACCAATCGGCTTACTCATAGTAAAGGCGGAAAGCAAAGCTCAGCCCAGTGGAGAGAGACCAAAAGTGTCACAGGAAAAAAATGGGTAATAAAGACATATCTTGACGTAGGGGTCACAGAGCAAATGATCCTAAAGACGAATCCGACCAAGAGGGTCACACATAGAGTAAACATCAAATATATATCAGACCAAAAGGGTCACAATTGATGAGCGTAAAGATATATACAGCCAAAAGGGTCATGACAAGCACAAAGGGCACATCCGACCACAAGGGCCAACAACCAATACCACAAACGAAAGAAAGATTATCCAGCCACAAGGGCCATAATTGTCATCTGCATGCCAGAGGGCCCTTCATTTATTTTGCAAAGAGGTCCATTCATTTATTTTGCCAAGAGGGCTATTCATACAAACAATCCAAGAAGGTCATTCATATAAACAAGCCAAGAGGGCCATTCATACAAACAAGCTAAGAGGGCCCTTCATACAAACAGCCAGGAGGGCCATTCATACAAACAAGCCAAGAGGGCCATTCATTCAAACAAGCCGAGAGGGCCATTCATCTAAATTTCCACAAGAATATCTGCATATTGTCAAAATCTAGGAGAGAGGCACACAACCGCCCAAAAAGGAGTCGACTTGTTGAACCAGATCACAAATTGCGAAGCAAACATGGAACTTTTTCTTACACAGCCAGTCAAGATAGGGTGCCCATGAGAGTTAAGCTCTCCGGCCAGGATTTGGAAGCCATCCAATCTCAGACTCAGCCACAACTTGTCTTGTTTTTATTTTTTTCACTAAAAACCGCAACTGGTCAGATACACACCGGGAAGTCTGACGATATTCCCGCATAAGGGATATACTCGTCTCCAGCAAGTCGAACTACATGTGACTTGATTCCCAGAAGCTACGGATATGTAGGCAAACTCAAGACCTGAGAGTTAGTCACATTCTAACAATCTTTCCGAGAAACCCAATCACAATATTGGGATCTCCGGATTATTTCTTCCAAATCACTTGAAGGTCTTTATTTGAGTCGAACTATAAGTGGCCTGAATTTTCATATGACCTGAGATATGTAGGAAACCCAGAGACTAGGGTCCGGCCAAATATGTGAAAACTGCATAAAGACAAAGGGTAAAATGAGCCAGGTCAGTCAAAAATTAGGGTTAGTCAAATTTCGTTGCTCAGGGATGGTCCCGCCATCCCCGAACATCGAAGGACAGTTGTTGACACCTAATTTTTGACCTCCCGTAATTTATTTCAATCACTTAGAATCCCCGAATAATAAATAAAATGAGCTGGGCATCTTGAAAGATTTAAATGATTTTTATAAATCGTCCAAGTCAATATTTCACTCCCTTAAATTGATAAAAAGGTTTTTCATGGTTTATTTAGAAATTAATGGGTACTTTTATGATATTTTATGAGATTTTTGTTATATTTAATTTAAAAGAGAGAGAGAGAGAGAGAGAGAGAGAGAGAGAGAGAGAGGGGGAGAAAGAGAGGGGGAGGGAGAGGGGGTCTTTTATTTAATTGTTTAAAATTGTCAAGAAATCAAAATACTTTACTCTTTTTTATCTTTGAAAGTTTGAGTAATTTAAATAATTTGAGTGATTAACTATCTGATCCTTTAAATCTCTAATTTTTATATATTGCATGATTTGTAAAAAAAATATGCATAATTTCCAATAAATGTTTTAATTAGGCTAATTAATAAATTAAATGATAATTATTGCAAATTGATCCTTTTTATATAAATATTTTTCCATGGCCACAATTAAATTAATCAGTTCATGACTGGGGCCATTTTGGTAAAATTAGCCTCTTAATAGTTTTATTTAAAATAACCAGCTTAATTTAATTTCAAAATCTGCTAATTAGGACAAAAGGCCATAATTGAAATGATCATGTCATATTAGAATTAATTAAGGCCATGTTCGTAATTTTAGGCCCATTAACAATTTGGTCGACTTTTAGATTATTTTAATAAAATGATTATGTCCTGATTTTCCCTAATTAAAATTTCATCAACTTTGATCTTTATTTAATTATTTATCTTTTTAGGTGTACTAGATATACATATGTATACACTTCGTGTATACATAAACACATAAGGGCCTTTTTAATATATTCAGATTTTGGACCGAGTCCAGCACAAAGCCAGGCTGAGACTCGGCCCAATTTGTTTAAACTGATAAGAGGGGTATCCCCCCCCCCTCCCCTTTTAATTCGTTTTTTTCCTTTTGCAAATAAACCCCTCCCCCCCCCCCCCCCCCCCCCCCCCCCCCACCCCTTTCCCGTCTCTCTTTCTCTCTCTCTTCCATTTTAGTGAAACCCTAGCGCCGCCATTGATTTCTCATCGTCTCTCTCCGCCAATAATGGTAAGATCGCAGAGCCTAAATGATGAATACAACCGTTACATGCTTATTACAGTAAAAGCATTAAATGTTTCACCCGATTTCATGTTCTTTTTACCCGAATACGGTAATTAATACTTGTTTTACTTATTTTTCAGATTTTTTAGTCAAAACTCATGATTTTCTTTCGCTTTTAAGATTTTTTTTATTATTATTTCTCGCATTTTCCTATTGGTTCATGGTTGTTGGTACAGATCGACCCAAGAAGGGTCAGATCTGACCGCATGTGTTGCTACCTCTTTAGATCTTGGACGTTGATTTTTGTTTACTGAGTATTTGTTTTTGGAAGAGGGTTTATCCCACATCGTTCATTGTTTGTCTTGGTTGAGTTTTGGGTTATAGAACCCCACTCTCACAAAAATCGGGGTTTGAAAAAAAAGAAGGAGAAAAATAGGAGATAGAAATAATAGCAAAAAAATTCGAAAGTTGAAGAAGTTGTAAAATTTCGATTTTCCAAAGCTTCTTAGTAAAGTATTTACCTTGACTAAAATAGTTAGGGTTTTCTCAGTTCTAAAATATTTTCTTCCTTCATTTTATTTTTCACATGGCTGAGTTGTTGAGGATGGAAGCACAAAGCTCCCAAATTCATTCTTTTCTTGGCTGCGCACACAAAAAGTAACTCTTAATTCATTTTAATTTTGCCTAGTCTAAGTGTATTTACACTAGCAAAATTTCTTGTTGTTTGATGCTTGCTAATGGTGGTTCTTAGTGCTAAGGGTTACCCTATTTGATTATGTGCTTAACTTATGGGTTTACTTGAGGCAAACACAGTAAAACTAATGTGAATGTTATGTTGAAACTCGTTAGAAAGTGGGCTGGTTGGACTTCCTATTGATTTGTTTTGTTCATCTGATTCAAATGTTCCATGTCTACTGTTAAGGGGTGTGGTTGAAGTAACTTAGAGATTTCATTCTTTTCTTTTCCTTCCTTCTCAAAGTCATGTTAGTTTGTTAACTATAATACTAAGTAGGACCAATGTAGTGAAGTTCCACTTATTTTCCTCTACTCAACTCCTAGGTGTTGTTAAAAGGAAATGGGACAGTTTATATGTTGGTTTAGATAAACATGAATAGGTTACTTGTAATGTGTGCTTGTGAGTATAATTAGAAATCAAATACCTTTTACTAATCAGCCAGTGAACTACCCTCTCTTGTAAAGCAAAGTCTTTTATTAAGATCTTCTTAACTATAAATGTTTTAGCTTAACAATTAATTTGGATACAATTTCTGGTGTGTTCTCTTCTTTTAAAATAAATAAATACTTAGGTATAAGTTGAATCTGTTTACTGGTTCTCTGAAGATATAACAGTGGATTATTCCATTTTTTCCTTTTCTTTCCTTCTTAATTAACCTTACTCACATGGAGTAGGTTAAAAATAGGATCAGCTAACAGTTTACTGCTTTTATCAATTGATATTCAGATAAAAAATTGAATCAGGTTCAGTTTGAGTTTGTGGGTTGATAGACTTTTAATGGCAATATCTGTGATCCTGTTTTCACTTAGTGTAGTCCAGAGTGTGTGCTAATTGTCTATGATTGTAGGAAATGTGTGCTAATTGTCTATGATTTATAGCAAATCCAAGAACTAACATAATTAAGGTGCTTGAGTGTAGAATCTGTTCTTTCCATGGTTTGATCAAAGCTTCAATTTCTTGTCTGTACTTGTTGCTTAAAAAAATAATGATCATATCTTGTCTTGTGTGGTCAATGTCACTAGTCTTATACCTGAAAATGGTCTATTCCTAAATGTTCAGAGTTTGGTAAAAAGGTATAAAATGAAAAAGAAATGATCAAATTTAGGAAATGTAAGACTAAGTCTTCATTTGAAGATGAATTGGATTTAATCTAATTAGTAACTAACTAACAAGATGGTTGTCAGTCTGTGACTTAGTTAGTGATCATTTTGGAATTGAAAGGTATAAAAATGGAAGGAAGTAGTTGTCTAGGAGGAAAGTCTCTTCTGGTAACTCTGATCTCCTGTTTGTTGTTCCTGTCCCCATCACTTATCTTGTCTAACTAATGAAGTAACTTGTTATGAAAAGTGGACTGATATGCGACACACCCTAGCTTGATAGATGATCCTAAGTGTTCAAACTTAATAAGTCCAAAATATTAAGAGAAGGTTGGAATAAAGTAGTTTTGGTCATGTTTGGTCAAGTTC
Source organism: Lycium barbarum (assembly GCF_019175385.1). Taxonomy (NCBI): domain Eukaryota; kingdom Viridiplantae; phylum Streptophyta; class Magnoliopsida; order Solanales; family Solanaceae; genus Lycium; species Lycium barbarum. The sequence continues at coordinate 37,411,294 of NC_083344.1, forward strand.
CTGAACAGTTTAGAGATTGAGGCTTTTCTTTTTCTTGTCTTTTTTTGAGAAACATGAGGTCTGTTTTCTTTTCTGTGTGCATAAGTTAAGAATATGGTGATAATAACTCATGGTCTTTGATTTGTCTAGGTTTAAAAGATGAAAATAAATAGGAAAGATCTTGTAAGTCTATTCTGAGTGAAAGAAGACGATAAAAAGGATAGGAAAAAGAGGGAAAATGTAGTTGAAACCTTAAGAAAATGTTTGGCATTGATATATGAACTGTCCAGTCTTCTTTTGAGACATGCTCAAAGGTAATAAAAGGAGACCATAAGTGTAGATGTGTGGGTTGAAACCACTTGAATAATGGGGAAGTCTTTTAAAGACATCTTAGGAGAAGATTGAGAAAGAGTCAAGCATCACTTGAACCATAGTATATTTCTTCCCAAATAAGAGATTGTCATGGCATTCTTCATAAGTATATGGGTTGCAACCTGCTATATTTGCACATTTGGTATTTTCCTTGCCATTTTTCTAAATTAAATGGATCCTAAAAAAATGAATTTCTTGTGCATTGATAACTATTCATTTAGATAGTTAAACCTGGTTCTGATGTGTGATTTTTGGACTTAAATGGATTTTACTGGTCTGCTCTGATATGTCTAAAGGGAGATGGGTTGATTAGGTTAGATGATATACGGTAATTTGAAGGATTGTATTCTTTGCTTAAAACTAGAAAGATGAAAGGGTTTTCAAAAAGGAATACTGTTTGTTTGGAAAGAATGGCAAGAACACTTACTTGGGCTATGCATAAGACACCTAGGCCTGTTTGAAGGTCTTGTATGAATAACTCTACATGATCTCTGCAAATGCCATATCTACTGATCTTCTCTATTGTATTATGCTATGTCTTGAAGCTGGTTTACCTTATATTTGTGTGCCCTTACACTTTGCCACATCTACTTGATTCAATACTACTAGGAATTGTGCTACTTCCAGGAGAACTGCTTTGTTGTTGTGATTACTTGGTTTAGTTCAGTTTTGGCGACATTATGCCCATACAGAATACTTTCTTTTTCCATGTTTTAATAATACTTGGTGCTTTGGTCTTGGTTCATAAGGGTAACCTGCCTGCTGAGTCAATCCACCTCTTCTCTCTTTGTTCTCATGTCACGACCCGACTAGGGCCGTGATGGGCACCCGGCGCTACCCCACCCGGGCACCCCTTTAACATACTTTCACATAACGTCTAGGTGAGCCATCAACCAAATCATGCATTCTAGCCATCAATCATACTAGTCCCAATTGGACGACAACATTTCTTATATCATCATAGGCATCTATGCCACATCAATGTACATGGGCCGACAAGGCCAACAAAATGACATACAAAAATATAGGCCGACAAGGCCAAACACATCTAACCACATACACATGTCTACGAGCCTCTAAGAAGAGTATAACATATCACAATGAGCGGGACAGGACCTCGCTATGCCCATAATTATGTACACAAAAGAATAAGTACTCAAAAGCTATAGCTCCGAATGAAATGGAGCTCCGCTATGTAGTCCCTGAAAATATAGCTATGGATCAAGCCTGTCTCCCTGTGTACCTGCGGGCATGACGCAGCGTCCACAAACAAAAGGACATCAGTATGAAGAATGTACTGAGTATGTAAAGCATGATCAATATCAATATGAAAGCTTAAGATTCAACATATGAGATAGCATAGCATGGGAGATAATAATATCGTCGTCATAGCACTTACTTGCTTTCCACAAGGACATTCCATTTCTATTGCGTATCCGTGTACATACATCCATATCCGTATTTATTTACATTCACATTCACTTTTATAACATATTCGTACTCATATTGATGTCATATACACACATACACACACACACACACACACACACACACACATATATATATATATATATAGATATAGCGTGCCCGACCATGAAGGTTCGGTGTTTCATACATGCTTGGCCAACCAATGCTCAAGGTCATACATACCTGGCCCTACAAAGGCATCAGGGTTATCCGTACCTTCTGTAGAAGTGCGCGCGCGTTTCATAATCATATACATACTCTATACATATTCATATACATATATTCTTACACGGCGTCATAAGCTCGGGGTCTTATTAAAGCCCTTCATAGGCACACATACATATAATAGCTCATAAGCATCTTCAGCGTCATTTTATTCTCATCATCATTACTATCATTGTCATTATCGTTACATCTACCCCATAGGTTTACTCGTCGTACGAGGAACTTAGTACAATCGTAGCACATCGGGCATCGGGAGCTTACTAGCTCGGAGAATCAAATCGTTTGGAGGGAATCATAGTATTATAGGAGATTTAGACGTTTGGCTAAAGAACCATGCCTTATGAAACCGAGGTGTAACACTTACATACCTTTGCGTTCGACTATATAACACTTGCACGTTCCCTTCCGCGCTTGCGTTTATACCTTCATCAAGGTCATACTATCGTTAGAATTGACAACTAGCATAAATGGCTAAGGCTAGGGAAAATCGGACAAGATCTCCTTTATTTATACAACATTCCTCCATATCGTAATTCAACTCCCAAACGTCAACAATACATTTACAATATCATAACAATAGCCTTTGATCATTTACACTAACCATATTCTCAATTCACTTCCAATTATCCATATTCAAGATCATAACACACAATTTCGTCCATTCACATACAATGTCCATTTCATGATCTTAACGTCACTTATAACCCATTCATGTCACAACACAACAACATTCATGATTCAATTCAAACTATTTCTCAAAACGTCACTATTCATCATTCATGACCCATTTTGCTATACTCTTCTAAAATCCAAGCATTTAAACTTCCAAATACCTTAAACAACATATAAATACCATAAATCTTACCTTAGATGTTGTAGGAACAAACCTTCGTCGAAATACTCCACTTGAGCAAAAATCCTAGTTTTTCTCCATTTGGATTTCTTGACTTGAATGATCTTTAATGGGTTTGCTTACACTCGATTCACTTGTTTTGCGTTGTTGATCACTAAAAACCCTTGAAAACTTGTGGAATATATGTAGAGAGATGTTTTAGAGAGAAGGGGTGTCAAGAAGAAATGAAATGAAATAACCTTGGTCCCTTACATTTATTGGACAAAATCTATCCCGACCAAACATACGGACCAACATACGGTCCGTCTAAATTGTACGGGCCGTATGTTTGGTCGTACAATTGGTCTAGAGAGTTTGGTCAATCTGGGGGTATTATACGGTCCCAAACATACGGACCATATAAATTATACGGCTAGTATGTTTGGCCGTATAATCCTCAGTGATCCCGAAGTTCGTTTCGTCGTCTCGTTTGATCTCCAATCCTTATGGAACCTTCTTAACACTTGTTCAACACTTCAATACCAATCCAAGGGACGTTATCACTCTTCTCCAAGACATCATTAAGCCCTTACTAACTCGTTACTCGTAATTTCTTTCCGATACTTATCAAAATACTTTGCCTTCTCTTGGCAATCCTCTTCCCCCATCTCTAACATCTTTGAACTCTCACCTAGAATCATCGAATGTCATCGCTCGCCCATGAAAACATCGTATACTCATACTCCTCACTAGTTCATTCACTTGCGTACCAACGGAAGATTTTTCGGAGGTGTAACATTCTCCCCCCCCTTAAAAAAAAGGGATTCTATAAAAAAAACAAATCGCCAGAGTTTCCTCTGTAATATGGCACTACCATCCTATCACAACAGCCCACAATAACAATGCCTCACAGGGCAACAACATAATAGCAATATAATTTGGCCACACACGACCCAAAAACATAAAAGCAAAACATACATACCTTATGATCTTGACGTCTCATCTTGGATCTCTTCCAAGGGGTGAAATAATTGCGGGTATCTGGATCGCATGCTTTCTTCCGCTTCCCACGTCATTTCCTCTCGTTTGCTGCTTCTCCATAGAACCTTAACTAAGGCCACCTCTTTGTTTCTAAGCCTTCGTACTTGCCTGTCTAGTATGGCAATGGGTACTTTTTCATAAGTCAATTTCTCTGTCACTTGCACATCATTTACTGGGACGATCCTAGTAGGATCTCCAATACATTTTCGAAGCATCGAGACGTGGAAAACTGGATGAACTGACTCCAAGTCGGGAGGTAGATCTAACTCATAGGCCACTTTGCCTATTTTTCGTACAATCTCATATGGCCCAATATACCGGGGACAAAGCTTCCCCTTTTTGCTAAATCTCATAACGCTCTTCATAGGCGACACTTTCAAGAATACCCAATCTTTCACTTTGAACTCCAAGTCTCTTCGACGATTATCCACATAGGACTTTTGACGACTTTGGACTGCTAACAACCGATCTTGTATGAGTTTGACTTTTTCTATAGCTTGCTGGACCAGGTCCGGCCCTATCAATTTGGTCTCCCCTGTTTCAAACCACCCAATTGGGGATCTACACTTTCGCCCATATAAAGCTTCGTACGGTGCCATTTGAATGCTAGAATGATAACTATTATTGTAAGCAAACTCAATGAGTGGCAAATGGTCGTCCCAGTTTTCTCCAAAATCTATCATGCATGCCCGTAACATATCCTCAAGAGTCTGAATGGTGCGTTCAGCTTGCCCATCGGTCTGCGGATGAAAGGTCGTGCTAAGGCGCACCTGGGCCCCTAGACCCTCTTGGAAAGACTTCCAAAAGTTAGCCGTAAACTGAGTCCCTCTATCGGAGATAATAGATACCGGAATGCCATGGATTCTCACTATCTCTTTAAGGTAAAGCCTTGCATAATCTTCTGCCACATAGGTCGTCCTGACTGGCAAGAAGTGAGCTGACTTTGTGAGTCTATCAAAAATCACCCATATGGAATCATACTTACATCGAGAACGGGGTAAACTTGAAATGAAGTCTATATTAATCACTTCCCACTTCGAAGTTGGGATTTCAATAGCTTGCAGCAATCCACCCAGCTTTTGGTGCTCGATTTTCACTTGTTGACAATTTGGACATTGAGCTACGAATTCCGCTATATCTTTCTTCATTCCATTCCACCAGTATATGGACTTAAGATCATGATACATTTTCGTCGCTCCGGGGTGGACAGAATAACGAGAACAATGAGCTTCTCTCAAAATTTGGTGGCGTAAACTTGCCACATCAGGGACACATAATCTGCCTCGGCATCGGAGAACTCCGTCTCCTGAAATATCAAATGATGACCCCTCTTTCTGAGGGAGTGTATCTCTGTACTGCATTAGCATGGGATCCTCATATTGTCGCTCTTCACCTCTGCTACTAGCGACGAGACTGCAGAATTCCGAATAGTAGCTCTGCTGCTACCTGAGTCCATTACTCGGACTACTAGGCTAGCTAACTGTTGGAGCTCACAGGGCCATTTCTCTCTTCTCTGGTCGTACATCACATAGACTTCCCATCGATCTACGGCTAAGAGCATCAGCCACAACTGTCACGACCCATCCCCGTGGGCCGCGACTAGTGCCCTACTTGGACACCCAGACAGACGAACATACCAAATCATCATATTATAGCTTAACTCAGATTTCATATTAATCATTATAACATATCTGATATCAAACATTATCTTAAGAGGTCGCGCGTGCAAAGATATCATATCAAAGCCAAAAGGAGCGGCGGAATGCACATCGTCGATCATGTGTACAGATACAAACATATGGGCCATTTTGGCCACCATATCAGACGGACCGCATTAAGACACAAATCGCAAACAAAGCAGACACATATAGGACCCTCGACCCACATATATGACTACAGGCCTCTACAAATACAGAACGAAAACATATGACGGGACAGGGCCCCGCCATACCCAAATAGTCAGATATACAGAAGTATATGTACAGCAAAATACATATATACCAAAATGTGGGCTCCGGATGAAAGGGAGCACTCCGAAATAGCAGAAAGTGGAGCCTACAGTGGTGGATCACCGGTGTCTGTACCTGCGGGCATGAAACGCAGCCCCCGAAGAAAGGGGGTCAGTACGAAAGATGTACTGAGTATGTAAAGCATAGAGTACAGAAATGTAAACCACAACTGGAAACAAACAGGATACAAAAAGGGGATACTGACCAGTATATCAAAATCTGTACCAAAACATATATACATAATGCAGATAAAATCATGCAAAGCTCAGGAACATGGTCACCACTCCGACACTGGTGCCACACACAACATAACACCAGAAGGTTCAAATCTCCGTACATCCCCGAACACACATATCATCATAACATATCACCAGCCATATCACAGCATAACTCCAAACGGAACCCGGCCCTATGGCGAGGTCTCTGGAACCGTAACACAACATACGGCCGAATTTATCATAGTGCGCACGAATCATAACCGGCCCGGGAACCGGTGAACGAAGTCATAATAAGGGCACGAGCAGAGTCGTGAGCAAACAATGCAATTTGTATATCAAAACACTTTAGAAACTTGATAAATTTATATGTTGACTCATTAGTCAAAGTAGTTCGAACAATTAGTCAATACGGGGTTCATTTCGTAAAAGTATTTCCAAAATGGTATTTATGGTTCAAAACATAATTTAGGATATCGTGGCAATCAAAACATTAATTTATGATAGCCAATTTCATAAACAAGAGTCCTTTGCCGACATTATACAAAAATGAGCCTTATAGAGCAAAGAAAAGAGTCTCGAAGTTAGCGGGCCCACCTCGGGTCATGTCGAGGCGGCGGACATGAATCACAGACATTTGGGGTCTATGGAATCATACATGAAAGTTTCGAAGCGATTCAATTACATTTACAAAAGTTTCGGACATATGATCACTTTTCAACAAAATTATGAGTTTTAAGGTTCAATTCAATTGAACGAATAGTACTCGATTTCCAATTCGGATTTCCAGGAACAGAATTGCCTCCGGGGCTCAAAAATCGACCTAGAATACCTAGGACATGCCAAAAGAAGGAATGGGGTAGCCTTACATACCTTATAAGCGTCTTACGCTCGTCCAAACTCAAATCCCGTTTCGCTCAGTATCTACAAATGGTCAAAGTTACCAATTAGGAATTGTAAGACTTTAAGAATTCATTTAACTATGTATTTGTCTACCGAAATTTCGGCAGCACTTCCCCTATATATATAACATCCCCGAGGCTTAGCTCAGCTCAATATATCAACAACAACAACCCACAATACCAAAGACATCACGAATCACAACAAAATAGATTTAACGTCAATGTTCTTCTTTCCTACATAAAGCAATACTTTCATGTCAACTTCAAATTTCCAAACAAATCTCAAGGATTTCACATTCATCATTAACCAAGATCATCACAATATAGTTTGGAAGCACCTCATATCATTTCTACAAAATATTCACGAGATATACAAAATATACAAACTTTCCGCCAAAGTCATAATTCATTCACAACTTCTAATCTTTAACATACTTATTCATAACATGTTTCCATCTTCCAAGTTCATCAACAATCATCATAATTTGCACCTTAACACTTCATTTTCATATTGTCATAAGATCATACCTAAACGACATAAGCTTCTACATTCCATTTCAATGCAAACTTATATCATTTTAACTTCATTTACATTGCAAGCATCACAACAACACAACTAACATGTTAAACGAAATTAATTCATCCTCCTTCCAAACTTCAAATACCACACGGCCACATTCCATTTTTCCAACTTCAACCAAATTCATTCCACTTTCATTCTCAATATGAATTCCATCCTACACACAACTAGAATACAACATAAATTTCAACTCATCACACTTGTACATTAACACACACACACGGCCACACATACATATGCACACCCACTTTGCAAACTTTCATATTTTCATGAATTCTACTCATTTCCACACACTACAACACAAACAAACCTTCATAACATAATGACATGGAATGAATTCTTACCTTTTTCTCCAATCTCCTTCACTCTAACATGTTGTCATATTGAAGAAACAAGGGCTCTTTCTTCCCAAACAATTGCACCATGTTGTAGAGGATCCTTAATATAGTAGGAATACCACAAGAAAATAATTTTTGGATCAAAATTTTTTAGGGTGAATTTCCAAGGGTTAGGGCCGAATGCCCCTTCATTTTTGCTCTTCTTGTGCTTTGTTCTTTCTATTCTATGTTTCTTGAAACTTCAAAGGGATAAGGACCACTTATATATTATACTTATATAAATTATAGCACATGGAAAATTAATTAAAATGATGGGTTGGGCCATAGTGCTTGGCCGGCCACCCTCCTCATTTTGGGCCTCATTTTTCTTTCCATTGTTTTGAGCCCAATTGGTTAAAATTCTCATTTTGTAATTCCCGAAACTAATTTCCAAAATTCCAATTTTTGCCCTTGGCCTTCCTCCGTGTTTCCACACCAATATTTTTTGTGAACAACACACACATATACTAATGCAAATCAACAAATGACCTTATTCCTTACAAATCAAAATTATTTCAAATTTTCCCGAATACACAAAAATACGGGATATAAAAACAACATTTACCTTTCTGGGGTGATACAAAATATCAACATCATAGTCTTTTAGCAATTCTAACCATCGTCGATGGCGCAGATTCAACTCTTTCTGCTTGAAGATATACTGAAGGCTCTTATGATCGGTATAAATATCCACATGGACACCATATAAATAATGTCTCCATATCTTTAAAGCATGAACCACTGCGGCCAATTCTAGATCGTGGGTCGGATAATTCTGCTCATGTTTCCGCAGTTGCCTTGAAGCATATGCAACCACTTTACCGTGCTGCATCAATACACAGCCTAGCCCAACACCTGAGGCATCACAATAAACAACATATCCTTCCAATCCCTCTGGAAGTGTCAAGACTGGTGCAGAAGTCAACCTATCTTTCAACTCTTGGAAACTACGTTCGCAAGCATCTGTGCACTGAAACTTTGCCGATTTCTGGGTCAATCTTGTAAGTGGTGCAGGAATAGAAGAAAAACCCTCAACGAATCTCCTGTAATAACCTGCTAAGCCCAGAAAGCTACGTACTTCCGTAGGAGTTGTGGGCCTTGGCCAAGTCTTCACGGCCTTAATCTTTTGACTATCCACTCGAATACCGTCGGCTGCAACAATATGCCCTAGGAATGCCACTGAGTTCAACCAAAACTCGCATTTGGAAAACTTTGCAAACAACTCTCGATTTCGAAGAACTCCAAGGACAATACGCAAATGATCCGCATGTTCTGCCTCAGATCTAGAATACACCAAGATATCATCGATGAATACAATCACGAACAAATCCAGAAAGGGCCTGAACACATCGTTCATCAAGTCCATGAACACCGCCGGTGCATTAGTTAGCCCAAATGACATTACCCGGATCTCAAAATGACCATATCTTGTTCTGAAGGCTGTCTTGGGGATATCTTTCTCCCTAACTCTCACTTGGTGATACCCGGACCTCAAATCAATCTTTGAAAACCACTTGGCACCTTGTAATTGATCAAATAAGCCATAAATCCTCGGTAGAGGATATTTTTTCTTAATCGTCACCTTATTCAATTACCGATAATCAATGCACATTCTCAACGAGCCATCTTTCTTTCGGACAAACAATACGGGTGCTCCCCACGGGGATGAACTAGGCCTAATGAAGCCTTTATCAAGAAAATCTTTCAATTGCTCCTTCAACTCTTTCAATTCTGCGGGAGCCATTCTATAGGGAGGAATAGATATGGGCTTAGTGTCTGGCAACACCTCAATAGAAAAATCAATCTCCCGCTCGGGAGGAAGGCCTGGGAGCTCTTCCGGGAACACATCCGGGAATTCATTCACCACTGGAACTGACTGTAGAGTCGGCGACTCAGCTTCTACATCTTGAACTCGTACTAGATGATAAATACACCCTTTTGTGATCATTTTCCTTGCCTTTAGATAGGAAATAAACCTACCTTTTGGTGATGTCGTATTTACTTTCCATTCTAAAACTGGTTCTCCCAGAAACTGGAAACGAACCATCTTCATCCTAGAATCAACATTGGCATAATAAGAAGCCAACAATCCATGCCCATAATGACATCAAAATCTACCATCTTTAGCTCATGCAAGTCAACTATAGTACGGCGGTCACCTATCACAACTACACAATCTCTATATACTCGGCTAGCTATTACCGATTCACCCACGGGTGTAGACACCTCGAAAGGTTTGATCGACTCCGGCTTGACTTCAAATCGACCCGCAATATATGGAGTAACATAAGACAATGTGGAGCCCAGATCAATCAAAGCATATACATCATGAGAGAATACCGATAATATACCTGTGACCACGTCAGGAGAAGACTCAAGATCTTGGCGTCCAGCCAAAGCATAAATACGGTGCTGAGGACCGCTAGAAGTGGGAGCTCTCCCTCTGTCTCTACCATGGCCGACTGGCGCATGTGAACCTGGCCCCGTAGGGCGTACAGATGCTGAAGATCCGACTGCCGACCCTGATGGCTGGGTCCTACCTCTACCATGTACTGACGGGCAATCACGCATGATATGGCCTGGTCGACCACATGAATAGCAAACATCTGAACCCAATCGGCATCGACCCTAATGTAACTTCCCACACTGGGAACATCGTGGTACAGGTGGCCTTGACTGGCCTGAATCATCTCTGAACTGAGGTCCTGAATAACTCGGACTCGGCCCTGAACGAGCAGATCTATCAAGGCTCTGGCCTGAAAACCGTGGAGGTGCACTAGTCATAGAATAGCCTGAATGCCTGGGGAACTGTTGCCTGTGCCCACCTCTAACCTCGCTCACCGGACCTGAGGATTTGGCCCTCTTGCTATGTCCCCTATTTTGCTCACGTTCACTTCTTTGCTGTTGCAAACTTTCTTCTAAGTTCTGAGCATGAGCCTGAATGCGTGCAATATCCATATCGTCCTAGAGGGACGCAGTCAAGCATCTATCCATCAAGTGTGGCCCTAGGCCCTTCACAAATCGGTGCACTCGATCACCCATGTCCGCTACCATGGCCGAAGCATACCTGGCCAAAGAATTGAAGCGGAGACTGTACTCTAGAGTGCTCATGCTACCCTGCCTCAAATTCAAGCATTTATCGGCCCTAGCTCGCCAAACTTCTGGAGGCATATAATGACAGAGAAAAGCATCAACAAACTCTTGTCATACCGGGGGAGGTGCATTGGCTCCCCGTGAAGCCATCCAAACCGTGTACCATACCATGGGCCCTTGCACTAACAACCCTGTCACCCTGCCCTGTACTTTGCCGCTGAGTCTGAGCAGCAACCAACTGTGTAAGCAAATGTATGGCCTCTTTTACATCTTGGCCAGAAGCATCCGGTGGAGGAGCTGGAGGTGCTGGAGATGGGGCTGAGGCTCCCTCATGCTCCTCAGTAATAGGCACTGTCTGGGAGGACTGAGATTGAGCCGCACTCAGGGACTCACTTTCCTCTACTACCGGTGGCGGTGCTTTTTCAGCCACCGTCTTGCCCTTTTGGGCTGCTGTAGTCTTTCTCTTTACAGGCATTCTCTGAAATACAGAACACACGATTAAGGAACAAGAATTTCTTACATCATAGCTCTATCGCACGATTCTTATGAAGAAAGAAGGTCATTTATTCCTAAAATGTCCGCAGCTCCCTGTTTATAAGTGTGGCGCGCAACACACCCATAACCAAGACTCTACTAGACACGGCTCGTAGACACACCCTAGGACTGAACTGCTCTGATACCACTTTTGTCACGACCCGACTAGGGCCGCGACGAGCACCCGACGCTACCCCACTCGGGCACCCCTTTAACATACTTTCACATAATGTCTAGGTGAGCCATCAACCAACTCATGCATTCTAGCCATCAATCATACTAGTCCCAATTGGACGACAACATTTCTTATATCATTATAGGCATCTATGCCACATCAATGTACATGGGCCGACAAGGCCAACAAAATGACATACAAAAATATAGGCCGACAAGTCCAAACACATCTAACCACATACACATGTCTACGAGCCTCTAAGAAGAGTATAACACATCACAATGAGCGGGACAGGACCCCGCTATGCCCATAATTATGTACACAAAAGAATAAGTACCCAAAAGCTATAGCTCTGAATGAAATGGAGCTCCGCTATATAGTCCCTGAAAATATAGCTATGGATCAAGCCTGTCTCCCTGTGCACCTGCGGGCATGACGCAACGTCCACAAACAAAAGGACGTCAGTACGAAGAATGTACTGAGTATGTAAAGCATGATCAATATCAATATGAAATCTTAAGAGTCAACATATGAGATAGCATAGCATGGGAGATAATAATATCGTCGTCATAGCACTTACTTGCTTTCCACAAGGACATTCCATTTCTATTACGTATCCGTGTACATACATCCATATCCGTATTTATTTACCTTCACATTCACTTTTATAACATATTCGTACTCATATTGATGTCATACACACACACACACACACACACACACACACACACACACATATATATATATATATATATATATATATATATATAGCGTGCCCGACCATGAAGGTTCGGTGTTTCATACATACTTGGCCAACCAAGGCTCAAGGTCATACATACCTAGCCCTACAAAGGCATCAGGTTATCCGTACCTTCTGCAGAAGTGCGCGCGCGTTTCATAATCGTATACATACTCTATACATATTCATATACATATATTCTTACCCGGCGTCATAAGCTCGGGGTCTTATTATAGCCCTTCATAGGCACACATACATATAATAGCTCATAAGCATCTTTAGCATCATTTTATTCTCATCATCATTACTATCATTGTCATTATCGTTACATCTACCCCATAGGCTTACTCGTCGTACGAGGAACTTAGTACAATCGTAGCACATCGGGCATCAGGAGCTTACTAGCTCGGAGAATCAAATTGTTTGGATGGAATCATAGTCTTATAGGAGATTTAGACGTTTGGCTAAAGAACCATGTCTTATGAAAGAAAGGTTAGCCTTACTGTCACGACCCAGCTAGGGGCCGCGACGGGTACCTGGAGCTAGCCACTGAGCACCGCTTGGTCGACTACTCATCTTACTCCTTTAATGCCCTTCTTATCAACTTTGTACACAAATTGTAGAAAAATCATATTTTATATGGAAACATAAATTCTTTATATACACTTGCCTCTCGGCGATCGAACTAATATATACATATAACAACATCTTGTGAGACCATCTAACCCACACTGCATATCTACGAGCTTCTACTGACATAGTGTATACAGAGACGGAACAAGACTCCGTCGTGCCCAAAATATGCATATATACCAAAAGGAGAATCACAAGCACCTCCGAACAATGGAGTGCTCTCAATCAGCTGACAGCTACTAAGAATTTGGATCAAGCTCACCTCCCTGTCTACCTGTGGGCATGAACACAACGTCCAAAGGAAACGGACGTCAGTATGAATATTGTACTGAGTATGAGAGGCATAAACAATGAAGAAAAACAACAATAATATAATGAGAGCATAAATATGAAACATCTGGATCTGAATGACAATCATAAAAGAAGTAATGCATGCTGTCCTACTCATACTCATCATCATATCATATATGCATAATATATAAGCTGCCCGTCCATATCGGAACGGTGTGATAATCAATAACATAGCTCGCGTCCAGGCCTCCCGCGTCCGGGGTACCATCTCATGCCGCCCACTGGTGGTGTCTGCCCATGCCAAAAGGTCATGGTGTATCTGTATAGCTGCCAACAAGATCAATTTTTATGATGGCGGTGACTGCCTGGCCAACTAAGCCCGGTGTGATGCAATCTTGACATGCTTATCATAAAATACTTATAATAATATGCTTATCAAAATATACTTGTCATCATACATGCATAAAGACTCTAGCACGACTGCATTCTATCGAGGTGACGTAAGGTCGTGAACCCTCGATTCCATTATGAACATATATGAGCATTCTGCCTCACCTTGAAGGAAGAAATACATAGGGTGAGTGTGAACAATAAATAACATCATTATCAACATGGCATCATCATATCATATCTCTTTATCTTATACGGGCACTTATGGATATAGGCTTTTCAGCTTTCCGAAATATAGGAATTCATGAAGAGGAAAGGAATTCATGCTATAGGATTCATTCCATTAGAAAGAAAGGACTAGCCTCACATACCTTTGTCGTTTAGCTAAGCTATCGATCGCTTGCTCTCCTTAATTCCACGTCGCTACCTTCACGAAAGAATCCATATCAACGTTAGCTAATCGACTTAAGGGAATATGTCACTATTTCTAGAGAAAATTGGGCAGCACTTCCTTTATTTATACTAATTTTCCCATGGTCTATATCAACTCCCCATCACAACATCATTCACAATAGTACAATCAACAACCATCATTTGTATACGTTTATCACATTCCACCATTTTCCTCCAATTTTTCCCACATTTATTCTTATAACTCATTTTTGTGTTTTCGCACATTTAATACTTGTTTCACGATATAGACATCATTTATAACTTATTCATAATCACAACACATCATCATTCATGATTCAATGCCACTATCATTCAATGGTGACACTATTCATCCATTCAAGACCCATTTCCCATGTCTTTCTACAATTCAAGCTTCTCAGTCTTCTAATACCTTAAACAACATGATAAAGTTATGAAACTTAACTTAGATGATAGTTGAACAAGTCCTGAGTTGAAATGCTTCACTTGCACGAAACCCTAGTTCCACCTTTTATGGAATTTCTTGACTTAAATGATCCTTTGATGTGTTTCTTACTCTTGGTTTTGGTGTATTGATGAAGTTGATCTTAATTCTTCACTTGAGTTCTTGGTTTGGAAGAGTGTGGAATGTTCTAGAGAGATGTTGGGTCGTGGAGAGAGAAGGGGAAAATAATTAAAATGAACTTGGATCATTATTTTATAAATACAAAATCTGTCCCGATGATATTATACGGTCCATTATACGGTCCGAATAAATTTATACGGTCCGTATAATCGACCGTAAAACTGCTCCAGTGGCTGCCCTTTTCTGTGTCAACTTGACGATTCATTTTTACGGGCCGTATAATTTTATACGGTCCGTATAATCTACCGTAAAACCCACCTTTTCTCAACTTCACTCTGTGACACTTCTACGGTTCATTATACGGCCGTAAACCCATTATACGGTCCGTATAATCGACCGTAGAATCCACCAGTTAACTGAATCTTATTTTTGTTACTTCGTTAAATCTCCGATCCTTATGGAACCTTCTTAACAATTGTTCAACACTTCGATAACAATCTAATGGACGTTATCACTCGTCTCCAAAACATCGTATACACTATGTCCTCGGTTAGCCTATTCAGTATACGCTAACTGTTATATCCCGTACTTTCGCATGTTCGGGAAAATTCGAATGATTTTGATTTGCAAGGAATAAGGCCATATGTTGATTTGAATTCACATATTGTGTGTTGTTCATGAAAAATATTGGTGTGGAAACACGGAGGGAGGCCAAAAAAAAAATTTAGAATTTCGGAAACTAGTTTCGGGAATTACAAAACGAAAATAATAGCCAATTGGGCTCACAAAATAAGAAATAAAACCTTGGCCCAAAATGAGAGGGTATGGCCGGCCATGGTATTGGTCTTGGCCCAAGTCCAAATAATTTGTCATGTGACTAAACATGTGACAAATTATTATAAGAAGGGATAAGCACTTATTGGTATTCAAGAATATTCAAGAAAAAAATAAAGCAAGAGAGGGGGAGCAAGAACAAGGGGGGAGTTTCGGCCCCTCCAAGAAAGAAAACAAAAATTTCCAAGTCCCTTAGTTGTGATCCAAAAATCATAATTTTCTAGCAATATTACTAACTCAAGGGTGCTCTTCAAGATGGCATAATTTTTTAGGCAAGAAAGTACTTGTGATTGGCAAGTGGAAGTTTGAAGAAGTTGAAGAGAAAAGGTAAGATTTGATTCCCTTTTATATGTTGTAAAGCCTTTGTTTATGTTGTAGTATGTAGGAATGAGTAGAAACTATGGGAATATGGAAGTTTACCAAATGTGTATATATATATATGCATGTGGCCGTGTATATGTGTTTGTGTACACCTATAGTGTGTTAAATGTTATGTTGTATTTTAGTTGTGGTTATGGTGGAATTCACATTGGAGATGGAAGTTGAATAAATTTGGTTGAAGTTGAAATATAGGTGGTTGGCCGTGTGGTATGGAGTGGGGTGTTATAGAAATGAATTAAGTTTGTTTAGTATGTTAGTTGTGTTGTTGTAATCCTTGCAATGCAAATGAAGGTTTAATGAATTGAATTGGCATTGAAATTACTTGTATGTGATTATGAGGAATTAGGTGGATTTCATATGATTTTTGTGTAAGTGTGAAAGTAAGATGCTAGAATGGGAACTAATGTTGTTGTGAGGAATTTGGAAGGAAGACAATGTGATTCGGGAAGTTTTGTTGAATTCATAGAAGTTTTGGATGAAATATGATCTTGGTGGAAAATTGTATATTTTGTATATTGTGTGAATATTTTGTGGAAACGATATGAAATGCTTCTAAACTATATGGTGACGATCTTGATTAATGATGAACATGAAAATATTGAGCTTAGTTTGGAAGTGTGAAGTCGGAATGAACGTTATTGCATTATGTCGGAAAGTAGAACTAGTTGCCTTATATTGTGCTATATTGTAATGGTTGTTGACTTTGTTGATGCTGTTGGGTTGTTGTCGCTATTATTTGAGCCGAGATGTTTCTCGGGGGTGTTATTTTTATAGGGGAGGTGCTGCCGAAATTTCGGTAGACAAAATGAAGATAAGTGCATTCTTAAGTCTTGAAAATTCTAATTGGTAACAATGACCAATTGCAGATTTTGGACGAAACGGGAATCGAGTTTGATCGAGCATACGAAGTAAGAAAGGTATGTAAGGCTCCCCACTTCTTCTTTTGGCATGTCTTAGTATGTCAGGTTGATATCGGAATCCCGGGAGCAATTCTGCTCCTTGAAATCCGAATTTGAAAATGACTACTATTCATTCAATTCCATTGAAGCTTAAGGACCCTATTTTGGCTAGAAAGTAACCAAACGCCCGAAACTTGTGCAAACATAGTCGGATCACTTCGAAACCTTTATGTTTGATTCCATAGACCTCAAATGTCCGTAAATCATGTCCGCCACCTCGACTTCACCCGAGGTGGGCCCGCTAAGTCCGGAACCCTTTTGTTTGCCCTATAAGGTTTACCTTGGCATAACGCCGGTAAAGGGCTTTCGTTTATGAATTTTGACTATCATAAAATAATGTTTTGGTCGCCACGATATCTTAAACTATATTTTGAACCACAACGACCATTTTGGAAATATTTTTGTGAAATGAACCCTGTTGATTAATTAACCGAATTATTTTGACTATTTGGTCAACCTATGATTTTATCAAGCTTACAAAAGTATTTCGACATTCTAACTTACATTTTGAACTATAAACATAATTTTTGAAGAACTTTTGCAAAATAAACCCCGTGATGACCACTTGTTCAGACTAGTTGGATTAACGGGCCGACATATGACTATGTGGGGCCCTATAGCTCTTCCGATTCGTAAATTGTATCAGTCGTTCATTACTCCGCTCGTGCCCATTATTATGATATTGTTCACCGGTCCTACGGGCCGGGTTATTGACCGTGCGCACTATTACAATTCGACTGCATGCCCTTCCGTTGACACGAGTATCCGGGCATAGGTGCTCCGCTACAAGTACTCTGCTAGAATTATTTTGAGATAAGTATTCGGATATGAGTAATCTGTTCGAGTAATCCGTTACGAATATTCCGATAGTATGTTCAATCACTTGCACAAGTCTTATAAAATGCTTGGACACGTGAAATGATTCCAGATGTTCTGTGTTGATACATTCCATCGTGCCTTCCAAAAAGTTATGTACGTGCCTTATGACTACTGTCCGATTCCTTGAACTGCTTCGTCGATCGAAATCCGTTTTGAAACGTTCGTAACGATTTTGTGGTAAACGTGTCCGTAAATATCACGTATCAATTCTGATCGTTCCGAATTACGTCTATAATCCTCAAATGTCAATAAGTGTTTGTATCTATCGAGTCTGAAAATATGTGTATCTGGTCTCTCACTACTCCGTTCGTGCAAGCCCTACCATGTCTATTCACTGAGCCGGACCAAGCTATGCTGTCGTGCGCTATTTCCCTATGTTACCTATGGTGTTCTGAAATAAAACCGTGAGGGGTGGTCTGGGCTGAGCTCGATCCCCAAAGCGGATAGTATCTGCGTTGTGTGATTTGATACCAGGCAGACGCGTTGGGAGTGTACTGGGCGGAGCTCGAGCTCTCGAGACTGGTCCGTGACCCGTGTACTGGGCAGAGCTCGAGCGGGAAAAACGGGCAGTTTTTGCATGGGATGACCACTGTACTGGGCTGAGCTCGAGGTGGCATACCCCTTGTAGACGCGTATTTTGATATGATATGATGTGCTATGATCTGATACGATATGTTTAGGTATGGTGTGACCACTGTACTGGGCTGAGCTCGAGGTGGCACACTCTTTGTAAACATCATATGATTCACAGGTGGCAACATCTGATCCGATACGCTACGGCGTTCTGATATGGCACATGACTCTATATAACTCTGGATTATGATTCTGTCTATTCGCCTGGAATATGATTTTGTCTGTCCGTCTGGATTTTGATTCTGTCCGTTACGCCTCGGTCTGTCCGATACGATTATGATTCTATTCGTACACTTCGGTCTATCTGATAAGATTATGGTTCTGTCCGCTACCCTTCTGTCTGTCCGGCTAAATTACGTTTCTATATGTTGTACTTCTGGTAATCTGATCCGGACCACGACTCAGTCTGTTCCATTCTGTACCTCTGTCTCTGATTATGATGGTATCAGTTACATCTGTGCCCCAGCTCTGTGCGATGATTCTGTCAGTTAAACTCGGTATGTCTGTCTTGGATTCGGATTCAATTATGCCTGTTATATTTCTGTATATATTTATGTGTTCTTGGTCCGGGCTATGATTATACTTGTGATATTTTTGCTTTACATACTCGGTACATTTTCGTACTGACCCCCTGTTCTTCGGGGGCTGCGTTTCATGCCGCACAGGTACTCCCAGATGAGCTAAAGTTATTACAGAAGAGGATCCAGCGGGGTCAGCAAACTCCATTTGTTTCTGGAGTGCTGCCGAGTCAGAGTCCGTATGTTATGGTTCTGGATTATGTTAGAGACTTTGCAGACAGTGTCGTGAGTATTGGTTGTTCGTATGTAAGCGGCTCCATCAGCCGATATGTAGGTCTGAGTTACGTAATGGATTCTGTATGATTATATGTATTTGTTTGATTTAAAAGAATATTTCTGAAAAAAAAAAATTTACTATACATTTTACCTTATCCGATTTAGAAAGTTCGATGTGATTTTCCGTGTAGCAGGAGTCCGAGGGTTCGCTCGGCCCTAAGTAAGGGTCGGGTGCCCATGACACCCTCGAAATGTCGGGGTGTGACACTAACGGGAGAATTTCCGAGGTGTAACATTATTCCCCCCTTTTGGAACATTCATCCTCGAATGTTAAACACTCGGGATCCTACAAAAATTTTGCCAGAGTTTCCCCTGTAATATGGCACTACTAACTTGTCACAACAACCCATAATATCATCGCCTCACAGGGTTACATCATAATATTAACGCATCTATGGCCACACACGACCAAAAGCATAAAAATAAAGCATACATACCTTATATCGTCGATGTTTCATCTTGAATCTCTTCCGGGGGTTGGAACAAATGGGGGTACTTCGATCTCATTTTCTCTTCCGCTTCCCAAGTCATTTCTTCCCGTTTGTTGTTCCGCCATAGGACTTTGACTGATGCTACCCCTTTATTCTGAAGCCTTCGCACTTGCCAATCTAGAATAGCAATAGGCACTTCTTCGTATGTTAGCTTCTCTGTCACTTGCACATCCTCTATTGGGACAATCTTTGTGGGATCTCCGATACACTTGCGGAGCATCGAAACACAAAATACTGGATGGGCTGATTCAAGCTCCGAAGGCAACTTCAATTCATAGGCTACCTGACCCACCTTACTAACGATTTCATAAGGTCCGATGTATATAGGGCTTAACTTCCCTTTCTTGCCAAATCTCATCACTCCTTTCATCGGTGATACTTTCAGAAACACCCAATCGCCCACTTGAAATTCCAAGTCTCGTCGGCGATTGTCTGCATAAGACTTTTGGCGACATTGGGCTGTCAATAATCGATCTCGTATCACCTTGACTTTTTCGACTGCTTGTTGAATCAAGTCGGGGCCTATTAATTGTGCTTCTCCTGTTTCAAACCATCCAATTGGTGACCTACACTTCCTCCCATATAAAGCCTCGTATGGAGACATCTGAATGCTGGAATGATAGCTATTGTTATACGCAAATTCAAGTAGTGGTAAGTGATCGTCCCAACTTCCACCAAAATCCAGCACACATGCTTGCAGCATATCTTCTAAGGTCTGAATAGTGCGCTCGGCCTGTCCATCGGTCTGTGGATGAAACGCCGTGCTGAGCTTGACCTGAGTACCTAGACCTTCTTGAAAAGACTTCCAAAACTTGGCTGTAAACTGTGCTCCCCTGTCTGTAATAATGGCCAAGGGAATTTCATGAAGTCGTACGATTTCCTTGAGATATAACTTCGCATAAACTTCGGCTGAGTAGGTAGTCCTAACTGGGAGAAAATGGGCTGATTTTGTCAATCTATCTACGATTACCCATATAGAATCATACTTCCCTCGTGAACGGGGTAACCCCACAATAAAATCCATATTAATGACTTCCCATTTCCACGAAGGAATTTCCATTGCTTGCAACAAGCCTCACCTGTTGGCAATTCGGGCACTGTGCTACAAATTCTGCTATGTCTCGCTTCATGCCATCCCACCAATATATTAGCTTGAGATCATGGTACATTTTGGTTGTACCTGGATGTCACAACCCAACCCCGTAGGCCGTGACTAGTGCCCGAGCTGGACACTCATATGTACCTGTTAACTATAATCATCCACAACTGGCATAATACAGACTTATCAATACCAAGGAAAGACGTCGTCTCAAAACTGTCGCATTATTTAGACGTATCACAACAACCTGTCTCCTTGGGAGGTACAACTTTCAATAGACATTATAGTACATAAGCCGAAAAGGCTTTCATAATATATAAGGGAACATCCCCGCTATAAACGAGCCGACAAGGCTATCATAACACATGACTTCTCAAAACATATATATATATATCTACGCAAGCCGACAAGGCTCCCACTACGAAAGGGAACGTCCCAAAACATAAGCTATATAGACACAACTAAACAACATCGATACACAACCCACACATATGTCTACAGACCTCTAAGAGTAACAACAGTATCATATGACGGGACAGGGCCCCGCCGTACCCCTGGATAAAATACATATACACCACAAGAGATTCTGTACCAAAATCTAGGCTCCGGAACAAGGGAGCTCTCCAAGATAGCTGAATAGGACTCCTAAGCTGGCAGGTTACCAACGTGAGCATCTGTACCTGCGGGCATGAATGCAGCCCCCCGAAGAAAGGGGGTCAGTACGGAATATGTACTGAGCATGTAAAGCATAAATACAATAAACAGGATCATACTGAAGTGAGGAGTACAGAAAACCAGTACAATAACCAGAAAACCACAAGGCTTACCTTTGAATCATAAATCATGGTGTCAATATCAGACTTAACTCGTTATGAAACTTAATGTCACCATTAGAGAATCATCCTGTTCATATGCATATGTATAACGTGTCCCGGCCCTCTAGTGAGGGACTCGGTAAATAAAATCATATCATCATCATGTATATATATGTAACGTGTCCCGGCCCTCTAGTGAGGGACTCAATGGAATAATCAAAACGAACCATCATTTGCAAATCGAGACAATAGTCATATCAAATACCTTTCGAATGTCATTGTGAATTATATCAAAATAGAACTCTGGAACCATATGTACATATCAAAACATGAGAAAGTAAGTTCTGGGAATCAAGAACATTAGCCATCCTAGTGGCTCTAAGAATAGGAATTTCTTTGGAACCATATACACATCGTCTATTCGTTTCATAAAGATCTTGCCAAAAAGAAAGAAGGGTTAACTTTACATACTTGTTATAGACCGACCGTAACCAAGCTTGCTTCGTCGCCCCTTTAGCCTATTAATATGAGAGTAACATTATTGTTAATAAACTACGATTTCCCACTTAGAAATCTACAACCAATCACTTATGGGAATCACTCCTTAGTTTATACCCCTTGATTAGTATTTCGATTAGTTAAGAACCTAACGGAAATCGGGCATCATTTCCTCTGTATAACTCGCCTAACCCGAACTTCCAATTTATCTCCGGTTATCACAACAATACCAATAATTTCATATCAACTAAAATTAAATCCACTCTTAAAGTATCTCCAGAACGGTCCAATATATATTCTTATACCGATACTCGTATACACTTCCTTATTTTCATATATACATAGTATAACAATAAGCACACCAACAATAACTACAACCAATCCCACGATATTCCAGCCCACGAAACAATTCGTAACAACCGCCAAACAGTCCACATGATGACAATAACAATTTATCCGATTTTCCGCAATTAATTTCGTAGTTCCCGTCTCTCAATTTAACTATGACCTGGACGAATTTAAAAATATCTAGGAGAGGAGAATTCTTACCTTATTTGTCAAGAAATCCTCTTCTTCCTCCTTAATTCACTTTGAAGAAAGCTCAAATTCAACCACGCGACAAACGGAACAACAAGATCGAAGCGGTGTGCGAAACCCGTATGCTGTCCTTGAGAAAGATTACATTTTCTACCGTGAAATGAAGAAAAGCTCGCTGCTTTTGTGATATGAACGTTGCTAATAAAGGAACTATGTAGTTGCTTCCTTAATTTCCTCTTTTAAAAATTGTCCAACAATATTAAGAACTTGCTGTTGCTAAAAAAAAGGAAATTCACGTCACTATTGTTTTCTCCCAAAGTGAATAAGAAGTTCTCCTTTCTTTTCTTTTTCAGAATGTTTGATAAGCTAATGGGACTTGTGTTAATCAGATTTGGAACCATGAGGTGGACCCTTTATTCCTTCTTAGAAATGATATATGGCCACTATTTATGCAAACATGTCCACCTCATCCAAAAAGGTGTCACAACTTTAGATATAAATAAAATGACTAGTCACTTGCTAACTTCTTAAAGGCTGCCGTGTGGAATAGAGGTGGTGTCACTTACCACTTATCAATTAATGTATTTAATTTCTTTATCTCCACAACAAACCAATATTTAACCACTTACACACATAATTAATTTCATGATCTCAATTCATTGAAATAGTAATCATTTTTTTATATACTTCATATACCGATTACCATGACCATGTAATATAACACTAGTCCATAGCCTCATTTTCCATACATAAAATATTATTTTCAATCATCGTCGTCACACTCTTCCATCTTATATCATTTCGGGACTTCATTCCTCGTATACACCGAGTTCTTGATTTTCATGCTTGAATATAACCAAATTTTCCGAACTCGAGTAAATTTGCTCATATTGGACGATTAAATTTTCTAGTCCCAAAAATAGGGGTATTATAGCTTGGACCTCATTTCATTCAAATAAATGTTGAACCTCGACGAAACTTATTTTCTTCAATTTGTTTAACTTCTAATATTTACAATACATGTGTACCATCACTTTCAGCATCTATAAGCTTGGGGATAACCTCGTTTCCGTTACTAATTTCATTTAACTCACACACTTTCCAACGTATGAAAATACGGGATGTAACATCCTTCCCCCCTTTAGAACATTCGTCCTCGAATGTTGAACTAGTCCTGCACTCCCAATACTTTCTCAAGTGTTCTTTTTATTGAATTATGCCTTTTGCATGCCTTTTTCATTGGTCGATTTTCTTCATTTTATTAATACGCATTCCAGATCTCTAAGCAACCGTTCCCGTAATATTTTCCCTTGCTCTTGCCTCTCGAGGTAATAATTCCACGTCGTTCTTTACCCTCCTCTTTATTCCGCAGTGCATTGCGAGCTCATCTGCTGAATTCTTATTCTCTCCCTGGTGTAGTTAGTCATAACTTGACTCCTTCTCCTTCTATAAGTTTACCCCCTAAATATGTATCGTCCACTTTTCCTTATCTCTTAATCTTTACATAAGATTTTATAACACATAGACGTCCCTCATTGACTTATTAGACTTTACAATCCTTGGTGTGTTTCATGCCTCTGGTAACCTGTAGACCCTTCGCAGACCCTACGAATAAAATGAAATTTTTCCAAGGTGTAACATTATTTTACTGTAATAACCTTACATTGCACTGTTGTTCCAGTCCATATTCCGGAACCTTCGGCCTCATGTATCTCTTCTCGACTTCTTTAAAAGACTTTAACTGTCGCTCTACCTTTAGCTCTTAATCTCAATCTTTAGAGTTGGCTATCAAGTAGCGCTGGAGTTCCCTCATTTTATAACTTCGCATAGTCGCTCTGTGATCTGTCTATTATTAATTGGTATAATTCTGAAGGAATTTCTTTTGATTTGACATATAAATTCACTGTCATTCAGTAACAGTAACCCGCTTGTTCTGATCGTCTCGGTTAAACCATTTCACAACTTCCCTTAATCCAACTCGTAACATTTTAGGCATAGTATCTCGTGTCGTTTCTTTATCTTTACTTCAAACTCTTCTATTGCCCCTTTACTTAAATTTGCTCTTAGTTCTCCTATCACGCATCACATTTCAATCTTTACAAGAGTATATGTAGGTGCTCAAATCAGCCCGAGAAATACCTTAACGTCGCCTCACTAGTCTTTATGCAGACCCAATATTCTTCTCTTATATCTTTCAATTGATATCAAGGCTCAACTATGGCTTTTGCCCTCGGTACTAATTTCATCTCGGTACTTTGGTTCAAACCATCTTGCACCTTTCCCTAATGTATCCAAAATATCGTAACCACATTGTTATTACTGAATCCTTACTCTTCTTATCAAGTACTCACTTGGTTTCATTCTTAACATACAAATATGCGTAGATCGCATAACTATTCTTGTATAACTTGTACAAATTACATCCAATCTTAGTCATAGTCTTTCCTTCTCCTGGTTCATTCTGCTTTACATATCTTATTTGTACTAAAACTCACTTGCTGTCTATCTTGTCGTACTGCTTTCCCTTCCTTTATTTACCATTACATTTTCTCATATTTTACTATAGGAGGCTCCCTATCTCTTCTCCTTTGCTACTTATAAGTCATAATATCATTAGCAAGCAACCCCGTTGCCAACATCTCAACCTCCAATCCAGTATAACATTGCTATCCTTTATAATATCTCTTAAGTTACTCGTTACTATTTTCTTGTTGTATTCTTCCTTTTTAAAGGCATCCACTTTCTAATGTCATATTATCCAAGATCTTTACCAATAATTCCTAGCACTGTCTCAAATACCATCCTGACTTCTATCCGTTTATTGCTAGCTTTCAAATCTTACTAACTTGTTTCAGCAAGGGATCTCACTTGAAGTTTAAGTATTCACATTAAATGTATTGTAGTGTCAGTTGTTTTCATCTTACACTTGCATTTCTCTCATCCGCTTCCCCCCTTTTGGGTGTACCTACATCCTTATCTATTTATATTCTGCTCTATGTCCCCATTTCCAATCTCAAATTCATTTGATCCCAACTGTGCCATATTTGTGTCCTTCCTTTATAATCTATAACTTTAATTATCCGGGTACGAAATCTTAACAAAATCTCGAAGTGATGAGAGCTCTTCTATGTATAGTACAAAATCCCATCTAATCATCTGTACTCAAGTAATGCAACCCATGTAGCAACTCGTCCAAGGCCACATTGCACTTACTCCAACCAGTAATTAATTAGTACTTATAGTCGTTCCAAATTCTCAATTAGGTAGCACTTATATTCTGATGATAAGTGTTCAAAGTTCTTGGAAAATTATCTTTATCCCAACCTATATCATATGTTTCCTCTAATGAATTTACAATACATCATTTTTTCCTCCACCTACAGTCCCTATCCTTTAAGGATTTCACAGGTGAAGTCGTACACGCGCAGTACTCCTTTATATCTTATGCTCTTTCACCCTTGCTGTGTACCCAACGCTAACTTCTAACTTACTCAAAATCATATCGAATTTGTCTTAATAATGGTCTTATCTTGTCACCTTGTCATCGTACTACACCTTTAAGTTCATAGCTATATATTTCCCTTTTCTTCTATACTTGTACTCAATTTATCACGTCTATCTTAGGTGTTTCCTTTTGAATTCTCTTACCATTTCTCCATTCTATATCCATCTTTTATTCTATACATGAGGAATCTCATGCTACCTTTGTACCCTTCGGAAAACACTACTTCTGCATAACCCCTCTCTCATTTGAAACATATTCTGTTCATCCCTATTTGTTCTTATCATATCAGTCATTTCCTAGCACCTATTCTGCTTCGTTGCTCATCTTTCTGTAGTTTGGTCTTTCACCGCTCTGCCACTTATGTTGCTCGTGTTCTCGGCTATACATGTCGTAACCAATTACTGCACTGTTATCTCGCTCACTTCCTTCTTATTTCCTTCTTTCAATTAACTCCTTCTTTTCTTGTGCTCGCTTTCATTTCTGTTATCGTATAATCTTTATACTGAGCTTTCCCTATAGAATTTTATAAGTCTTTCTTATTCGTTCTATACCTTACCTTTCCATTTCACATTTGCCTTTATATTTTAGTCACATAAATTACGTCATATCTTTCAGTCACTTCCTCACTGGGCTTTACTCATTCTCATAACAATCCTCATCATATTCACATTATATCCT
This sequence comes from Lycium barbarum, assembly GCF_019175385.1. Taxonomy (NCBI): domain Eukaryota; kingdom Viridiplantae; phylum Streptophyta; class Magnoliopsida; order Solanales; family Solanaceae; genus Lycium; species Lycium barbarum. Next base: position 37,438,308 of record NC_083344.1, read on the forward strand.
GTTCGTAATCAATCCTATAATGTAACACTCTTTTTTTTTTTTTTTTTTTTTAACGTTATTCACGATTCTGACTATGGTTTAATCACACTCTGTGGAGTAGGCGTACTTAACCTTTTACCCTTTCTGGTTAATCTTAACCTTAATACCTCACAAGCTATCTCATCAATACATTCATATTTGTTGCAATTCTTCTTCCTCTGTACTCTTGTCTCAATCATACTGTTATTTCTTCTAACTATAAACTCATCGTAATTTATCCCTACTTATTAGTTCACTCGATACCTCAATAAAACGTTCTGTTAAGATTTGCCACCTTTTTCTAAATCATCCCTTAGTGTCACAAGACCTTTCCAAATTATCCTAGCATTTCATCAACAACACATGAAACACATGATCTAAGACAGCCCACAAGTTTGAGTTTTCCATCTACAAATTCCATCGCCAATTAGTTGATTAAGAACTAATAAATTCAAGGACATAAGGATATGATGAAACGTTACCTCAAGAACAAAAGAACGCTCCAACTCCAAGATTACGTCACCATGAAGCATCCTCCAAAACCACCACAAGAAGAAAAACTAGAATCCGAAGGCACCACGGGACTTCTAATGCTTGATTCACATAGTTTACCTTCAGATTTGTTCTTGGGTCATAAATGAACTATTTAGTTCATAAACTACTTGCTGTATGCTTTGTACTCTTCAAATAAAAGTGGAACTTAATTGTGGGTGTTTTTGTTCTTCAACATGAGCCTCTTCTAAGGTAAAATGTGGCTGGAAGGTATTCCGGTCCGTTCAAATGAATTCCGAATTTGCTGCTCACATAGGCTTTTTCGAAGTAAAATATTTTCCAAATAAGAATGGTGCCCCTTACGGACGACATGGAGGGTATCTCTTAAAGCTTTAGTCCGACATAACAAATTTACCCTATCGGTATCGATTTTTAAGACATATTATGAACTTATATCTCATTCTCTTCTTTTTCCTATTTCTAGGAAAATTTGGGCAGAGTTTCCTCTGTACTTCTTACTATCCCAAAACCTGCACGCAGGAAATACCAACAATGCCTCACAGGGACAACATATATACGCACATATCATATCATATCATAGCCACACAGGGGCTCCCAATTCCAAATATAAGTTACAAAGGTGTCAGGACTTACCTGTCATATCGCACCTCAGGACATAACTGACCCTTTAACGACCTGTCCAGTTATGTCTTCGTATCTACCTTCTCTTTCATCCTTCAACTTTATATTTCGATCGTATTCAATTATTCTTACCTTATCCGACATACCTCCTTCGCACCATTTCTTACCTGCGTGCTGTGTAGCTTTCAATGTCATCAGTCGCTTTCATCTGTTGATATCGTTCTTCAGCTGAAATCAAATGTTAGTAAAGGGAATTTCATTTCCTATGGCTGGGCTCTATCGCACGATCTTAGATATAAAAGAAAGGTAACATCCTAAATGTCCTATAGCTTCCTGTTTATAGGTGTGGTGCACAACACACCGATAAACAAGACTCTACTAGACACGGTCTGTAGACACTCCAAGGACGAACTGCTCTAATACCACTTTTGTCACGACCCAACCCCGTAGGCCGTGACTAGTGCCCGAGCTGGACACTCATATGTACCGGTTAACTATAATCATCCACAACTAGCATAATACAGACTTATCAATACCAAGGCAAGACGTCGTCTCAAAACTGTCGCATTATTTAGACGTATCACAACAACCTGTCTCCTTGGGAGGTACAACTTTCAACAGACATTATAGTACATAAGCCGACAAGGGTTTCATAATATATAAGGGAACATCCCCGCTATAAACGAGCCGACAAGGCTATCATAACACAATACTTCTCAAAACATATATATATATATATATATCTACGCAAGCCGACAAGGCTCCCACTACGAAAGGGAACGTCCTAAAACATAAGCTATATAGACACAACTGAACAACATCGATACACAACCCACACATATGTCTACAGACTTCTAAGAGTAACAACAGTATCATATGACGGGACAGGGCCCCACCGTACCCCTGGATAAAATACATATACACCACAAGAGATTCTGTACCAAAATCTAGGCTCCGGAACAAGGGAGCTCTCCAAGATAGCTGAATAGGACTCCTAAGCTGGCGGGTTACTAACGTGAGCATCTGTACCTGCGGGCATGAACGCAGCCCCCCGAAGAAAGGGGGTCAGTACGGAATATGTACTGAGCATGTAAAGCATAAATACAATAAACAAGATCTTACTGAAGTGAGGAGTACAGAAAACCAGTACAATAGCCAGAAAACCACAAGGCTTACCTTTGAATCATAAATCATGGTGTCAATATCAGACTTAACTCGTTATGAAACTTAATGTCACCATTAGAGAATCATCCTGTTCATATGCATATGTATAACGAGTCCCAGCTCTCTAGTGAGGGACTCGGTAAATAAAATCATATCATCATCATGTATATATATATAACGTATCCCGACCCTCTAGTGAGGGACTCGGTGAATAAGGTCGCCACATACCATCCTTGGCGCCATAATCACATCATCACACCATCACATCGTCACACCATCACACCATCATATCATCACATCATCATATATATGTATATAACGTGTCCCGGCCCTCTAGTGAGGGACTCGGTGAACAATGCAGTGAAACTGTGCACGAAACGTGCCCTGGCCCGGGACTCAGTGAAAGACATATTGAGGCATGCACGAGCAGAGTAGTGAGCAACTATATGCAATTTAAATCATACCTGAGACTCAATGGAATAATCAAAACGAACCATCATTTGCAAATCGAGACAATAGTCATATCAAATACCTTTCGAATGTCATTGTGAATTATATCAAAATAGAACTCTGGAACCATATGTACGTATCAAAACATGAGAAAGTAAGTTCTGGGAATCAAGAACATGAGCCATCCTAGTGGCTCTAAGAATAGGAATTTCTTTGGAACCATATACACATCGTCTGTTCGTTTCATAAAGATCTTGCCAAAAAGAAAGAAGGGTTAACTTTACATACCTGTTATAGACCGACCGTAACCAAGCTTGCTTCGTCGCCCCTTTAGCCTATTAATATGAGAGTAACATTATTGTTAATAAACTACGATTTCCCACTTAGATATCTACAACCAATCACTTATGGGAATCACTCCTTAGTTTATACCCCTTGATTAGTATTTTGATTAGTTAAGAACCTAACGGAAATCGGGCAACATTTCCTTTGTATAACTCGCCTAACCCGAACTTCCAATTTATCTCCGGTTATCACAACAATACCAATAATTTCATTTCAACTAAAATTAAATCCACTCTTAAAGTATCTCCAGAACGGTCCAATATATATTCTTATACCGATACTCGTATACACTTCCTTATTTTCGTATATACATAGTATAACAATAAGCACACCAACAATAACTATAGCCAATCCCACGATATTCCAGCCCACGAAACAATTCGTAACAACCGCCAAACAGTCCACATGATGACAATAACAATTTATCCGATTTCCCGCAATTAATTCCGTAGTTCCCGTCTCTCAATTTAACTATGACCTGGACGAATTTAAAAATATCTAGGAGACGAGAATTCTTACCTTATTTGTCAAGAAATCCTCTTCTTCCTCCTTAATTCACTTTGAAGAAAGCTCGAATTCAACCACGCGACAAACGGAACAACAAGATCGAAGCGGTGTGCGAAACCCGTATGTTGTCCTTGAGAAAGATTACATTTTCTACCGTGAAATGAAGAAAAGCTCGCTGCTTTTGTGATATGAACGTTGCTAATAAAGGAACTATGTAGTTGCTTCCTTAATTTCCTCTTTTAAAAATTGTCCAACAATATTAAGAACTTGCTGTTGCTAAAAAAAAGGAAATTCACGTCACTATTGTTTTCTCCCAAAGTGAATAAGAAGTTCTCCTTTCTTTTCTTTTTCAGAATGTTTGATAAGCTAATGGGACTTGTGTTAATCAGATTTGGAACCATGAGGTGGACCCTTTATTCCTTCTTAGAAATGATATATGGCCACTATTTATGCAAACATGTCCACCTCATCCAAAAAGGTGTCACAACTTTAGATATAAATAAAATGACTAGTCACTTGCTAACTTCTTAAAGGTTGCCGTGTGGAATAGAGGTGGTGTCACTTACCACTTATCAATTAATGTATTTAATTTCTTTATCTCCACAACAAACCAATATTTAACCACTTACACATATAATTAATTTCTTGATCTCAATTCACTGAAATAGTAATCATTTTTTTATATACTTCATATACCCATTACCATGACCATGTAATATAACACTAGTCCATAGCCTCATTTTCCATACATAAAATATTATTTGCAATCATCGTCGTCACACTCTTCCATCTTAAATCATTTCGGGACTTCATTCCTCGTATACACCGAGTTCTTGATTTTCATGCTTGAATATAACCAAATTTTCCGGACTCGAGTAAATTTGCTCATATTGGACGATTAAATTTTCTAGTCTCAAAAATAGGGGTATTATAGCTTGGACCGCATTTCATTCAAATAAATGTTGAACCTCGACGAAACATATTTTCTTCGATTTGTTTAACTTCTAATATTTACAACACATGTGTACCATCACTTTAAGCATCTATAAGCATGGGGATAACCTCGTTTCCGTTACTAATTTCATTTAACTCACACACTTTCCAACGTATGAAAATACGGGATGTAAAACTGGATGAATAGAATACCGGGAATAATGGGCTTCCTCTAATATTCGACAGCGCAATTCCGCCACATTCGGCACGCATAATCTGCTTCGATACCTAAGAACCCCATCCATAGCAACTTCAAATAAGGACTTCTCTTTTCCATGAGATGTGTCTTTGTAATGACGCAGTTGAGGGTCTTCATATTGCCGTTCTTTCACTTCTGTGTTCAGAGAGGAAACTGTGGGATCAGTAATGCTTATCCCTGCATCACCTGAATCCATCACACGTACTCCACGATTAGCTAGTTGGCGGAGCTCACGAGCCATCTCTTTCTTTTCCGGGGGAACTTCACTTAAGCTACCCATTGATCGGCGGCTAAGCGCATCGGCTACTACATTTGCCTTTCCGGGGTGGTATAAAATATTCACATCATAATATTTTAACAATTCTAACCACCGCCTCTGCCGCAGGTTCAACTCCTTTTGCTTGAAAATGTATTGAATACTTTTGTGATTTGTATAAATATCAACATGCACACCATACAAATAATGTCTCCACATTTTTAAGGCATGAATAACCGCGGCCAATTCAAGATCATGAGTTGGATAATTCTTTTCATGTTTCCGCAATTGTCTCGAAGCATATGCAATAACCTTTCCATGCTGCATCAATACGCATCCCAATCCGACACCGGAAGCGTCACAATATACCACATAGCCATCTGACCCTTCTGGAAGTGTTAGAACTGGAGATGAGGTCAGTCTGTCTTTCAACTCTTGGAAACTACGCTCACAAGCATCACTCCACTGGAACTTAGCCGACTTTTGAGTGAGTTTCGTCAATGGAGCTGAAATAGATGAAAATCCCTCTACGAATCTTCTATAATAGCCTACTAGGCCAAGAAAACTGCGAACTTCCGTAGGTGTCGTAGGCCTTGGCCAAGTCTTCACATCTTCTATTTTCTGAGTGTCGACTCGAATGCCATCATCTGAAATAACATGGCCCAGAAATGTCACCGAATTTAGCCAGAACTCGCACTTTGAAAATTTTGCATATGATTCCCGAGCTCGAAGAATGCCAAGAACAATCCTTAGATGATCTGCGTGTTCTGATTCTGTGCGAGAATACACCAAAATATCATCAATAAACACTATCACGAAGAGATCCAAAAATGTCCTGAATACATTATTCATTAAATTCATGAACACCGCTGGGGCATTTGTCAACCCAAACGACATCACTCGGAACTCATAGTGGCCATATCTCGTTCGGAATGTTGTCTTGGAAATATTCGCTTCTCTCACTCTCACTTGATGGTAACCCGATCTCAAATCGATTTTTGAAAACCATTTGGCACCTTGCAATTGATCAAACAAATCATCAATTCTGGGGAGGGGATACTTATTCTTTATTGTTACCTTGTTCAGCTGTCTGTAATCGAGGCACATCCGTAAAGATCTGTCCTTCTTTCTTACGAACAAGACCGGTGCTCCCCACGGCGATGAACTGGGCCTTATAAACCCCTTTTCAAGCAAGTCCTTCAACTGTGCCTTCAGCTCTTTCAATTCTGCCGGAGCCATTCGATACGGAAGGGTAGAAATAGGCTTAGTGTCAGGTAACACTTTAATAGCAAAGTCAATTTCTCTTTCCGGAGGAAGACCTGGAAGTTTGTCTGGAAACACATCTGGGAATTCATTCACTACCGGAACTGATTGAAAAGCTGGTGGCCTTGCCTCGGTGTCATGAACTCGAATGTTATAGCCCTTATTTTCTACGTTCGGATGTTTCGGGGTAGTCGTGGCAAGTTAAGGGTAAGCCCATTTTCAAAAATTATTTTAATGTACAAGTTGTTATGAATATTATTTATGGATATTATTAGTATGGAAATATTGAGAAAGGCTAAGGGTAAAAAGGGAAATTCACAAAGTGGTTCATGGTAATATTGTGGAAGGCTAGGGGCAAAACGGAAATTTCACAAAAGTTTCATGAAAGTTCAAGAAGGCCACTTTGGCCGTGTGCTATATATATATATATATATATATATATATATATATATATATATATATATATATATATATATAGAAAAGTGATGACCAAAACTAAAATAATTAGTCATCTTATTTTAATGTTTAAGAAACTTCAAGAAAGAGACATGTGGTCACATGGTATTGGAAGGAGCTATATATATATAGAGAGAGAGAGAGATGACCAAAGCAAGACATATTTTCATCTTTAAAACTCAAAGAAACTCCAAGAAAAACCAAAGAGCCATTCGGCCATGGCTAGGGAAAATTGGCTCCATGGAGTTGATCAAGAAAAATTATTTTCTCCGAGTATTCCAACCAATTGGAATGTCCTTATTAACATGAAGGAGTTGTTGGAGCAATTAAATCACTCATTTGTGCAATATATGCCCCTAGCCGAGTAAAGAGATAAGGGGGAAAAGGTATGTGTTCAACCTTCTCTTACATGTTTTATGGATGAATTGTGAGTATTGTAGAAGGTAGAAATGGATGAAATTCATGTAATATATATGTGTGTGGGTGTTGGCCGAATAGTAGCTATGTGGGTGAGATGTGATGAATTGATTTTATCAAGTATTTCAATTGTTGTAGTTGTGGATTCTATGATGAAAATGAAGGTTTGATAACTTGAAATGAAGTCGTAAATCGTTGTGGTATTGTTGCGGAAGTAAATGTGCCGTTAAAATAATTTCTTATGTTTGCATGAATGATATTGTTAACGCGTGGTTGTTATACTTCATGAATATGGAAGAAAGGAAATGTGTTGTAATTGTTCTTGTTGAATTTGGAAGAATTCGGGTAATGTATGTGTTGGTTGGGCCGTTTGAAATGTTGTGCGGGTCGTTGAAGTGCTCTTGAATAATGTTGAATGGTTTCGAATTAGTATTTGAATATGTGAACAATTATGAATTGAATATAAAGGAAATGTTGTTGAATTATGTAGAAGGAGCTACTAATGTTACAATGTATTTTGAATTAATTGTTGAAGTTGGAAATATGATTGTTGGTAGTGTTGTTGATGATAATTTGGCCGAGTTGAATTCTCGGATTGTTGTTGATAAAAATTGGCCGAGTCAGATTCTCGGGGATGGTGTATTTATAGGGGAGATGCTGCCGAAATTTCGGTAGATGATGAGTGAATTCATTTGAAGAACTAAAGCAAGTGTATGACGACGAAGCTAACGATTGTGTAAATCTTCTTGAATGTAGACTAGCAAGTTTGGACAAATAAGCGTAGCTAGTTGGTCGTGGGACAGGTATGTAAGGCTTACCCTTTCTTTCTTTTGGCATGTCCTAGAGCTCAGTAAGGTATGACATGACACGTACCTTGGGGTAACTCTACTCTTTGATTCCGAGCTTGGTTATGATGCTTATTCTCTTTTCATGAGCATGTTTCATATGGTTGAGTCTACTGTATGATTAACAAATGAATAAGCTACTGCATATGGTTTTGATATGTATCCATGATTCCGAAGCCCCGTTTGATATGTTTCCGAGTTTGTCTATCATTTCTATTCACTTTTGATATGAGTACGCTCGATACAGTTGAGCTTGAATAACGAGATGAGCATAAAGAATCCTGTTTCTAAATGAGTTTTGTAAGTTTTAATGTCCCTAACTTTCGTAAAAGATCTTGGATTTGCTTTGAAACGTTCGTAAAAGTTCTGTAGTAAAAATGTCTGTAACTTTCCCATACTAAACCGGATTGACTTGAGACGTGTTTATGATCCTTCAAATGTCGGTAAGAGTATGTCTCTATCGAGTCTTGATTTATGTGCATATGGTTTCGCACTACTCTGTTCGTTCAAGTCTCAGTATGTCCTTCATTGAGCCCGGGCCAAGATATGTTCTCGTGCATACTTCTCTGCATTGTTCACCGCGTCCCTCTCACTTGCGGGCCGGGGCACGATATATATGATATGATGACATTATGATATGATGACGGGGTGGTGGCCAGGATGGCATATGAGTGACTCTATTCACCGCGTCCCGCAAAAGAGGGCCGGGGCACGTTACATGCATATGTGATACATGACATTGGCATACATGATTTCAATCACCGCGTCCCTCAATGGAGGGTCGGGGCACGTTATATGCAAATATAATATATAATGATGACATACATGATTCCATTCACCGCGTCCCTCAGTGGAGGGCCGGGGCACGTTATATGCATATATGATGTATAATGATGACATACATGATTCCATTCACCGCGTCCCTCAATGGAGGGCCGGGGCATGTTATATGATATATGATATACGATGATGGTATACATGATTTTCATTTATGATTTATGATGACACATGTGAACTTCATTTGAAAAGGCAAGTACTTTGATGTTTTAAAAGTTCATACTTGATTCTGGTAAATCTCTGTTTGAGCTATGATTCTCTTTTACTGTAATTCTTGCCTTACATGCTCAGTACATTTTTCGTACTGACCCCCTTTCTTCGGGGGCTGCATTTCATGCCACGCAGGTACACCCAGATGAGTTGAAACTATTATAGATATGGCAAACTCCATTTGCTCCTGGAGTGTTGCCGAGTCATAGTATATGTGCTACGATGTCTGATTGATGTTAGAGACTTTGCAAAAAGAGTCGTGGGTATAGAATGTCAGTGTTGTAAGCGGCTCCATCAGCCGATGTGTCATTCTGTATTATGTGATAAAGTCCATATAATTACAGATTTTGTTTGATTTGAGAACAAAGAAAAAGAATATTTCTGAAAGCCTCATTATGTATTTCATGTTTATTTGATTTAAAGGTCCAATGAGGTTATGTGTGTATTAAGAGTCAGAGGGTTCGCTCGGTTCTAAGTAAGGCTCGGGTGCCCATCACACCCTAGTGAGATTAGGGTGTGACAAAGTGGTATCAGAGCAGGTTGTCGTAGGGGTTATCTGCAAAGTCGTGTCCAGTAGAGTCCTGTTTATGGAGTGAAACGCGCCACATTTATAAACAGGAGGCTGCGGGGCATCTAGGGATTGTTGACCTTCTCTCTGTCTTAGATCGTGCGATAGAGCCGAGTCATAGGGATGTTACACCTCGGAAATTTCTCCGTACTAGTATGATGAATGGAATGATGAAAAGTTTAAGTGTATGATGTTTTGTTAAGTCGGGAATGGCTAATTAAGAATTTTTGAAAAAAAGAAAGTCGCGAAAATTTTCTGTCCAGTGGTCGTATATGGCACTATACGGCCCGTAAAGTGATTTACGGACCGTATAGTGCAATCGTCCTCCACCTTGTCAAAAATCTCAACTTTCTGTAAATTGTGAAAATGGTTAAAAACGACTTGGAGGACGGCCCGTAAACTGGTTTACGGACCGTAAACCTCAGTCGTAAATTGCCATAATCCCCAGCCAAACTTTCTGTTTCTGGGATGATTAAATGCGACCATGGAGGACGGACCGTAAATCAAAATACGGTCCGTGTATGGTGGTTTACGACCACTGTTCATCCCGACAATTTTTCATTAAAGACCAGATTTTGAATTATTATAAGGGAACTTAAGCCTCAATTCACGTAATTTTCTTCCACACAACTCAAGAAACTTCTAGACCTCTCCACATACTTCATCTATAGAAATCCCATAGAATCAAAGGGAACATCAAGGTCAACAACACTAATTTCATGGAATCAAGAGTAAGAACACAATAAAGGATCATCTAAGTGAAGAAATTTCAAAGAAGGTGGGACTAGGGTTTTGGCTAATTGAAGTATTTCAACTTAAGGATTGTTCAACCATCATCCAAGGTAAGTTTCATGATTATTCCATGTTGTTTGAAGTATTGGAAAGCTTGGACACTTGAAATGTAGAAGAACATAGAAATGGGTCATTATTGAGTGAATAGTGACATAAATGAATGATAGTGGAATTGGACTATGAATATTGAAGTGTTGTGAGTACAAATACATTATAAATGATGTTTATGTCATGAAACAAGCATTAAATGCATGAAAACGCAAGGATGAGATAGAAGTAGAAATAAGGGAAAATTGGAGGAAAATGGTGGATTTTGCCAAATGTACGTACATGACGATTGTCGATTATGATATTGCGAAAAATATTATGAATATTGGGAGTTGATATAGAACGTGAGAAAAGTAGTATGAACCAAGGAGACGCTGCCCAACTTCTCCTAGAATTAGCGACACGTTCTTATAGTTAGTTTACTAATGTTGATCCGAATTCTCTTATGAAGGTAACGACGTGATATCAACGGAGAACAAGTGAGCGATATCTTAGCTAAACGACCAAGGTATGTGAGGCTAGTCCTTCTTTCTAATGGCATGAATCTTTTATCTTGAATCCCTATTCCTTTCATGAGCTCTTACATTCTAAGAAGTTAAAATCTTATACCTATGAATGTCTATATGAGATAAGTTATACGATATGATGACACTAGAATGATGATGATATTATTCCTTGCCTACACTCACCTTATGTACTAGTCCTTTCAAGGTGAGGCAGAATGTCCATAATGGTTCCATAATGTAACCGGGGGATCACGACCTTACGTCACCCCGATACAGTAAAGTTGATCATGATTCTTATATACGCATTATGATAAGATAAGTATTTTATGATAAGCATATTACTACGAGTATTTACATTAAGCATGTCATGATTGCATTCACACCGGGCCTAGTTGGTCGGGCAGACACCGCTTCGGCCAGCGGCGATACGAGTACACCACGACCTACGGGCGTGGGCAGACACCACTAGTGGGCGGCATGAGATGGTACCCCGGACGCGGGCTAATATTATTGATTATTACACCGTTCCGACATGGACGGGCAGCTTGCATATGATGCATACATGTTATGATGATGAGTATGAGTAAGACAGCATGCATTACTTCATTTATGATTATCAGTCAGATTCAGATGTCTCATGTTGATGTTATTCCCATATTATTGATGTCTCCTTTCATTATGTATTCCTCTCATACTCGGTACAATATTCGTACTGACGTCCTTTCTTCGGACGTTGTGTTCATGCCCACAGGTAGACAGGGAGGAGAGTTTGGCCCAGGTCCTCAGTAGCTGTCAGCTGATAGATAGCACTCCATTGTTCGGAGGTGCTTATGGCTATTCTTTTGATGTTCATTCATACATGCATAGTTTGGGCATGACGGAGTCTTGTTTCGTCTATGTATTCATTATGTTAGTAGAGGCTCGTAGATAGGCAGTGTGGGTTAGATGGTCTCACAAGATGTTTTCATATGTATGTATATTATTTTGATGGCCGAAAGGCAAATGTATATAAAGTATTTATGTTTTGATTAAATTTTTTTTCCTACAATTGGTATGTAAAATTGATAAAAGAGTATTAAATGAGCAAGACAAGCAGTAAAGTGAGCGGTGCTCGCTAATTGCTCTGGGTACCCGTCGCGGCCCCTAGCTGGGTCGTGACAGAAGTGGTATCAGAACAGTTCTCCCTAGGAAGTGTCTACGAGCCGTGTCTAGTAGAGTCTTGTTTATGGTGTGTTGCGCGCCACGCTAATAAACAAGAGGCTACAGGGCATTTAGGAAAATTACCATTCTTCTTCTCATGAGATCGTGCGATAGAGCCATGTCTAGGACTATATCATTCCTAAAAGTGCGTTATGGTTTCAGAAAATGCCGCCGAAAGGAAAAGTTACAGCTGCCCAGAAAGGCAAAGCTACGACGAAGAAGCGGGCAGAACGGGAGCCTCCGGCGGAGGTAGAGGAAAGTGAATCGCAAAGTGAGGCCGCGCCCAATGTAGAAGAGCAGGGAGGAGCCTCGGCTCCGATTCCTCCACCGGGTGCTTCGGGTCAACAAGTGTCCGAGGCCATACATTTATTGACACAGTTGGTTGTCGCTAAGGCACAATGACAGAATGCGGGCCCAAGTGATCGTTCGGCTAGTACAAGAGCCCGTGATTTCCTTACTCTAAACCCTCCAGAATTTTTCGGGTCGAAGCCGGATGAGGACCCACAAGGTTTTATCGATGACATGTTGCGGACGCTGAGACTTATGCATGCTTCTGAGACCGAATTCGTGGAGTTGGCCTCATATAGACTTCGCGACGTGGCGGTACTATGGTATAAGAATTGGGTGATAACAAGAGGAGAGAATGCACCACCTCCCGTGTGGCAAGAGTTTGCAGATGCCTTTATTCGTCATTACTTGCCACCTGAAGTCCGCCGAGCTAGAGCGGACAGGTTCTTGAATTTGAAACAGGGAAGCATGAGTGCCCGAGAGTATAGTATGCAATTCAACTCATTGTCCCGGTATGCTCCGACTATGGTGGCTGATATGGGAGATCGAGTCTATAGATTTGTGAGTGGCTTAGGACCACACTTGTTCAGAGATTGTCTGACAGCCTCTTTGCAAGACGGGATGGATATTTCCCGAATACAGGCCTATGCTCAGAACCTCGAGGAACGACAACGACAGCAGAGAAGTGATCGTGATGGTGACAGAAGACAAGGTAAGAGGGTTAGATCTATGGGGGAGAGCAGTGAGTACCGAGGGGGACCGATACAGACGCATTCCAGGCACTCAGGTCAGTCAGTGACCAGTGCACCTCCCAGATTCTCGGATAGGAGATTTGATCGTTCTACTCAGTCAGGCCAGGGGCAGAGTTCGAGGGCCTCAGATTCGCAGTCTAGGGGAGACTTTAGCCAGAGGAGACCTTCAGTACCGCGGTGTAGCCAGTGCGGTAAATTGCATTCCGGACAGTGTCGTCAGGGTTCAGATGCTTGTTATGCTTGCGGGCAGGCTGGTCATAAGATGAGAGATTGCCCTTCAGCGAGAGATAGAGCGAGGACTCAGCCCACAGGTTCAGCAACGGGTTCTTCGTCAGCTCGCCCGACAGCACAGACTCCTCAGACTACAGCAGGCAGAGGTAGAGGTAGAGGGGGAGCATCCACTTCAGGTGTTGTTCAGCCCCGTGTGTATGCTTTAGCTGGGCAACAGGATCTTGAGTCTTCCCCAGACGTCGTCACAGGTACCTTGACTATATTATCCCGTGATGTATATGCTCTGATTGATCCGGGTTCTACCTTCTCATATATTACTCCGTATATCGCTGATTGTGTTAGGGTGAGACCTGAGCCAATTAAACCTTTCGAGGTATTCACTCCGGTTGGTGATCCTGTAATAGCGAGGCAAGTATATAAGAACTGTGTAGTCATTATATGTGATCGTCAGACAAGGGCTGATTTGATTGAACTTGAGATGATAGATTTTGATGTAATTATGGGTATGGACTGGTTGGCATCATGCTATGCTAATGTTTGTTGCCGGACAAAGGTAGTTCGATTCTAATTTTTGGGAGAGCCCATACTTGAGTGGAAAGGTAATACGACATCCCCAAAGGGTAGGTTTTTTTCTTACCTTAAGGCGAGAAAGATGATAGCAAAAGGTTATATTTGTAATCTAGTTCGGGTTCATGACACGGAAGCGGAAGTGCCAACTTTCCAATCTGTTCCGGTGGTGAACGAATTTCCAGATGAACTTCCAAGTCTTCCTCCAGAAAGGGAAATCGACTTTGCTATTGATGTATTACCAAACACCAAGCCTATTTCTATTCCTCCGTATCGAATGGCTCCAGCAGAACTGAAAGAGCTAAAAGCACAGCTAAAAGATTTACTTGAGAAGGGGTTTATAAGGCCTAGTTTTTCGCCATGGGGAGCACCAGTCCTGTTCGTAAAGAAGAAAGACGGATCCCTACGAATGTGCATCAACTACAGGCAGTTGAACAAGGTGACAATAAAGAATAAATACCCTTTTCCTAGAATCGATGATTTGTTTGATCAATTGCAAGGCGCTAAATGGTTCTCCAAGATAGATCTAAGATCGAGTTATCATCAGGTGAGAATTAGGGAAGCAGATATTCCCAAAACTGCCTTCAGGACAAGATATGGTCACTACGAGTTTCGAGTAATGTCATTTGGGTTGACAAATGCCCCGGCGATGTTTATGAATTTAATGAACAATGTGTTCAGGCCATTCTTGGACCTCTTCGTGATAGTGTTCATCGACGATATCCTGGTATATTCTCTCACAGAGTCAGAACATGCAGATCATCTAAGAATTGTTCTTGGTGTTCTTCGAGACCGGGAATTGAATGCAAAGGTTTCAAAGTGCGAGTTTTGGCTTAATTCTATTGCATTCCTATGTCATGTTATTTCAGATGATGGTGTTCGAGTTGACACTCAGAAAATAGAAGCTGTGAAGACTTGGCCAAGACCTACGACGCCTACAGAAGTTCGTAGTTTCCTTGGGTTAGCAGGATACTATAGAAGATTCGTCGAGGGCTTCTCATCTATTTCAGCCCCATTGACAAAGTTAACCCAGAAGTCGGCTAAATTCCAGTGGAGTGATGCCTGTGAGCGTAGTTTCCAAGAGTTGAAAAACAGGTTGACCTCAGCGCCAGTGCTAACACTTCCAGAAGGATCAGATGGCTATGTAGTATATTGTGACGCCTCCGGTGTGGGATTAGGATGTGTATTGATGCAGAATGGGAAAGTTATTGCATATGCTTCGAGACTGTTGCGAAAACATGAATAGAATTATCCCACTCATGATCTTGAGCTAGCTGCGGTCATTCATGCATTGAAAATGTGGAGACACTACTTATATGGTGTGCACGTGGATATCTATACGGATCACAAAAGCCTTCAATATATATTCAAACAGAAGGAGTTGAACCTGCGGCAAAGACGATGGTTAGAATTACTGAAGGATTACGATGTGGACATTCTATATCATCCAGGGAAGGCGAATGTAGTAGCAGACGCACTTAGCCGCCGATCGATGGGTAGTTTATGTGGAGTTCCTTCGGAAAAGCGAGAAATGGTTCGTGAGGTTCATCGGTTAGCAAGTCTCGGCGTACGGCTAATTGATTCAGGAGATGCAAGTATTAGCATCAATGACCCCACAGTTTCATCATTGAATCTAGAAGTGAAGGAACGGCAATATGAAGATCCTCAGTTGAGACACTATCGAGATCTGTCCCATGAAAAGGAAAAGTCTCCATTCGAAGTTTCCTTAGAAGGGGTTCTTAGATATCGAGGCCGGCTATGTGTGCCGAATGTGGCAAACTTGCGCAAACGGATTTTAGAGGAAGCATATTATTCCCGGTATTCCGTTCATCCAGGTGCAACTAAGATGTACCATGGTCTTAAATCGATATATTGGTGGGATGGCATGAAGCGAGACATAGCAGAATTTGTAGTCCAATGTCCGAATTGCCAGCAAGTGAAGGCCGAGCATAAAAAATCAGGAGGCTTATTGCAAGCAATGGAAATTCCTACGTGGAAATGGGAAGAAATTAATATGGATTTTGTGGTAGGATTACCCCGTACGCGAGGGAAATATGATTCTATATGGGTGATCGTGGATACACTCACAAAAGCATCTCATTTTCTCCCCGTTAGAACCACATATTCAGCGGAAGATTATGCTAAATTGTATCTCAAAGAGATTGTACGACTTCACGGTGTTCCTTTGGCCATTATCACAAACAGAGGGGCACAGTTCACAGCCAAGTTCTGGATGTCCTTTCAAGGAGGTCTAGGTACTCAAGTTAAGCTCAGCACGGCATTCCATCCGCAGACCGACGGACAAGCCGAGCGTACTATTCAGACCTTGGAAGATATGCTACGAGCGTGTGTGCTGGACTTTGGTGGTTGTTGGGATGAGCATTTGCCTCTTATTGAATTTGCCTATAATAACAGCTATCATTCCAGTATTCAAATGGCTCTATACGAGGCCTTATATGGAAGAAAATGCAGATCTCCAATTGGATGGTTTGAAACCGGAGAAGTACAATTGATAGGCCCAGACTTGATCCAACAAGCAGTTGAAAAGGTTAAAGTGATTCGAGACCTACTGTTAACAGCTCAAAGTCGCCAAAAGTCTTATGCCGACAATCACCGATGAGATTTGGAATTTCAAATGGGCGATTGGGTGTTCCTGAAGGTATCGCCGATGAAGGGAGTGATGAGATTTGGCAAGAAGGGAAAGCTAAGTCCCAGATATATCGGACCCTACCAAATCATTCGCAAGGTGAGTCGAGTAGCCTATGAATTGGACTTGCCTTCAGAGCTCGAATTCGTGCATCCAGTATTCCATGTTTCGATGCTCCGCAAGTGTATTGGAGACCCAACAAGAATAGTTCTGGTTGATGATGTGCAAGTAACAGAGAAGCTAACATACGAGGAAATGCCCATTGCCATTTTGGATAGACAAGTACGAAGGCTTCGGAATAAAGGGGTTGCTTCAGTCAAAGTTTTATGGCGGAACAATAATCGGGAAGAAATGACTTGGGAAGCGGAGGAGAAGATGAAATCTATGTACCCCCATTTGTTCCAATCCCCAGAAGAGATTCAAGATGAGACGTCGATAATGTAAGGTATGTATGTTTTAATTTTATGTTTCTGGTCGTGTGTGGCCATAAATGTGTTGATATTGTGATATAGCCCTGTGAGGCGAAGATATTGTGAGTTGTTGTAATGGAAAGGTAGTGTCCAAATTACAAAGGAAACTCTGGCAAATTATTTTTTTCTAGAATTCCCAAGTGTCGAACATTCGAGGACGAATGTTCCAAAAGGGGGGAAGAATGTTACACCTCGGAAATTTCTCCGTACTTGTATGATGAATGGAATGATGAAAAGTTTGAGTGTATGATGTTTGTTAAGTCGAGAATGGCTAATTAAGAATTTTTGGAAATAAGAAAGTCGCGGAAAAGTTTCTGTCCAGTGGTCGTATATGGCACTATACGGCCCGTAAAGTGATTTACGGACCGTATAGTGCAATCGTCCTCCAGCTTGTCAAAAATCTCAACTTTCTGTAAATTGTGAAAATGGTTAAAAACGACTTGGAGGACGGCCCGCAAACTGGTTTACGGACCGTAAACCTCAGTCGTAAATTGCCATAATCCCCAGCTAAACTTTCTGTTTCTGGGATGATTAAATACGGCCATGGAGGACGGACCGTAAATCAAAATACGGTCCGTGTATGGTGGTTTACGACCACTGTTCATCCCGACAATTTTTCATTAAAGACCAGATTTTGAATTATTATAAGGGAACTTAAGCCTCAATTCACGTCATTTTCTTCCACACAACTCAAGAAACTTCTAGACCTCTCTACATACTTCATCTATAGAAATCCCATAGAATCAAAGGGAACATCAAGGTCAACAACACTAATTTCATGGAATCAAGAGTAAGAACACAATAAAGGATCATCTAAGTGAAGAAATTTCAAAGAAGGTGGGACTAGGGTTTTGGCTAATTGAAGTATTTCAACTTAAGGATTGTTCAACCATCATCCAAGGTAAGTTTCATGATTATTCCATGTTGTTTGAAGTATTGGAAAGCTTGGACACTTGAAATGTAGAAGAACATAGAAATGGGTCATTATTGAGTAATTAGTGACATAAATGAATGATAGTGGAATTGGACTATGAATATTGAAGTGTTGTGAGTACAAATACATTATAAATGAAGTTTATGTCATGAAACAAGCATTAAATGCATGAAAACGCAAGGATGAGCTAGAAGTAGAAATAAGGGAAAATTGGAGGAAAATGGTGGATTTTGCCAAATGTACGTACATGACGATTGTCGATTATGATATTGCGAATGATATTATGAATATTGGGAGTTGATATAGAACGTGAGAAAAGTAGTATGAACAAAGGAGACGCTGCCCAACTTCTCCTAGAATTAGCGACGCGTTCTTATAGTTAGTTTACTAATGTTGATCCGAATTCTCTTATGAAGGTAACGACGTGATATCGACGGAGAACAAGTGAGCGATATCTTAGCTAAACGACCAAGGTATGTGAGGCTAGTCCTTCTTTCTAATGGCATGAATCTTTTAGCTTGAATCCTTATTCCTTTCATGAACCCTTACATTCTAAGAAGTTAAAAGTTTATACCTATGAATATCTATATGAGATAAGTTATACGATATGATGACACTAGAATGATGATGATATTATTCCTTGCCTACACTCACCTTATGTACTAGTCCTTTCAAGGTGAGGCAGAATGTCCATAATGGTTCCATAATGTAACCGGGGGATCACGACCTTACGTCACCCCGATAGAGTAAAGTTGATCATGAGTCTTATATACGCATTATGATAAGATAAGTATTTTATGATAAACATATTACTATAAGTATTTACATTAAGCATGTCATGATTGCATTCACACCGGGCCTAGTTGGCCAGGCAGACACCGCTTCGGCGGGCGGCGATACGGATACACCACGACCTACGGGCGTGGGAAGACACCACTAGTGGGCGGCATGAGATGGTACCCCGGATGCGGGAGGCCTGGACGCGGGCTAATATTATTGATTATTACACTGTTCCGATATGGACGGGCAGCTTGCATATGATGCATACATGTTATGATGATGAGTATGAGTAAGACAACATGCATTACTTCATTTATGATTATCAGTCAGATTCAGATGTCTCATGTTGATGTTATTCCCATATTATTGATGTCTCCTTTCATTATGTATGCCTCTCATACTCGGTACAATATTTGTACTGACGTCCTTTCTTCGGACGCTGTGTTCATGCCTACAGGTAGACAGGGAGGAGAGCTTGGCCCAGGTCCTCAGTAGCTGTCAGCTGATAGATAGCACTCCATTGTTCAGAGGTGCTTATGGCTATTCTTTTGATGTACATTCATACATGCATATTTTGGGCATGACGGAGTCTTGTTCCGTCTATGTATTCATTATGTTAGTAGAGGCTCGTAGATACGCAGTGTGGGTTAGATGGTCTCACGAGATGTTTTCATATGTATGTATATTATTTTGATGGCCGAAAAGCAAATGTATATAAAGTATTTATGTTTTGATTAAATATGTTTTCCTACAATTGGTATGTAAAATTGATAAAAGAGTATTAAATGAGCAAGACAAGCAGTAGAGTGAGCGGTGCTCGGTAATTGCTCCGGGTACCCATCGCGGCCCCTAGCTGGGTCGTGATAAGGGAAATGAAATTCCTTATGTAAGCCTTACATACGACGGAAGGAGGTAAGTGATGATATGAAAAGTCACTGCGGTAAGTATTGATATATTTGATCTGTTACCTGGAACTGGAAGTACTGGATGGCTGGAATGTGTTATATAGTCGTATGTTCTGTCGGGTATTGTCGATATTTGCTGCGTACAGATTTTATAATAGTAAGAATGGTAAAGAAGATTCTGCCAGAACTGTTGGATACGCTTAACAGAAGGAAGTGTTGAAAGGAAATATCGTAAGTAGACAATAAGTGGGATGAGTTGTTTCAGAAAGGTTATGGATTTGGTATGACGTGAAAGATAACAGTAAGCAAGACGATTAGCAGTCTAGAGGACTAAAATAGATGACATTCGAGGTTTAGCAAGAGCAAGGTCTGTTAAAGGATTCAGAGAAAGTCGACAATCGGTTTTGCTGAGGATTATTATGTAAGGATGGTGAGTGCAGATCTGAACAGGCTGATACCTGAAGTATTCATAAGTAACGGCAAGGAAGGTATGTTCCCCACCATCGGGAATCTGGAAATCTGGGATAAAAGGTAATTATGCGCATAAGTGAAAGGTGAATATTGAGGATCGAAAAAGGGTAAAATAGTAATTGTAAAGGAAAGGACGTGTTACGATGATGTCTCGGAATCTGTAAGGCCTCGACTAGCTCCAAATCATGTAATAAAGGTCATGCGAGGAGGTGGACGCGATTATATCAGCATTAAGGCACCGGATTCCATCGAAGTTTCGAGGTTAAGCGTGCTAAGGCGAGAGAAATATTGGGATGGGTGACCCCCTGGGAAGTATGCAAGAAATCCTAAAGATTTAGACGTAAGAGACAAATGAAAAGCTAGAGTAACCTAAGGGAAAGCTAGAGTATATGGGATGGTTGGAGGCCATGAGAGGTCGCGTAGGACGAGGCAGACTAGATCGGTAAAGGGAAAGAAAGTGCATTACCCGTTATAGCCGGTATTTTGTACGTCCGGATATTTCGAGGAAGTCGTGGTAAGTGAAGGCAAGACCATTGTCCAAAATTATTTTAATGTACAAGTTGGTTATTGATATTATTTATGAATACTATTAGTATGGAAATATTGAGAAAGGTTTAGGGTAAAAAGGGAAATTCACAAAATGACTCATGGTAATATTGTGGAAGGCTAGGGGCAAAATGGGAATTTCATAAAATATTCAAGAGGGTTCTTGAAGGGGCCATGTTGGCCGTGTGACATATAAGCACATGTCCACAATTTGTATTTAATGGGGCAAATTATAAAGATATATGGACCAAAGCTTGCTTAAGAAGACAATTAGTATTCTTTGACTATTTTTAAGAAACTTCAAGAAAAATAAAGAAGGGGCATGTGTCCACATGCTATTTGGTGAGGCTAAATATATATATGGACAATTTCCCCTAAAGCAAGACAATTATTCATGAAAAACTCCAAGAAGAAAACTTGGAGAAAGAAAAATAAGGCCATTCGGCCATGGTTCAAAAAAAAAAAATGGTCCATAGAAATTGTTCAAGAATAATTGTTTCTTCTAGTATTTCCACCAAATGTAAGGTCCTCATTAATATGAAGGAGTTGTTGGAGCAATCCAAGCATTCATTTGGGTGATTTATAAACCCTAGCCAAGTGAGAAGACAAGTGAACAAAGGTAAGGTTCAATCTTCTTTTACATGTGTTAGAGATGATTATGTATGTTGTTGTATGAAGAAATGGATGGAATTTATGGTACATGTGTTTGTTGATGTTGTGGCCGAATATAGTTGTGTGGTGTAGAACAAATGAATTGATTTTATTTAGTATTTTGATTGTTGTCGTTGTGGATTCTATGATGTAAAATGAGGATTTAATGGCTTGAAATGAAGTTGTGATTGTTTGTGGATTATGGAAGAAGTTAGTGTGACCTTAGTATGGTTTCTTATATTTGTAGGAATGACTTATGCATGTTATAGTATTGGGAAATAAATGAAATTCATGAAATAGGTATGTGTGTGCCGTGGCCGAATGAGAGATGATGGTAGGATGTGATGAATTGAATTTTAGTTAGTAGTTTGATTATTGTTGTTGTGGATTTCATGAAGAGAATAAAGGTTTGATGACTTGAAATGAAATTGTAGTTGTTGTGGGATTATTGAATGAGTTAAAGTGACACTAGTATGGTTTCTTACATTTGTATGAGTGATATTGCTAAAGTATAGATTGTTGGTGTAGTTTATGAACTTGGAAGTGAGACATTTGTTTGGAAGATTGTAAGTTGGGTTGTTGTGATTGAATTTGAAAGAAGGAAATAGGTTGTTATTGTTCTTGTTGAATTTGGAAGGTGTCGGGTGAAGTAGTGTGTTGATTGAGTCGTTTTGAATGTTATGTGAATTGAATTGAATTGAATATAAATGAAATGTCGTTAAATTGTATGACAAAGGTTGTTAATGTTAGAATGCGTCTTGAATTGATTGTTGATGATGTTGGTATGATTGATGATATTGTTGATGATAGTTTGGCCGAGTTGAATTCTCGGATTGTTGATTGATGATTTGGGCCGAGTTAGATTCTCGGGGATGGTGTAAGTACAGGGGAGATGCTGCCGAACTTTCGGCAGATCATAAGTGAATTGACTTGAAAGATTAAGACAAGTATATGGTGATGAATCTAATGATTGCGTCAATCTTCTTGAATGTAGACTAGCGATAGCGAGCTTGGACAATTAAGCGTAGCTAATATGACGTGGAGCAGGTATGTTAAGGCTCGTCCCTTTCTTTCAAAGGCATGATCCGATGTTAGGACTTCATAAATGTTTTCATATCTTCCTTGTTTTTAAAAGTTAGATGTTTATGATTAGGCATGATTCTCTTCCCGATAACTCGTAAATGTTTTTCCAAAGTGCCCGTATTCTCCCAAAAGAGAGGTTTATGATTTTGTAAGCTCTTATGACAACAACAACGGATATGTTTTACAATGATAATGATGATGTCAAGGATGAGAATATTTCTACGATGACTATGATAAGAATGATTTCATGTTTAAAGGTACTTGGTATGATTATTGCTTTGATGTTCCAAAAATGGCTTCTGAAACGCTCGTAGAAGGTTCTATACTTCAAACACTCATAACTTTCTTATATTATGTCGGATTGACCCGAAACTTATTTCTGAGCCTTTAGGTGTCGACTTATGTACGTACCTATTGAGTCTTGGAAATTTGTTCTATGTGCATATGTATACGAAGCGACGCCTTATGAGATTTATGATCTTACTCCATGTTCTCTTAACGCTGTTATTCGTTGCTAGTCTCATCTTATAATAATTGTTCCTTCAAGGTGAGACAGAGTCAGGATGATCATTCCATAATATATTCGGAGGTTACCGACCTTACGTCACTCCGATAGATACATGACTTTCTTTGGGCTCTCCTGCATGCTGTGATATGATATATGTATATGTATATGTATATGTATATGTATATGGGGTAAGGGGAAAGGTGAGAGCGTTATATACGCGTAGCCACCTGATCGGTTGGTATGATATGATATCGTCCCGGACGTGGGATGCCCGGACACGGGATATATGGGTAAATGGATTGGGCTGCACGTTCCGCAGCAATATATATATGGATTCGGCTGCACGTTCCGCAGAAATATATGTATATGGATCGGGCTGCACGTTCTGCAGCACTAAGCATGCATGGTATCCGCCTAAAAGGCACTCAGATGTACAGGTTACTCATTTACCCCATGATATGCTCTATGTTTCCATTCTGTTATTATTCATAAGTACATTCCTTACTATGTTACTATTCATGCCTTACATACTCAGTACATTGCTCGTACTGACGTCCCTTCTTGTGGACGCTGCGTTTCATACCGCGCAGGTACACCTAGATGAGTAGAAGCCATTATAGAAGATGTTCCAGCGGAATTGGCAAGCTCCACTTGGCCCTGGAGTGTTGTCGAGTCAGAGTACTATGTTATGGTGTCTTGGTTGAAGTTAGAGAC
The DNA here is from genome assembly GCF_019175385.1 of Lycium barbarum. Lineage (NCBI taxonomy): Eukaryota > Viridiplantae > Streptophyta > Magnoliopsida > Solanales > Solanaceae > Lycium > Lycium barbarum. The sequence goes on from NC_083344.1 coordinate 37,462,063, forward strand.
TTTGCAGACAGAGTCGTGGGTGTAGTATGTCAGTCTTGAAAGCGGCTTCACCAGCCGATGTGTCTTTATATTTTATGTTACAGATCCCACATGGCCACAGATTTTGTTTGAATTGAGTACAAAGAAAAGAAAATTTCTGAAAGCTTTACTATGTTTTCCACTTCTTATTGATGTAAGAGTTTAAAGAGGTTAAGTATGTAATAAGAGTCAGCGGGTTCGCTCAGCTCCGAATATGGGGTCGGGTGCCCATCACACCCTAGTAAGATCGGGGTGTGACATTACCGCTTTGGAATTAGGATAGGCTTGAATAGCGTTTGGAGGTATTTTGTGGGCAAGGTAGTAGCAATTATACATATATATATATATATGAATGCGTAGGATATCCTATATGTGATCGAATCGGTGGGCATGTATGTCCCAGCAGCCGGTGCTACGGAAAAGAAGGAAGGACTGTAGATGGAAGACAAGGAGATTAGAATGCCGGAAAAAGGTGAAGGGTAGGAAACCTTAGTGAGTGAAACCCCCAAGAGAAATTTCCGATAAAAGTACGAGACCATTTGGATAAAAATTCAAAGGTAGGCATGTGAAGAGGATGGAGTATGGTAACATAGAACAAAAGAGGAATGTGTGAGGTTTGAGAACCAATTTCTAATAAGTGGGGCTAAAGGAATAGTGACTATGACGAGGAATGTGAAGCAAGAAAAGAATGATTAAGCCTTGTGACGATGTTAGGAGATTTAGGCCCTTGAAAGGTATGTAAAGGAATAAAATGTGCAACTATATTAATGTGGTTGCCTCGGACATGGAAATGCTTTCCTGAAAAGATGACTTGAGAATAACACGGATTTGCGCGTTTAAGGTAAAACGTTTACGAACTTCACAGCCGATGCCACAAATGGCAAAAGAAGAAAAGTGTCCAAGGAGGAAGGAACCTAGGGAAGGTTAAGGATGAAAGTAGAGAAGTATACCAAAGGTTAGTCGAAGGAAGAAGAGAATGCTTGGGAGTAAAATAATTGGAGATCTAATTTCTAACCATACGCGTAAGAGGGATATCTTGACGAGTTAGCGATAAGGACCCAGTTACGTACCACGGAAAGAATAAGGATTTGGAAATCAATGGTATGGAATGGGGATTCATGTGAGGTCTGAAAGATTTGATCTTAGAAAAAAAAATGGAATGAAATGTAAGGAATGTACATAGGAGAACGCTCGGTTATAGCGTCATAAATATAGTTAGAGATTCGATGAATAAGGATAAAGAGAGTGAAAACTGTAAGAATTTTGTGCTAAGAACAAAAGTAGCGGGACGCTTGAGAGATATGGACGCACGGCTGCGATACGAGCGCATAGTTAAGAAGAATTACGAGTAGGTAAGCTAAATGGGTGAAAGAATTAATAGCGGATAGGAAGGTATGGGAATATTGACAAGAATGATGATATAGGCGCGAGATGAAAGAAAAACTTATGATAAGAAGTTTAGATATGTTATGCACGGAGTTGGGAAGAAAGACGAGGAGTAAAGTAATTATCGTAGATGAAGGTACTCGAAAACGGTCGGCGTACAAGGAGCCCCTTTAAAAAGGGGGGAGAACATATTATATTGGACTTAAAAGGATATTTCGGATGACAGCGACTGTTAAACGAAAGTATCGACAATTGGTAGTCTGAAATTTTTGAAAGAAAGAAAGGACGCAGTGCCTATGAATGAGATAAACGAGTTCATCGGATACTAGAAAATAGTTCATGGGCCATTAATTATACGGAGCATGAGAGTATACGCTGTAGAATTATATGAATCATCGACGTGAAGCAATGCTCGACCATATTTGAAAGGAATAACGATGGACGAAACGAGCGCCAATACAAAGAAATCAAAGATAAGTACACTTGTGTCAAGAAATGACCTGGGAAGGACAGGGATAATAAATTGGCGCAATGGATTGGAAAACCCATGACACGAAATGAGGACTCATGTAAAGACCAAGGAGTTCGACTACAAAGAAAATAAGGTGAAAGATAAGGAATGGGCATGAAGAAAAGAACAACTATAAGAGAGACCCTCCCGAAGTATTATAACACCCCATGAGATCAGTTGAACATTCGAGGACGAATGTTCTAAAGGGGGGGAGGATGTTATAGCCCGTATTTTGTACGATCGGATGTTTCGGGGTAGTCGTGGTAAGTTAAGGGTAAGACCATTTTCAAAAATTATTTTAATGTACAAGTTGTTATGAATATTATTTATGGATATTATTAGTATGGAAATATTGAGAAAGGCTAAGGGTCAAAAGGAAAATTCACAAAGTGGTTCATGGTAATATTGTCGAAGGCTAGGGGCAAAACGGGAATTTCACAAAAGTTTCATGAAAGTTCAAGAAGGCCATTTTGGCCGTGTGATATATATATATATATATAATAATTAGTCATCTTATTTTAATGTTTAAGAAATTTCAAGAAAGATACATGTGTTCACATGGTATTGGAAGGAGCTATATATATAGAGAGAGAGAAATGACCAAAGCAAAACATATTTTCATCTTTAAAACTCAAAGAAACTCCAAGAAAAACCAAAGAGCCATTCGGCCATGGCTAGGGAAAATTGGCTCCATGGAGTTGATCAAGAAAAATTATTTTCTCCGAGTATTCCAACCAATTGGAATGTCCTTATTAACATGAAGGAGTTGTTGGAGCAATTAAATCACTCATTTGTGCAATATATGCCCCTAGCCGAGTAAAGAGATAAGGGGAAAAAGGTATGTGTTCAACCTTCTCTTACATGTTTTATGGATGAATTGTGAGTATTGTAGAAGGTAGAAATGGATGAAATTCATGTAATATATATGTGTGTGGGTGTTGGCCGAATAGTAGCTATGTGGGTGAGATGTGATGAATTGATTTTATCAAGTATTTCAACTGTTGTAGTTGTGGATTCTATGATGAAAATGAAGGTTTGATAACTTGAAATGAAGTCGTAAATCGTTGTGGTATTGTTGCGGAAGTAAATATGCCGTTAAAATAATTTCTTATGTTTGCATGAATGATATTGTTAACGCGTGGTTGTTATACTTCATGAATATGGAAGAAAGGAAATGTGTTGTAATTGTTCTTGTTGAATTTGGAAGAATTCGGGTAATGTATGTGTTGGTTGGGCCGTTTGAAATGTTGTGCGGGTCGTTGAAGTGCTCTTGAATATTGTTGAATGGTTTCGGATTAGTATTTGAATATGTGAACAATTATGAATTGAATATAAAGGAAATGTTGTTGAATTATGTAGAAGGAGCTACTAATGTTGGAATGTATTTTGAATTAGTTGTTGAAGTTGGAAATATGATTGTTGGTATTGTTGTTGCTGATAATTTGGCCGAGTTGAATTCTCGGATTGTTGTTGATAAAAATTGGCCGAGTCAGATTCTCGGGGATGGTGTATTTACAGGGGAGATGCTGCCAAAATTTCGGCAGATTATGAGTGAATTCATTTGAAGAACTAAAGCAAGTGTATGACGACGAAGCTAACGATTGTGTAAATCTTCTTGAATGTAGACTAGCAAGTTTGGAAAAAAATAAGCGTAGCTAGTTGGTCGTGGGACAGGTATGTAAGGCTTACCCTTTCTTTCTTTTGGCATGTCCTAGAGCACAGTAAGGTATGACATGACACGCACCTTGGGGTAACTCTACTCTTTGATTCCGAGCTTGGTTATGATTCTTATTCTCTTTTGCCATGAGCATGTTTCATATGGTTGAGTCTACTGTATGATTAACAAATGAATAAGCTACTTCATATGGTTTTGATATGTATCCATGATTCCGAAGCCCCGTTTGATATGTTTCCGAGTTTGTCTATGGTTCCTATTCACTTTTGATATGAGTACGCTCGATACAGTTGAGCTTATTATATGATTGAATAACGAGATGAGCATAAAGAATCCTGTTTCTAAATGAGTTCTGTAAGTTTTAATGTCCCTAACTTTCGTAAAAGATCTTGGATTTGCTTTGAAACGTTCGTAAAAGTTCTGTAGTAAAAATGTCTGTAACTTTCCCATACTAAACCGGATTGACTTGAGACGTGTTTATGATCCTTCAAATGTCGGTAAGAGTACGTCTCTATCGAGTCTTGATTTATGTGCATATGGTTTCGCACTACTCTGTTCGTGCAAGTCTCAGTATGTCCTTCACTGAGCCCGGGCCAGGATATGTTCTCGTGCGTACTTCTCTGCATTGTTCACCGCGTCCCTCTCACTTGCGGGCCGGGGCACGATATATATGATATGATGACATTATGATATGATGACGGGGTGGTGGCTAGGATGGCATATGATGACACTATTCACCGCGTGCCGCAAAAGAGGGCCGGGGCACGTTACATGCATATGTGATACATGACATTGGCATACATGATTTCAATCACCACGTCCCTCAATGGAGGGTCGGGGCACGTTATATGCAAATATAATATATAATGATGACATACATGATTCCATTCACCGCGTCCCTCAGTGGAGGGCCGGGGCACGTTATATGCATATATGATGTATAATGATGACATACATGATTCCATTCACCGCGTCCCTCAATGGAGGGCCGGGGCACGTTATATGATATGTCACGACCCAGCCCCGTGGGCCGCGACTGGCACCCTACTTGGGCACCCAGATCGATTCACATATCCAGTTATCAAACCCAAACTTAGCTCAAACTTCATAATAGCCATTTTAAACATAATTTAAATCAAAACTTGTCTTAAGCGGTCACACGTACCAAAATATCATATCAGAACAGAAGGGACCGGCGGAATACACATCGCCGATCATAAGCACATATACAAATATACAGGCCATTCTGGCCGTATCCAAATCTGATAGGTTGGCGGAATATACATCGCCAGATACATAAACGTATACAGACAAATGGGTCGTTTTGGCCATAATAGTAAACGGGACCGCACTAAGACACAGATCACAAACAAACGCGCACACACAATGACCCATGACCCACATATATGACTACAGGCCTCTACAAGTACAAAACGAAAACATATGACGGGACAGGGCCCCGCCGTACCCCAAATAGTCAAATATACAGATACATGTACATCACAAAAGATATATACCGACATATGGGCTCCGGATCAAAGAAGCACTCTGTAATAGCAGAACGTGTGGCCTACACTGGCAGATCACGAATCTCTGAACCTGCGGGCATGAAACGCAGCCCCCCCCCCCCCCCGAAGAAAAGGGGGTCAGTACGAAAGATGTACTGAGTATGTAAAGCATAGAGTACAGAAATGTAAACCACAACTGGAAACAAACAGGATACAAAAAGGGGATACTGACCAGTATATCAAAATCCGTGCCAAAAACATATATACATAATGCAGATAAAATCATGCAAAAGCTCAGGAACGTGGTCACCACTCCGACGCTGGTGCCACACACAGCATAACACCAGAAGGTTCAAATCTCCGTACAACCCCGAACACACATATCATCAAAACATATCACCAGCCATATCACAGCATAACTCCAAACGGAACCCGGCCCTATGGCGAGGTCTCGGGAACCGTAACACAGCATACGGCCGAATTTATCATAGCGCGCACGAACCATAGCCGGCCTGGGAACCGATGAACGAAGTTATAATAAGGGCACGAGCGGAGTCGTGAGCAAACAATGCAATTTATATATCAAAACACCTTTTGAAACTTGACAATATCATATGCTAACTCCTTAGTCAAGTAGTTCGGACAATTAGTCAAGACGGGATTCATTTCGCAAAAGTATTTCCAAAATAGTATTTATGGTTCAAAATATAATTTAGAATATCGTGGCAGTCAAAACATTAATTTACGATAGCCAAATTCATAATCAAAAGTCCATTGCCGACATTATACAAAAACGAGCCTAATAGAGCAAACAAAGGAATCTCGGGGTAGTGGGCCCACCTCGGGTCAAGTCGAGGTGGTGGACATGAATTACAGACATTTGGGGTCTATGGAATCACAAATAGGAGTTTCGAAGCGATTCGATTACATTTACAAAAGTTTCGGACATTTAATCACTTTTCAACAAAATATGAGTTTTATAGTTCAATTCAATTGAATGAATAGTACTCAATTTCCAAGTCGGATTTCCATGAACAGAATTGCCTCCGGGGCTCAAATATCGACCTAGTATGCCTAGGACATGCCAAAAGAAGGAATGGGGTAGCCTTACATACCTTATATGCGTCTTACGCTCGTCCAAAACTCAAATCCCGTTTCGCTCAGAATCTACAAATGGTCAAAGTTACCAATTAGGAATTGCGAGACTTTAAGAATTCACTTAACTTAATATTTATCTACCGAAATTTCGGCAGCACTTCCCCTATACGTATAGCATCCCCGAGGTCTAGCTCGGCTCAATATATCAATCAACAACAACCCACAATACCAAAGACATCACGAATCACAACAAAATAGGTCTAACGTCAATATTCTTCTTTTCTACATAAAGCGACGACTTTCATTCGAACTTCACAACATCAAACTAACATCAACATTATCGTATTCATTTACTCATTCAAGATTATTCAAACGTATTCCAATAATATTCCAAGCAATATACATGAATTCAAGTAATCCGTCACTTTCCATATTCTATCCAAAACTTCTACGAATGCAACAAGACTTCCCAAATCACATTATTTTCCTTCCAAACTCATTCACAACCATAATTTACATTTAGAATTTTGCCTCCACACTTACACCAAAAAGTCATATAAAATTCACATAATTTCTCATAATTACCCACAAGCAACTTCAATGCCAATTCAAGTCATTAAACCTTTATTTACGTCATAAATGTCACAACGACACAACTAACAAGCTAAACAAAATTGCATTTCACCTTCCTTTCCCTACCCTATAACACACGGCCATACATATACACAACACAATCCCATAGTTCTCATTCAATTCTAATCATTATAACATGTATACTTCTTCCATAACATAAAAGAATAAAATTCTTACCTCTTTCTTCAATTTTCCACTTTCCGCTAACGGGATTTTCTTGCCAAACTAATTATACCACGTTGTAGAGGGCCTTAAACTTATCAAGAATTCAAGAAGGGAGAGATTTTTGGATCAAAGTCTAAGGACTTGGAAATTTTTTCTTTCTCTTGAAGGGGGGCCGAAACCCCCTCTCTCTCTTTTGCTCTTGTTTTGTTTTTCTTGAAGCTTCTAACAAGATGATGATAAGCTCCTCCTTAATATACATATTTATCACATAACTTTTAATTAATGGGTTTGGGCCCTTTTCTACTCCATGGCCGGCCACCCATTAATTTGGGCCTCAATTTTATGAATTTTTTTTTTAGCCCAATAATTCATGGATCTCATTTTGTAATTCCCGAAACTAATTTCCAAAATTCCAATTTCGCCCTTGGCCTTCTTCCGTATTTCCGCATCAATATTTTTCATGAATAACACACATATATGAAATAAAATCAAATATAGCCCTCATTTCCTACAAAGCAAGATTGTTCCCAATTTTTTCCAAATGCGCGATAACGCGGGATATAATATGATATATGATATACGATGATGGTATACATGATTCTCATTGATGATTTATGATGACACATGTGAACTTCATTTGAAAAGGCAAGTGCTTTGATGTTTTAAAAGTTCATACTTGATTCTGGTAAATCTCTTTTTCAGCTATGATTCTCTTTTACTGTAATTCTTGCCTTACATGCTCGGTACATTTTTCGTACTGACCCCCTTTCTTCGGGGGCTGCGTTTCATGCCACGCAGGTACACCCAGATGAATTGAATCTATTATAGAAGATGTCCCAGCGGAGATGGCAAGCTCCATTTGCTCCAACAGTGTTGCCGAGTCAGAGTATATGTGCTACGATGTCTGATTGATGTTAGAGACTTTGCAAACAGAGTCGTGGGTATAGAATGTCAGTGTTGTAAGCGGCTCCATCAGCCGATGTGTCATTCTGTATTATGTGATAAAGTCCATATAATTACAGATTTTGTTTGATTTGAGAACAAAGAAAAAGAATATTTCTGAAAGCCTCATTATGTATTTCATGTTTATTTGATTTAAAGGTCCAATGAGGTTATGTGTGTATTAAGAGTCAAAGGGTTCGCTTGGCTCTAAGTAAGGGTCGGGAGCCCATCACACCCTAGTGAGATTAGGGTGTGACATCGAACTAGATGATAAATATAACCTTTAGCTATCAGTTTTCTCGCCTTAAGGTAGGAAATAAACCTACCCTTTGGAGACGCCGTATTACCCTTCCATTCAAGCACGAGCTCTCCTAGAAATATAAATCGAACCATCTTCTTCCGGCAATCGACATTAGCATAGCACGAGGACAACCAATCCATACCCATAATTACGTCAAAATCAAGCATTTCTAGCTCAATCAAATCAGCTTTTGTCTGACGATCTAATATAATAACTACACAAGTCTTATATACTTGTCTCGCTATTACGGGATCACCAACCGTAGTAAATACCTCGAAAGGTTTAATTGGCTCGGGTCTCACCCCAATACAATCAGCAACATACGGAGTAATATATGAGAAAGTAGAACCCGGATCGATCAGAGCATATACATCACGGGAAAATATAGTCAATGTACCTGTAACCACATTTGGGGAGGACTCAAGATCCTGTCGTCCAGCCAATGCATATACGCGGGGCTGAACAGGACCTAAAGTAGATGCTCCCCCTCTGCCTCTACCTCTACCGGATGAAGTCTGGGAAATCTGTGATGTCGGACGTACCGATGAAGAACTTGCCGCGGAACCTGTGAGCTGAGTCCCAACTCTATCTCTCGCTGACGGACATTCTCTCATCATATGGACAACCTGCCCGCAGGCATAACAGGCATCCGAACCCTAACAACACTGTCCGGAATGCAATCTACCGCACTGGCTACACCGCGGTACTGGAGGTCTCTGCTGACTAAACTTTCCCCTAAACTGAGAATCTGAGGCCCTCAAACTCTGGCCCTGTCCTGACTGAAAAGAACGACCAAACCTCCTGTCTGAGAATCTGGGAGGCGCACTAGTCGCTGACTGACCTGAGTGCCTAGAATGCATCTGTTTCGATCCCCCTCTATATTCACTGCTCGCTCCCATGGATCTAGCCATATTACCCTGTCTTCGATCATTATCATGATCACTTCTTTGCGGTTGTTGTCTTTCCTCAAGATTCTGAGCATGGGCCTGTATTCGGGAGATATCCATCCCGTCTTGCAAAGAGGCCGTCAAGCAATCTCTAAATAAATGTGGCCCCAAACCACTCACGAATCTATGGACCCAGTCTCCCATATCGGCTACCATAGTTGGAGCATACCTAGCCAAAGAATTGAATTTCATACTATACTATCAGGCGCTCATGCTTCCTTGCTTTAGATTCAAGAACCTGTCCGCTCTAGCTCGGCGGACCTCGGGTGGCAAGTAATGACGAATAAAGGCATCCAAAAATTCCTGCCAAACCGGAGGAGGCGCATTCTCTCCCCTTAATGCCATCCAATTGTTGTACCATATTACCTCCACATCGCGGAGTCTATAAGAGGCCAACTCCACTGATTCGGTCTCAGAGGCATGAATAATCCTTAAGGTCCTCAACATTTCATCAATAAGGTTTTGCGGATCTTCATCCGGCTTTGACCTAAAGAATTCCGGAGGATTTAAGGTCATGAAATCACGGGCTCTCGTACTAGCCGAACGATCACTCGGGCTCGCATTCTATCATTGAGCCTGGGCGGCAACTAATTGTGTCAGTAAGTGTATGGCCTCGGTCACTTGTTGACCCGAAGCGCCCGGTGGAGGGATCGGAGCTGAGGCTCCTCCTTGCTCTTCTACATCGGGTGAGGCCTCATTTTGTGATTCACCTTCCCCTACATTCATCGGAAGCTCTCGTTCTGCCTGCCTTTTCGTCGTAGTTTTGCCCTTCTGGGCAGCTGTAGCTTTTCCCTTTGGCGGCATTCTGAAATCATAACACACTTTTAGAAAGAATAGAATATTATACATGGCTCTATCGCACGATCTCATAGAAGAAAGATGGTAATTTTCCTTAATGCCCTGTAGCCTCTTGTTTATTAGCGTGGCGCGCAACACGTCATAAACAAGACTCTACTAGACACGGGTCGTAGACACTTCCTAGGACGAACTGCTCTGATACCACTTCTATCACGACCCAGCTAGGGGCCGCGATGGTTACCCGGAGCTAGCCACCGAGCACCGCTTGGTCTACTACTCATCTTACTCATTTAATGCCCTTCTTATCAACTTTGTACACAAATTGTAGAAAAATCATATTTTATATGGAAACATAAATGTTTTATATACACTTGCCTCTCGGTCATCGAAATAATATATACATATAACAACATCTTGTGAGACCATCTAACCCACACTGCGTAACTACGAGCCTCTACTGACATACTGTATACAGAGCCGGAACAAGACTCCGTCGTGCCCAAAATATGCATATATACCAAAAGGAGAATCACAAGCACCTCCGAACAATGGAGTGCTCTCAATCAGATGACAGCTACTAAGAATCTGGATCAAGCTCAACTCCCTGTCTACCTGTGGGCATGAACACAGCGTCCAAAGGAAACGGACGTCAGTACGAATAATGTACTGAGTATGAGAGGCATAAACAATGACGAAAAACAACAATAATATAATGAGAGCATCAATATGAAAAATCTGGATCTAAATGACAATCATAAAAGAAGTAATGCATGCTGTCTTACTCATATTCATCATCATATCATATATGCATAATATGTAAGCTGTCCGTCTATATCGGAACGGTGTGATAATCAATAACATAGCCCGCGTCCAGGCCTCCCGCGTCCGGGGTACCATCTCATGCCGCCCACTAGTGGTGTCTGCCCATGCCAAAAGGTCATGGTGTATCCGTATAGCTGCCCACCTTGGCGGTGACTACCCGGCCAACTAGGCCCGGTGTGATGCAATCATGACATGCTTATCATAAAATACTTACAATAATATGCTTATCAAAATATACTTGTCATCATACATGCCTAAAGACTCTAGCACGACTACATTCTATCGAGGTGACGTAAGGTCGTGAACCCTCGATTCCATTATGAACATAGATGAGCATTCTGCCTCACCTTGAAGGAAGAAATACATAAGGTAAGTGTGAACAATAAATAACATCATTATCAACATGGCATCATCATATCATATCTCTTTATCTTATACGGGCACTTATGGATATAGGCTTTTTCGCTTTCCGAAATATAGGAATTCATGAAGAGGAAAGGAATTCATGCTATAGGATTCATGCCATTAGAAAGAAAGGACTAGCCTCACATACCTTTGTCGTTTAGCTAAGCTATCGATCGCTTGCTCTCCTTAATGCCACGTCGCTACCTTCACGAAAGAATTCGTATCAACGTTAGCTAATCGACTTAAGGGAATACGTCACTATTTCTAGAGAAAATTGGGCAGCACTTCCTTTATTTATACTACTTTTCCCATGGTCTATATCAACTCCCCAACGTTCACAACAACATCCACAATAGTACAATCAACAACCATCATTTGTATACGTTTATCACATTCCACCATTTTCCTCCAATTTTTCCCACATTTATTCTTATAACTCATTTTTGTGTTTTCGCATATTTAATACTTTTTTCACGATATAGACATCATTTATAACGTATTCATAATCACAACACATCATCATTCATGATTCAATGCCACTATCATTCAATGGTGACACTATTCACCCATTCAAGACCCATTTCCCATGTCTTTCTACAACTCAAGCTTCTCAGCCTTCTAATACCTTATACAACATGATAAAGTCATGAAACTTACCTTAGATGATAGTTGAACAAGTCTTGAGTTTAAATGCTTCACTTGCACGAAACCCTAGTTCCACCTTTTATGGAATTTCTTGACTTAAATGATCCTTTGATGTGTTTCTTACTCTTGGTTTTGGTGGATTGATGAAGTTGACCTTAATTCTTCACTTGAGTTCTTGGTTTGGAAGAGTGTGGAATGTTCTAGAGAGATGTTGGGTCGTGGAGAGAGAAGGGGAAAATAATTAAAATGAACTTGGATCATTATTTTATAAATACAAAATCAGTCCCGATGCCATTATACGGTCCATTATACGGTCCGTATAATCGACCGTAAAACTGCACCAGTGGCTGCCCTTTTCTGTGTCAACTTAACGGTTCATTTTTACGGGCCGTATAATTTTATACGGTCCGTATAATCTACCGTAAAACCCACCTTTTCTCAACTTCACTCTGTGACACTTCTACGGTTCATTATACGGCCGTAAACCCATTATATGGTCCGTATAATCGACCGTAGAATCCACCAGTTAACTGAATCTTATTTTTGTTACTTCGTTAAATCTCCGATCCTTATGGAACCTTCTTAACAATTGTTCAACACTTCGATACCAATCTAATGGACATTATCACTCATCTCCAAAACATCGTATACACTATGTCCTCGGTTAGCCTATTCACTGTACGCTAACGGGAAAATTTCTGAGGTGTAACACTTACATACCTTTTCGTTCGACTATTTAACACTTGCACGTTCCCTTACCCGCTTGCGTTTATACCTTCATCAAGGTCATACTATCATTAGAATTGACAACTAGCATAAATGGCTAAAGCTAGGGAAAATCGGACAGCATCTCCTTTATTTATACAACATTCCTCCATATCGTAATTCAACTCCCAAACGTCAACAATACATTTACAATATCATAACAATAGCCTTTGATCATTTACACTAACCACATTCTCAATTCACTTCCAATTATCCATATTCAAGATCATAACACACGATTTCGTCCATTCACATACAATGTCCATTTCATGATCTTAATGTCATTTATAACCCATTCATGTCACAACACAACAACAATCATGATTCAATTCAAACTATTTCTCAAAACGTCACTATTCATCATTCATGACTCATTTTGCTGTACTCTTCTAAAATCCAAGCATTTCAACTTCCAAATACCTTAAACAACATATAAATACCATAAATATTACCTTAGATGTTGTAGGAACAAGCCTTCGTCAAAATACTCCACTTGAGCAAAAACCCTAGTTTTTCTCCATTTGGATTTCTTGACTTGAATGATCTTTAATGGGTTTGCTTACACTCGATTCACTTGTTTTGTGTTGTTGATCACTAAAAACTCTTGAAAACTTGTGGAATATATGTAGAGAGATGTTTTAGAGAGAAGGGGTGTCAAGAAGAAATGAAATGAAATAACCTTGGTCCCTTACATTTATTGACAATATCTGTCCCGACCAAACATACGGACCAACATACGGTCCATATAAATTGTACGGGTCGTATGTTTGGTCGTACAATTGGTCCAGAGAGTTTGGCCAATCTGGGTTGATTATATGGTCCCAAACATAAGGATCGTATATATTATACGGCCAGTATGTTTGTGTCACGACCCAACCCCGTGGGCCGCGACTGGTGCCCTACTTAGGCACCCCAAACAGACTCACAAACCAGATCATCATATTAAGACTCATTCAGACTTAACACACGTTGTTCGAACTGAAAACTAATAGCAGACGTCACACAAACATTGATCGAACACTTATCTTAAGCGGCCGCCCGTGCAGAACAGTCATATCAAAATCAGAAAGGTGGCGGAATATACATCGCCCAAATGCACACACACACGTACGAACTCATGGGCCGACTTGGCCATAGTAGCATACGGGTCGCTTAAGAACGCAAAACAGATCCACATACAAACACACCGGACCCACAAATATGACTACTGGCCTCTAAAACAAAACAGAACATACGAACATATGACGGGACAGGGCCCCGCCGTACCCACACAGCCACAAATGTACAGAAACACACACAGCAAAAGGTATGTACCAAAAGTTAAGCTCCGGATCAAGGGGAGCTCTCCAAAATAGCAGAATAGGTAGCCTAAACCGGAGGATCACCCAAACGAGCTTCTGTACCTGCGGGCATGAAACGCAGCCCCCCGAAGAACAGGGGGTCAGTACGGGAGAAGTACTGAGTATGTAAAGCAGAAAGTACAGAAATCACAATCATAACTGGAGTCAGGAGGAACAAACACAAACGTCAAAGTAGCAAATCAAACCTGTACGGAAGATAAATGTACAAATGCAAATAAAAATCATGTATAGGGCTTAGGAACGTGGTCACCCCCGACGCTGGTGCCACAACACATCATACTCCAGAAGTTTTTCAAATCTCCGTACAGTCTCCAGACAAATTGTATCAAACACATATCACATCATCAGAACATGTCAAATGCCATATCACATCATAACTCCATAGACGGTAACCGGCCCTATGGCGAGGCCTCGGAAACCGTAACACATCATACTTCCGAATATGGTATAGCGCGCACGATCACAAAGCTGGCCCGGGTACCGACGAACGAAATCATAGCGAATGGCACGAACGGAGCAGTGCAGAGACCATATGCATATTAAAAGTAAATTACAAGACTCGACATATAATTACATATAGGCATATACCGACGCCAAGAGGCTCGGAGTAGGAGTCAGGTCGATCAAAATTAATGTATAGAAGTTACGAAGTTCCAAACTGCAAAACCTTTGAAAAGCAACTCCCAGATCATTTTCCGAAAATCTAGTATCATTCATAGTGCAAAACGTTCCATAATGGTGTAGGAGATTTCAAACGGACCTTTGAGTCATAGGCAAACAATTACTTTTCATATCGGACGGAAGTGAGTCAAACAAATCAAATAAGGGAAGCCTCGGGGCTTACGGGCCCACCTTGAGTCAAATCGAGGCGGCGGACACAAATCACAGACTTTAGGCTCCATAAAGCCATCTACGAAAGTTTCGGAGAGATTCGGACACAATAGCAAAAGTTATGAAGGTTTGAACATTCTTTCAACCAAATGTAAGGAATAGGTTTCAATTGCGCTGAATGAATAGTGCCCAAACTTGAACTTGGATTTCCAAGAGCAGAATTATCCCCGAGGGTCCGATCTTGACCTAGTGTAACTAGGACATGCCAAAAGAAGGAAAGGTAAGCTTTACATACCTGGATTGCGCCTTACGCTCGTCAAATCTCAATTCCCGTTTCGTCCAAAAACTGCAAATGGTCACTTTTACCAGTTACTATTCATGAAAGTTAACATCTTAATCTTTGGGCTATACTTGTCTACCGAAATGTCGGCAGCATTTCCCCTATAAATCTAACACCCCCGAGACTTAGCTCGGCTCAAAATACATCAACAACAACAACCCAAACATCATCAAACAACATAAACCACAATCAACGCATTCTAACTTCATAGTTCTACCTTACTACACAAGTTGACAACTTTCATTCAAACTTCACAATTCCAAACTTATGCCCACATTATTGTATTCATTCACCCATTCAAGATTATTCAAACCCATCCCAATTACACTCCAAACAATATATAAAATTTCCCGAAGTTCATTACTTTCCATATTTCATCCAAAACATCAAAACTTACGACGAACATTCTAACTCGCATTGTTTCATTCCAAATTCATTAACATCAACCATAAGTCACATTTAAAGTCTTTAACATCATATATATACAACAATATACACAATTATACAAAAGGTATACACTTTCCCATAATGTTCCGAAATCCTTTTCCAACGCCAATTCAATTCTTTAAACGTTCATTTATGACATAAAGGTCACAACGACACATTGAACAAATCAAACAAGATCAATTCACATTTCTTTCTTCTTCCTAGGGCACACGGCCATGACATCAAACATACATATACCCACGGTTTTGCACACACATCAAAACGACGGAATTCTCATCTATTCTCAATCCTTAACACATTCACACCAATTCCATAACATTAGAGGGGCAAAATTCTTACCTTTTCTTGAATTTCCGACTTGTCGCAAACGCGCACCTTTCGCCAAACTAATTGTACCCCGTTGAAGAGGGTCTTGAGTACTTTACAACTATGTGAAAACTAAGATTTTTGGATCACAACAAGGCTTGGGGAATTTTTTTCTTTCTCTTTTCCTTAGGTTCGGCCGAGAGCCCTTGGTGGGTGTTCTTCAATTTTTCTTTTGTTTTGATTTAGTTCTTGATAACTCCAAAGGGGGACTTAATATATATCCAATTATAGGTCATGTGATAATCACATGACCACTCAAAATGGATCATGGGCCAAGCCTTGGCCAGCTCCCTTCAAGACTTTGGGCCTCAATTTGTTCTAATTTTTCTTGGCCCAATTCATTAAAAGTCCCGAAACTAATTTCCAAAATTCCAAATTTACCCTCGGCCTTCCCCAATGTCTTAACATTAATGATTTCATAACCAACATAGTCACATCAACTAGAATCAAAATATTTCCTCATAACACACAAGTCTTAATTATTTCTCGATTTCCAATTATACGAAAACACGGGACATAACATTCTCCCCCCCTTAAGAACATTCGTCCTCGAATGTTAAGTTGACCTCATGGGGCGTCATACTACTTCGGAAGGGTTCTCTTTGTAGTTGTCCTCTGATAATTTTCCGACGTGGCTTCTGCACCAACATTATGGGGTAAATTCTTCCCACATCACTGATTCAAATGCCTCCATAATACATTTTCTCATACCCCACGTAAGCACCGAACCATACGCTATATTCTTGTAATGGACGAACGCTTTCCAGACATTATAATCAATATCATTTTTCGTTACACTTCTGAGTTTCTTACCACATCGTCATAATCCCACTTCACTTCATACCAGACACTTTATGCCAAACAGATTCAGAGCTAGGGCCGGACGCGTATAAGCATATCGGACGGATCCATAGTCAACATCAGAGGTACGGAAGTATGTCAGACAAATCTGAGATCGGAGTCAGACGTACAGAGGTGTGTCAGACAGAAACGTATTTAGAATCAGACGCACAAAAATTCATCAGATGGGACCATAATCGAGCTCAGAAATACAGAGGCGTACTAGGCAGAGCCTTATCGGAATCGGGAGTGTAGAAGTACAACAGATAGAATATCGAATTAGAAGCAAATCGCTCCTATTAAGGCTCCAATGATTCATGAGAATTTCCCTTTATTTGTAAACTTGTTTGCCAAGTGATCATACAAATTGTCTTGCGTGTCGCTCATCGGCTCCTTCAGAGGTTCTGCTTATTCACACTTCTTATTCTTCATCCCTCACAATATTAGTCGCCTGGACTCGGCTCTTGTTCCATATGGACACCAAACAAAAATCATACACACATACATACACACACTTACTAATACCTTACTGGCGAACGTCTCAGACTGTTGTTCAAATTCGTTCAATTTCCCAAGCGGTAGTGTACCTCTGCGCGACTCCTGTAAGGGCACTAATTACTCCACACATTTTATTTTTCCTTTTGGTTACTCCAAATTTCCATTCATATTTATCATACTCTCACTTGTGAAAAACTTTGCATTACTTCCCAGGGGGTCACCCATCCCAGAATTGCTCTGGCTTGAGCACGCTTAACCCCGAAACTTTCATGCATTTCGACGCGTTAGGGCTGATATAATTTCGGCGATCGCCCCGCACGACCTTTGTCACGAAATTTTAGAGCAAATCGGGGTCTTAGCAAATTTTCGGAAAATTTTTATAGCGGGTCCCACCCCCGGCTAAGTCGTACAATTACCGTGCTGCCTTTCTGAATCTTCAACATTCACTTTCATACACATATACATATGATTACGGATAACCCACGGATTTAAGTCTTCGTCCCACGAATTCCGCCTCCAAATAGTCGGTGGAATCTGATAAAATATCACCGTAAGGTGTTCTCCGGCCACCGACAGAAGAAAACTAAAGTCCGACAAGTATCGCGGGACCTTTTTGTACTTAGTCTACATATTTACTTCCATATCTCTGGAAAAATTTGGGCAGAGGTTCCTCTGTTTCTCTTACTATCCAAAACATGTACACCAGAAATACCAATCATGCCTCACAGGGCCAACACATATACACACACATACATATCATATCATGTCGTATCGCAGCCACACGGAGCTGATAACTTCAAATAAGAATTATAACGTCGTCGACACTTACCACACGTGCCCATCTCAAACGGCATCGGAGGCACTTTCCTGTTTTCTTTCATCCAGGATTTCCAGACTCACACTGACGGTGGGGACATCTCAGTCGCCCTTGCCTTCGATCACTAGGTCGCTAATCCTTTTAAATTTCCGTTATCGTCATTGAACAACGTTTTACAGATATCATACACATACCGAGAATTTTAGGAAACTTACGTACTCATAACTGATCAAACTCGGGTCTAACCTGGGGAGCTGCCGTGGGAACTGTGTCCCTCATCATCGTCGTTTGTCTGGCCCCCACTATTACCTGCATCTGAATCGGAGGAGTGTAGATAGCCTGGCAATTCCTGGTTCACCGACGGCCAGGACAAAGGGCTGGAGTAGGGCGTAACACTCTCCGGGGAAGCCTGTCTAACATACTGCTCCACTACCAGAGCTGCTGGCACATCCTCGGGAACCTCCTCCTCCGGCGTCCCAGAGGGATGCTCTGGTGGCTCAGCATCGGGGTTATCCTCCTCCCTGGGAGTAAGAAACTCTGGAGGTATCGTCGCTGGGTCCTCCGAAGGGTCGGTGTCATAACTGTCTTCCCTGGGAGCCTCTGCTCTGGGGATCAAAAACTCTGGAGGAATCGTCTCTGGATCCTCCGAAGGGTCTGTCTCAATCGAGTAGCTGGGGATCTGCCTACTCGGTCCTGGTGATGTCCTAGGGGCCTTATTAGCACCCCCATCCCTATCATCTGAAGCGCTCCTCTTCATTATTTATCAACCTACAATCACCTGCAGGAAGAGGGTTAGAAACATTTTCCCCAAATACCGACACTTCTGCTCTTTGGAGCCTCGCTGTAGATACAACAATTCGTAGGGGAGAATTATCCTAATCATACAGCTTTATCGCACGATCTAAGAATCCAAAGAAGAGTAACACCCTAAATGTCCTGTAGCCTCCTGTTTATAGATGTGGTGCACAACACATCGAAAAACAAGACTCTACGAGACACGGCCTGTAGACATTCCGAGGACAAACCGCTCTGATACCACTTTTGTCACGACCCAACCCCGTGGGCCGCGACTGGTGCCCTACTTAGGCACCCCAAACAGACTCACAAACCAGATCATCATATTAAGACTCATTCAGACTTAACACACGTTGTTCGAACTGAAAACTAATAGCAGACGTCACATAAACATTGATCGAACACTTATCTTAAGCGGTCACCCGTGCAGAACAGTCATATCAAAATCAGAAAGGTGGCGGAATATACATCGCCCAATTGCACACACACACGTACGAACTCATGGGCCGTCTTGGCCATAGTAGCATACGGGCCGCTTAAGAACGCAAAACAGATCCACATACAAACACACCGGACCCACAAATATGACTACTGGCCTCTAAAACAAAACAGAACATACGAACATATGACGGGACAGGGCCCCGCCGTACCCACACAGCCACAAATGTACAGAAACACACACAGCAAAAGGTATGTACCAAAAGTTAAGCTCCGGATCAAGGGGAGCTCTCCAAAATAGCAGAATAGGTAGCCTAAACCGGAGGATCACCCAAACGAGCTTCTGTACCTGCGGGCATGAAACGCAGCCCCCCAAAGAACAGGGGGTCAGTACGGGAGAAGTACTGAGTATGTAAAGCAGAAGGTACAGAAATCACAATCATAACTGGAGTCAGGAGGAGCAAACACAAACGTCAAAGTAGCAAATCAAACCTGTACAGAAGATAAATGTACAAATGCAAATAAAAATCATGTATAGGGCTTAGGAACGTGGTCACCCCCGACGCTGGTGCCACAACACATCATACTCCAGAAGTTTTTCAAATCTCCGTACAGTCTCCAGACAAATCGTATCACACACATATCACATCATCAGAACATGTCAAATGCCATATCACATCATAACTCCATAGACGGTAACCGGCCCTATGGCGAGGCCTCGGAAACCGTAACACATCATACTTCCGAATATGGTATAGCGCGCACGATCACAAAGCCGGCCCGGGTACCGACGAACGAAATCATAGCGAATGGCACGAACGGAGCAGTGCAGAGACCATATGCATATTAAAAGTAAATTACAGGACTCGACATATAATTACATATAGGCATATACCGACGCCAAGAGGCTCGGAGTAGGAGTCAAGTCGATCAAAATTAATGTATAGAAGTTACGAAGTTCCAAACTGCAAAACCTTTGAAAAGCAACTCCCAGATCATTTTTCGAAAATCTAGTATCATTCATAGTGCAAAACGTTCCATAATGGTGTAGGAGATTTCAAACGGACCTTTGAGTCATAGGCAAACAATTACTTTTCATATCGGACGGAAGTGAGTCAAACAAATCAAATAAGGGAAGCCTCGAGGCTTACGGGCCCACCTTGAGTCAAATCGAGGCGGCGGACACAAATCACAGACTTTAGGCTCCATAAAGCCATCTACGAAAGTTTCGGAGAGATTCAGACACAATAGCAAAATTTATGAAGGTTTGAACATTCTTTCAACCAAATGTAAGGAAGGTTTCAATTGCGCTGAATGAATAGTGCCCAAACTTGAACTCGGATTTCCAAGAGCAGAATTATCCCCGAGGGTCCGATCTTGACCTAGTGTAACTAGGACATGCCAAAAGAAGGAAAGGTAAGCTTTACATACCTGGATTGCGCCTTACGCTCGTCAAATCTCAATTCCCGTTTCGTCCAAAAACTGCAAATGGTCACTTTTACCAGTTACTATTCATGAAAGTTAACATCTTAATCTTTGGGCTATACTTGGCTACCGAAATTTCGGCAGCATTTCCCCTATAAATCTAACACCCCCGAGACTTAGCTCGGCTCAAAATACATCAACAACAACAACCCAAACATCATCAAACAACATAAACCACAATCAACGCATTCTAACTTCATAGTTCTACCTTACTACACAAGTTGACAACTTTCATTCAAACTTCACAATTCCAAACTTATGCCCACATTATTGTATTCATTCACCCATTCAAGATTATTCAAACCCATCCCAATTACACTCCAAACAATATACAAAATTTCCCGAAGTTCATTACTTTCCATATTTCATCCAAAACATCAAAACTTACGACGAACATTCTAACTCGCATTGTTTCATTCCAAATTCATTAACATCAACCATAAGTCACATTTAAAGTCTTTAACATCATATATATACAACAATATACACAATTATACAAAAGGTATACACTTTCCCATAATGTTCCGAAATCCTTTTCCAACGCCAATTCAATTCTTTAAACGTTCATTTATGACATAAAGGTCACAACGACACATTGAACAAATCAAACAAGATCAATTCACATTTCTTTCTTCTTCCTAGGGCACACAGCCATGACATCAAACATACATATACCCACGGTTTTGCACACACATCAAAACGACGGAATTCTCGTCTATTCTCAATCCTTAACACATTCACACCAATTCCATAACATTAGAGGGGCAAAATTCTTACCTTTTCTTGAATTTCCGACTTGTCACAAACGCGCACCTTTCGCCAAACTAATTGTACCCCGTTGAAGAGGGTCTTGAGTACTTTACAACTATGTGAAAACTAAGATTTTTGGATCACAACAAGGCTTGGGGAATTGTTTTCTTTCTCTTTTCCTTAGGTTCGGCCGAGAGCCCTTGGTGGGTGTTCTTCAATTTTTCTTTTGTGTTGATTTAGTTCTTGATAACTCCAAAGGGGGACTTAATATATATCCAATTATAGGTCATGTGATAATCACATGACCACTCAAAATGGATCATGGGCCAAGCCTTGGCCGGCTCCCTTCAAGACTTTGGGCCTCAATTTGTTCTAATTTTTCTTGGCCCAATTCATTAAAAGTCCCGAAACTAATTTCCAAAATTCCAAATTTACCCTCGGCCTTCCCCAATGTCTTAACATTATTGATTTCATAACCAACATAGTCACATCAACTAGAATCAAAATATTTCCTCATAACACACAAGTCTTAATTATTTCTCGATTTCCAATTATACGAAAACACGGGAAATAACAGTTTGGCCGTATAATCCCCAGTGATCCCGAAGTTCGTTTCGTCGTCTCGTTTGATCTCCAATCCTTATGGAACCTTCTTAACACTTGTTCAACACTTCAATACCAATCCAAGGGACGCTATTACTCTTCTCCAAGACATCATTAAGCCCTTACTAACTCGTTGCTCGTAATTTCTTTCCGATGCTTATCAAAATACTTTGCCTTCTCTTGGCAATCCTCTTCCCCCATCTCTAACATCTTTGAACTCTCACCTAGAATCATCGAATGTCATCGCTCGCCCATGAAAACATCGTATACTCATACTCCTCACTAGTTCATTCACTTGCGTACCAACGGAATATTTTTCCGAGGTGTAACATCTCATCTGTTCTTGTTAACTTACAATTGTTCTATAACTAGGTATATTAGACCTATCCTATTTATTCCAAGCCATGTGTGCGTGTATGTGGATCTGTGTCTTCCATGATTATTGTTGGTCGAGAGAGGCAGTTTAGGTGGGAGGGGGCTTAGTTTGAGCCATCCCCTGATGACCAGCCATGCCGGAGGTTCATGAAACCTCTTGGAACTTGTGCGACATCAGTAATAAGGGGGTGATGACATCGCCTTTCCACCACCTAGGTTTGGGGTTTGAGTTTAAAGACATGGAAATACATATGCACATTATATGGGATTGTGAATAAATAGGATATATTGCTTGTACATGTGTATACTTGTGTATAGAATAGGACTTGTAGAAGAATAGGACACTGTATATGTATGTGTGTATAGTTATATGTATGATAAGAACAGTAAAATATAAACTAACCGGGGTCTTTGTTTCCTTCCCATCTCTACTGCATGGCCACTTGGGCCAAGGTCCAGCCACCTTATTGGGTCAAAGGCCCAATAGGGAAATTCTTTCAAGTTCGTTGAGTCTAAAAAGAGAAGAAAGGGAAGCTAATATATTGAAGGCCCAGTCATCGGTAAAAATGACACGAAGGCCCAACCATGGGTGAAATTGGTTGAGGTTTGGTACACCCCAATTTACTTTTCTTATTATATTTATGCCTTCTTTATTTTCTTTAAGTGCTTCTTGTATTGTATTCATATTTGTAAAAACTCACAAACATTATTGGAATCATTTATGTTGCAAATTAGGCATCTTAGGCAAAACGGTGCATGTGCCGTTTAGCTCCTGAAAAATTATTTTGAAAATTTTGAAAAAAAAACACGTACTGATTTAAAAAATTAAAAAATGGAAAGCAGTTGCGTTTGTTCTAATAAATAATAAACCAAGAGTTTTTTTTTTTTTTTGAAAGATAAGATAGTATTGTTCAAAATTAAGAGGATGAGTAAATTAGGCGAAAAAACTGCTTTTCAAACTATTGAAACATGTTTCTTTTTTCTTTTCTGGGTTTTGAGTTGGCAAAAAATATATGATAGTTTGGGCCAGAGCCCACCTAAGTCTTTTTCTTAAGAAACCAAATGTTCATAGAGGTATTTTTCGGGCCAGAGCCCATTTATGTTTGGTCTTTTGAAAGAAAAAATAAAATGACATAAGCCATTTTTGGGGCTAAGAATTTCATTTGACTAATTTTATAAATTTGTAGCTAAGAAAACATGACTGAGGCTCAGGTTTTGATAGCTAAAATAACGTATATTTGGGCCAAACCCCCACACAGTTTGTCTTTTAAAACCCAATAAATCATTCTTTTGGTCAAAGCCCACCTGATTTTTTATCTATGGATAAAGAAATTCTAAGCCAAAGCCCACGTTTTTAAATAACTGAGATAAAGTGTCTTTGGGGCCCGAAAACAAAAAATGGATTTCAAAGCTGAGTTTTGCCTTAAAATAAATATAAGACTTTGTTCAATAAAGAAATAGCAAGCACACACACACACACACATATATATATATATATATATATATATATATATATATATATATATATATATATATATATATATAAGTTGTTTAACCATAAATTCGATTCACTTGTTAAGGATAAAACGTGCAAAATATAAAGAACCTCTTTCTTGTAGAATCAAAAAATGGTCCAATTTTCACACCCCTAATTATAAAAAAAATTAGGTAAGGATGTTCTAGAAATGTATTAAATGGATTAACCTGGTCCACGTGTGAGTAAAGCATGAATGAAACCTATTTCATCCAGACTGTAAAAATAAATAAACTTTCTATCCTTTTCTGTAGAAAAACTACTATCCTTATATATAAAATGAACTAATTATACCCAGATATTATAAATCCGAACCTAAATACCATATATGTAAAAGGAATATATTCAATTCTTTTCAAAAATGATATGCAACATGACAAGCTTTTGCGAGAAATAAACACTAAGTAAACAGTTCATGCAAATACTCACACATTGAAATTTGAAGGTCAACCATATAGTACGGATCCTTCATACTAGGGTGCCTAACACCTTCCCTAGGGGATCACCAGAACACTTACCTAGAACTTTGGATAAAGAAGGATTTTCACGGCGTATGAATAAACCCTTCAGAACTGGTTTTCCTAATTTCCTAAAAATTAGGTGGCGACTCTTTTAAAACAAAGTCCGAAAGACCATCAACGATTTCGAATTAGCTTTTTTCGAGCGCTAACCCCGCCCGTAAAAATGTGAACCGTTACACATATACACATACTATTATTAAAACATCGGGGCCCCCAAAATTGGAGGCCTAAAGCAATGGCCTTACCATCTAGCCGGCCTGATTGGGCAACCTTCTATAAAATTCATAGTAATGTCAGACATGGTAGTGATGGAATGGATAGAGGCTACAAGAAACCAAGAGAAGCTGATGTGTCATACTTGTTTCTTTGACACTAAGTACAATTGTGAATATATTGTATAACATCACCTCTAATGCCCTTCCGGTAGAAACGAGATAACAGTTTCCTTGTAGTGGCATCGATGCCTGAATGCCCACCAGTAGGAGTATCATGCTAAAGAGAAATAAGTTTGGTCTTGAGAGGAAGACTAATTACCAATCATCAATTTTCCCTTCCTTCTCAATTTTCCAATCAACCAAGTGTACTATTAGTGAGGTGTAGTGGCCAATCCGGATATGATTGTTTCCAATTCAGGATCAATTGCCTAAGAATCCTCAATTTTCTTCCAAAGATCATTGTAAACTGAAGAAACCATGAGCATGAGAAGTTCATCACCTTGCATCCTAGAAAGAGCATCAGCAGTTATGTTGTCCTTTCCTTTCTTATAATGGATCTCAAAATCAAAAGGTAGCAGTTTAGCCAACCTTATGATTTGAGCGAGAGTCTGTTTAATTTTTTCTCAAAAAGGAATTTCAAAGCCTTCTGATATGTTTTAATAATTAAATGCTAGTCCAAAAGATAATGGGACCATTTGGTGACTTCAAACACCAAGGTCAATAGTTCTTTCTCATAAGCTGATAAGGCACCATGTCTAGGAGCCAATCCCTTGCTAATGTAAGCAATTGGATGCTCATTCTGCATGAGAACTGCACCAATAGCAGTGCATCTGTTTCTACCACAAAGCTGCTAGTAAAGTCAGCAAGAGCTAATACACTCACGACCCAATTTAGCTAAGTCGTACGGGCACCTACCTTTCCCACCGTGGTAGGCGAACCCTTATCCTAACAATCTCAAATACATGAAATAATAAATAAATAAATAAATAAATAAATAAATAAGAGGAAGAGATAGAAATACGTAAGTCTGACACAATAATAGATAGAATATGCGGAAGTACATCAAAACCACCCAAGAAATCTGTCTAGTCATACAAGAGCAACTAACTAGAATCTACGAGTCTGGAAATATTAATAATACATCAATAGTCTGAATATGTCTCGGAATATCAAGTAAGACATAAAATAAAGGAAGAATCTCCAAGGTGGCGGACGTCCCCATGCTCACCCTATAAGACTCTAAGCAGCAACTCTCGCACCACTATCAGCCACGAGAAGCAGAGGTCGATACTACCTTGAGCTCTGCATTCATAAAAGAATGCAGCAAGTGCAGGTCAGTAAAAACAACAAGTACTGGTAGGTATCATAGGCCGACTAAGTTTAGCTAACACAAATCAAGTCAATAAAGTAAGATAAACATGTAAATCAACAAGGTATAAGTCAAACACGAACTAGAATCAAAGTACACGTCATCACCTATGTTTAGAATCTAAACCCAAATGTGCCAAGTCGCAAATACTCAGTCAGAATCCGTATGTCACAAGTACATCACAAGAATATCATAACAGAAGACATAGTACAATGCAATGCAATAATGTATGAAATGTGTATGCAATGCATATGTTGTGTACACATGTACTCCGATGATGGAACATCACATCTCGGTAGCACAACCCATGGGGGACCCACGAAGTCCATGTACCTCACGGTTCTGGCAACAATTTCTGCAATCGCTACCTCACGATTCCGAAAACAACCTCGGCAATCGCTACACACATCCTTGATTCCGGGATAAACATCGGTTCTCACGTCACTCTCATCCAACTGAGCCCAGCTTATAACAGTGTTTCCTCAAGTATCATCAATGTATCAACAATATATCATGAAGGATGAGAATGCGTGCAATGTATGAGTTCAATGTCAATAATCAAATCAGTATCACAAGTACCATGCATGGGCACACCAACAATATCACGAAAAGGCTACACAATAAGCCACAATAGAACACTATCCTCGTATCAAACATCAACAAGTAAGATACTACAATATCATGATCAAGATATATCAATAGTCTCTAATATCGACTATCTCCACGTGGCATCAAGCCAACAACAGTAGAACAAGATAAGTCACAACACAACAGGGTGGCTAACCCCAATCACACAACAAGGCCCAACCTAAGATAATATCCAACCCAACTTCATACTGAAGGTTTACATGCTTTCTCCGACAATATCGTCTAAATATCTACTTCGTTAAACGAAGTCTCACCATAGGGTAAACTGTAACCTACCTGGAAGGACGAACAACAATATCACCAACAATCACTCCTTAGACTTCTCTTTCCTTTGAGCCTCGAGATAAAGAAAGTCTAGGCACATTCGAATCAAGATATTAGAATCAAGAAGAACATCAAACGAACGTTACTTCTATTCAAGACCCAAATCCCCAACCTATGAAATGGGTTTTATGAACTAGAAGGGTGAAATTAGGAATCTAAAGGTTCCAACATGAAATTAAATCTCTAGCTGATCAATTCCCATCAATAGCAAGCTAGAATAATCAACAATTCACTCAATTTCGGAATCTAGGACAAAACCCCCAAATTTGGGTATAACCCCTAACTTCCAATTCCATAAATTTAGCCACTAATTAGGAAGAATCAGGCAATTATAGGTTCTAGTCATCAATTCTATGCTTAATAGAGCTAGCCCAACCAACAAATCACGAGTTACAAGCCTAGAAGGAAAAACTTATGGAACCCTCGTTTAAATCTTCAACCACTTAATAAACTAACAAGATAAAGGGATTCTAAAGTGATTAAGGACAATGGAATAGTAAAGGAATTAGAAGAACTTACCACCAAGACTTTCCCCCAAGAATATCCTTGAACAGCTCCCAAGAACTCTAAAGTCGAAATAATAAAGAATGAGGGACTTAGGGCTTTTAATACACAGTTAATGAAATAACCAGCTCGATACCGCTTCTACGGCAACTGGACCGCTGCAGCGGTCCCGCCTCAACGGTCACTCAGACTGCCATGATGGTCAGCCCTTAAATTTACATGGCCTCTGTGGCAGCCCATCTAACCGCTATGGCGGTACCGCTGAGACGGTAAGGGTGCCGCTATAGCGGGCATCAGCACCCGATCTTCCCCAAAATAATCACAATCTCAATCCGGAATCCTGACTAATACCCGAGGTCATCTGCACCTTCACAGAAGCAATCTCCTTGGACCTCAACTTTCAAACCTGCATATCCAAAATCGCAATTGATTCCTCCTCATAGATCAAATTCCCATATAGAAATATCGAGTCCCAACGAACAATATAAGTATCGTCGGCATAATACTTCTTCAGCATAGAAACATGAAAAACCGAATGAACTCCTGCCAAGCCTGGCGGCAAGGCCAACTCATAAGCAACATCGCCCACACGGTCAAGAATCTCAAATGGCCCAATGTGTCTCGGACTCAACTTGCCTCTTTTCCCAAACCTCATAACACCCTTCATGGGTGAAATCTTCAATAGAACCTGGTCACGAACGGCAAACTCTAGATCTCGAACCTTCCGGTCCGTATACATCTTCTGTCGACTTTGAGCTGCCAAAAAGTTAGCCTGGATAACCCTCACTCTCTCAAGAGACTCTCTTAATAGATCTGTACTCTAAGGTCGAAGCTCAAATGCATCAAAACCAGCCAACCGGAGATCTACATCTCCTAGTTACAAAGCCTCAAAAGGTGCCATGTCGATACTCGAGTGATAACTGTTGTTGGATGAAAACTCTGTCAACGACAAATGTTGATCCCAATTACCACAAAATTAATAACACAAGCTCTTAACATATTCTCGAGCACCTGAATGGTCCGCTCGGACTGCCCATCGGTCTGGGGGTGAAAAGTTGTACTAAGATCCAATCGGGTACCCAACTCCTCATGAAAAGCTCTCCAGAAATAGAAAGTGAAAATAGTACCCCGATTTGAGATGATAGAAATAGGAACCCCATGCAATCTTATAATATCACGAATGTACAACTTGGCTAACTTCTCCGCGGTATAGTAAATCTGAACTGGAATGAAATGAGCAGACTTAGTCAACTGATCAACTATCACCCAAATCGAGTCAAAATTACCCAAGGTCTTTGGGAGACCCACAACAAAATCCATGACAATCCTCTCCTACTTCTACTCAGGAATGCGCATCCTCTGATATACACCACTGTGTCGCTAGTGCTCCTACTTAACTTGCTAACGATTACCACACTTAGCCACGAAATCGACTATATCCCTCTTCATCTGACGCCACCAATAGTGCTGCCTAAAATCACGATACATCTTAGTCACCCTCGGATGAATCGAATATCGAGAGCTATGGGCCTCAATCAAGATCAAATGAATCAAGTCACCAACACGAGGAACGCACACGCGCTCCTTAATCCTCAAAGTACCCTCAGAATTAATCATGGCCTCCTTAGCCTAACTTCTCAGAATCCTATCTCGAATCTTGCTCAACTGAGCATCCTCAAACTGATGAGTCCTGATCTGATCTAATAAGGATGATCTCGCCTCTACACAAGCCAAAACTCTGCCTGGGGCTGAATTATCAAGACGAGCGAAACGGTTGGCCAGAGTCTGAACCTCCATGGCCAACGGATGGTCAGAGACAATCAATCGAGCTAAACTCCCCATACTCACTGCCTTGCGACTCAAGGCATCAGCAATAACATTGGCTTTCCCTAGATGATAAAGAATAGAGATGTCATAGTCCTTCAGGAGCTCCATCCATCGGCGCTGCCTGGAATTAAGATCTCTCTGGGTAAACACATGCTGAGGGCTACGGTGATCGGTGAAAACCTCACAATGGACACCATACAAGTAATGCCTCCAAATCTTCAAATCAAAGACCGCGGCTAACAACTCCGAATCATGGGTAGGGTAATTCTTCTCATGGATCTTTAATTGATGGGAAGCATAGGCTATGACTCTACCCTCCAGTATCAATACAGCACCCAAACCCATACGGGATGCATCATAATAGACCGCAAAATCCTTACCCTCATCGAGGCTGAAGTCAAAAGAGTCTTGAGCTTTTGAAAGCTCTCCTCACAAGCATCGGACCATTGGAAGGGAACATCTTTTTGAGTCAATCTGGTCAAAGACGAAGCAATAGACGCAAAACCCTTCACAAATCGGCGGTAGTAGCTGGCCAACCCCACAAAACTATGGATCTCGGTCACAGTAGTAGGCCTCGCCTAATCCCTCACAGCCTTAATCTTCTGAGGATCAACCATGATCCCATCCTTAGACATAATGTGGCCCAAGAATGCCGTAGACTCCAACCAAAACTCACACTTCGAAAACTTAGCAAACAAGATATTCTTCTTTAACAACCCAAGTACAGTGTGAAGATGACTCTTATGCTTCTCTCTACTCTTGGAATACACACAGCTATCATCAATGAACACAATCACAAAGGAGTCAAGGAATGGGCTAAAAACGCCATTCATCAAAGTCATGAATGCAGTCGGGGCATTGGTAAGCCTAAAAGACATCACCAGAAACTCATAATCTCTATATCTCATCTGAAAGGCTGTCTTCAAAATATCCTCAGCCCTGATCCTCAACTGGTGGTAGCCTGAATGCAAGTCATTTTCGAAAACGCTGAAACACCCTGAAGCTGGTCAAATAAATCATCAATACGAGGCATAGGGCACTTTTTCCGAATAGTAACCTTGTTCAGCTGACGATAATCAATGTACATCCTCATAGATCCATCTTTCTTCTTCACAAACAATACAGGAGCACCCCAAGGGGAGACACTCGGTCTAATGAACACCTTGCTCAATAAGTCCTGTAACTGCTTCTTAAGCTCTCTCAACTCGGTCGGTTCCATCCGATATGGCAAAATAAAAATAGGGCGAGTGCCCGGATCCAAGTCAATACAGAAGTCAATATCGCGATCGGGTGGCATAGCCGGCAGATCAGATGGGAATACCTTTGCAAACTCGCTCACAATAGGAATGGACTCAAGGGGTGGAGATGCAACAATCATGTCACAGACATGAGCCAGATAAGCTAAAACACCACTTGTTGACTAATTTCTTCGCCTGAAGAAAGGAAACGATCTTCTTCGGAGCGGGACTAGGAGTACCCTTCCACTCAAGTCTAGGAATGCCCGACAAAACTAATGTAACTGTTTTGGCATGACAGTACAAGATCGCATGATAAGGAGAAAGCCAGGTTATACCCAAGATAATATTAAAGTCCACCATATCAAGAATCATCAAATCTACCCAGGTGTCATAACCCATAAAAGTAACCAAACACGACTGATAAACTCGATCAACCACAACGGAATCTCCGATTGGAGTAGACACATGAATAGGTATAGCTATGCTATCACAAGGCAAATCCCAATCAACGGCATGATGTGCAGACACTACGAATAAGTGGATCCAGGATTAAATAACACAGATCCTGCTCTATGTCGGACAGAAACGATACCTGAAATAACAGCATCTGAGGCCACTTCCTCGAGTCTACCTGGAAATGAGTAACATTGGGACCCACCACGTCGAGACTGAGATCCACCTCTCAAAATCTGGGACCCACCTGTACCAACCTGGGATCCACCTCTACAAACCTGAGAACCGCCACCTGACTGAGCACCATCCCTCTGAGAAGTACTTCCTTGACTACCTGACAATGTCGGAGTCCTCTGGGACTGATGATCCTGCCTGGATCGGGGACACCTCCTAGTAATATGGCCAAACTCTCCACACAAAAAACATCCCCTGGAGGGCGGAGAGTGATAAACTGAAGCTGAGGACCCCCCTGGAACAACCCTGTTTACTGGTCGAGAAAACAAGCTCTCGGGAGCTCTCTGCCAGGGTCGCTCAATGGAGGAAGCCTGTAAAGCTGAATGTACAGGGCAGCCAGAATATGGCTAATACGGCCTAAAAGACTGATCGGCACCCCTCGAGCTAGAACGACCATAACTCCCAATGTGTCGCTGCCTCTTCTTGCTACCCCCTCCAAATGCACGGGCCTCAGCGGCCTCGACTAAAGAAGCATGCTCAACGATGGACTTGAAGGAAGCCCCCATATCCTCCATTAAAGGCAAGGAATTTGAAGAGAACCAACGATCCCACCAACAAAGCGTCGAATCTTGTCAGGCTCGATGGGAATCAAAGGAGCTGAATAACGAGCTAGATACAAATAGCGAGTCACATAGGCCTCCACAGACAATCCTCTCTGTTGTAGATGTAGAAACTCCTCCCTATATTCCTCTCTCATATCCCGAGGCACATACTTCTCAAGGAAGGCCCGATAGAACTGTGTCCCAGTCAGTGGAGGAGAACCCTCAGGTCTGCAAGCAATAAAATACCTCCACTAAGTCTTCGTGTTTATGCGAAACTAGTAGGACACATAATCAAGTCCATGGGACTCTACGATACCCATCTTACGTAACAACTCATGCATATCCAAGATGAACTCATACGCGTCCACTCCAGAAGTACCCGAGAACCTCGGCAGCTCCAACTTCTTAAACCTCCTAACTAGATCCTGATCAGTCAAGGTTATAAAAGGGCCCACCATGGGTCTAAGATCATCCTCTGGGGCTGGCCCTGCATCAATACAGGGAACTCTAGCTGCAGTGGGGTGTGCTACTCGAGTAGGTCTCTGCTCAGGGGTCTGCGCCCCAACTCTAGTTTGCGAATCCTCGCCCGGGGTAGTAATACCAGCGGCAGCCTGCTGGGCATCTAGGTGGAGTAGAACACGAGCCATAGTATCCTGCATAGTCTGCTCGAAAGTGATCTCGGGTTGTACCCGTTCTGGGGCCACATCATCATCGGCGGCCTGGTCTCGAACCTGCTGATCCTCAAGCTTTGGAGAAGGAGATCTCTTGTGCCGCTGCCCTACCGCAAGAGCTCTGCCCCTGGCTGAGGCAGCTCCCCGGCCTCTAGCTCCACCGCGCCCTCTGGCTGTTGCTCGCCATCTAGTGCCAACCGTAGCTGCAGGCTCTGGCACCTGGTCTCGGGCTATCGTAGCTTGAGTCCTCACCATCTAAGAGAGAAGAGATAAGAGTCAGATAGCAATTTGATTGTTCTAGATACCAATTAGAATAAAGTAGCACGAAAGAAGAAAAGAAAGTGAAATTTTCTAAATGTCCTATAGCCTCTCGTAGATAAGTACGAAGCTCATCTTACCGATCCACAAGACTCTACTAGACACGCTCTTGTATTATAGACCGGGTAACCTAGTGCTCTGGTACCAGC